>NW_026585691.1:505582-572031 GCF_907164565.1 Psammomys obesus
TCCCGCTCCCTTCCCCTCCCCTCCCCTCCCCTCCCCTCCTCCCCTCTCCTCTCCTCCCCTCCCGCCCTCCCGCCCGCCCCCGGGCCCGCGCTAGCCTCCGGCCCAACCTTCCCCGCGCCGGGTGCTGAGGCGCCGCGCGGCCCGCGTAGCCGACAGTCCTCCGGGAAGGCGAGGCCGAGCGCGGCGGCCATGGAGGCGGCGGCGCGGAGGCGGCAGGTGCCGGGAGCGGCGGGCGGCCCGGGCGCCGCGTTCCTGCAGGCCAGGTGCGCGCCGAGCGGGGACAGGGAGGCCGCGCGGGGCCCGGAGTCGGAGACCTCGCCAGGGTTGGGGGAACCGCAGGGCAGGCTGCTCGGAAGTCACCCGGCCAGCTCTGCTGATTTCCCCCCCGCCCCGTGACACTTCCAAGTTCGCTGGAGCCTCCTGCTCGGGGCAGGACGGCGACTCTGCCTGAATCAGGAAGCAGGGGGGCGGTGGGGGACCAGGAAAGTAGCCGGGCACAGAGGGAAGTGGCACGCTCCCGTCCTGAAGGAGGGAGATGTTTGGGGTTTCATCTGTCTAGGCAGGGCAGAGCCTTTCATCTTTCCCTCCAGTCCGCCTTCACGGACTAAGTTCCTGTGCTGATTAAGTACCTGTCATGTGCCTAGCGCAGTGCCAGGTGGGAAACGGGAAAGTCGGAGCCAACGCAGGTGACAGCCAATCCTGGAGGGCTTTTCGGAGGAGTTGAGCGGTACAGCACTCTGCAGGGGACACTTAACACTTTTAGGCGGGGCATGCTGGCTATCCTTTAACCCAGTCCCTCGGGAGGCAGAGGCAGGTTTCTAGGGGGATGTATTTCAGTCAGTAGTGACTGCATAGCGTGCAGAAGGCCGTGGGTTCGATCCTCAGCACCGCAGACACTGGATGTGGTAGCCAGTGGGAGAATGTGAGGAACTGACGCTGGGCTATAGGTCCAGGTGTCCGAGGAGAGGACAGGGGCCTGAACTGACTTCGAAGTACCTGGAGTTGGACCAGAAAGCCCTAGATCTGAAGTTTGAGGAGGTACCAGTCCTGAAAAGGAGCTGCTTAATCCGAGAGCAGTAGGCCCCTTACTTTCCTCCCCTAAATGACCTGTTTAAAATTTATACCGCATACCCCATCGGTACCAGAGCCATGGAAGGCTTTGAGCACTAGGATGCTCCACGTGAATTTTAAGAAGTTCTAGTGTGCTTTAGGGTAGCGGGGGAAGTTTTGGGGGACAGGGCTGAGGCCATCTTTTTCATTGTTCCTGAAGAATGTGGGATTCTTTGCTTTTTGGCCTGGACGTAATTCTCTGAGCATGTACAGTGCCATGCCTAGCAATGTTTCTACCTGGTGGTCATCCTCTGAGGTCTTCAAGGCTTAGTAACACAGCGGCCATCCTAGTTTGTACTTAAACTCTATCGTGTTTGCACTGGGGCAGATTGGCCTGTGGGCACATCACTGAGCACTTGTCACTGGACTGCCCCTTCTTCCTCTGAGTGTTACTTCATCATCTTGACTGATAAGGAAAGGAGCCTGATCAGACTGAGGCTCAAACCGTGTAACCCAGAAACATTCCATGAGTTCAGGAGGCTTCAGCAAGCTTCCCATGGTACCAAGAGGCTCAAGTTTACCTTCCACATTTGCGACTGTCACAGTTGTTTCCCACTGTTACTTGTGGATTAATTCTAAACAATAGACATCAGTTTACATTATTGAAGCTGTCTTTGGTTTTCTGTTGTATTGAGACCAAGATCTCCCTCTGCTATGTAGCTGTGGCTGTCTTGGAACTCACTCTGTAGACCAGGCTGGCCTAGAACTCACAGAGATCCATCTGCCTCTGCCTTTACCTTCTGAATGCTGGGATTAAAGGGGTGAGCCTCTGCCCCTGGCTTTTAGTTATTTTTTTATTTTCTCCTTGTTATTCTTTGTCTGCACCTCCTCATTTTTTATTAAAACATCTCCATCTCATTATGTCTGGTATTTCATCATCCTTTATAAAGAGCCCAAAGTCATTCCCATTCATAGTTCTCTGTTTACTTGTCTAGACAAGCCCTTTTCTTTTCTGCCATTCAGGCTGGCAGATGCTGCTGTGTGGTACTGGCTACCCAGCTGTTGTGGGGTCAGTTTCCCCGTGTGGTAGACTGGGGAGCTGTGCAGGGGAGCAGGAGCAAAGGCTGGGCTTGCCTCAGGTTGCCTGGCATTGTGCTTTCATCACTGTCCTCAGTTCTGTCAAGGATTGCTGGTGATGGGGTCTTAGGACCAGCATGGCCTGGGGGTTCAGACTGAGAAGTCTGGAATCAGGAACTTGGGACAAGCTTGAGGTTACTCATCCTCTGGACAAGAGCTTGGTATTGAGGGGAGACACCTTTCCTGTGATTTGCCTTCACAGTCAGAGCCCCACAGAAGAATACCCTTCAGATGTTTGCAGTCTCTGTGTATTGCTGGTAAAGGAAGCTTTTATTAGGGTGAGGAAAAGCAGAGTGGGGATTCCAAAACGCCATGTTTATCAGTCTTGATTCCCAAGCTGGTATTTTCCCTGTTGCTACCTCTTTTCCCTACCTGCCCTACTGAGCTAGGCTGGACTAGTGTCAGGGGCTCCCATTGACAGAAGTTCTTCTTGGGATAGAGGAAGAAATTGTTACAGAGCCTCCAGTGTGAGCCAGTAACTTCTAGAGGCAAGCACCACGTGTCCCTTTCCCTGTGGACTTTCAAAATCCCTTTAACTTCTTTCTTTCTCTTTTTTCAAACAACTTTTTTTCTTTTTCTTTCTGAGACAGGGTTTATCTTTGTAGTCCTGGCTGTCCTGGAACCCTCTGTAGAGCAGGCAGAGCTGCTCCTTCCTCTGCCTCCAGAGTACAGGGGTTAAGGGTGGACAGCACCACCTCCAGCCCTTTATTTTTTAAACATCCCACCTCTGCTTTGGGGGTTTCAGAATGAAATGCCGAGGCCATTCTCCTACTCCTTCCAGATTCTTCATCACTTGCTCATTTGAGGCCTGTCAGAAAAGGAGGGAGCACACGTGGGCTCTGCTGGGCAGCATCACTGAACTCTGAGCAGGCTGCATGTTTCTGCCATTTCTGCCTCCTCTCCTCCCCCAGTTTTCTTCCTGCTTAGAACTTCCCAGCCCCACATTAGCATACCCTTCCTTTCTATAGGTTCTGCTATGCTGATCCTTCTCTAGACTGACCTCAACTGCCAGCTGGCTTACTATAGTGATCAGAATAGTAACTCATTAAGGGCACAGAGACCCAGGATTGAGTTCTGTGCTATCCAGAACTCCTGAATTTCCGAGGCAGTCAGGGTGAGCTCAACACCCCCAGCAAAAGGAAAGGTGTCAGCACATATAACCTGAGGTGACCTACTGTGTGACACAGGAACACTCTGCGTGAGCACATATGCACGCACACGCGCGTGCACACACACACACACACACACACACACACACACACACACTTTATTTGAGGCCACTTCTTTTTTTTCTTGAAAAAAGGAGGGTGGAACCCTGACAGATTTGGGGCTTGCATCCAAGAGAACCAGCATCAGAAGGAGCTCATTCCCCAGCTGGCCAAGCCTTCCCTGTGGCTAACACTACCTCTTTGGGAAGAAGCAAGAGTTAGAAAACGGGTAATAAAAAGTAGTCACAGCAGCTCTTTACTATGTGGGTGACAGTGACTGAACTCTGACCTCAGAGCCTCAGCATCTTTGTCTGAAAGACACAGGAGAGTAGCTCCTGCCTCCCATGCCACTGCCTCCTATTAGCTGAGATGGTAAAGGTCATAGCATCATGCACAGTTGGTGGTCAGTGTGTGGTGGGGGCACTAAGATGGGGAACAGAAGGCTATGCTGACTTAGGGAAAGCCTACTCTACCTGCCTTCCACAGGACCACAGATCCCCAAGGGTTTACCTCCTTGGCCTTGGGTGCCTTGATCTGTCTGTTCATCTTTGGGATTAGTGTCAGCTAATTAGCTGAGGAGCCCAGCAAATTATGATAATTACAACAGCATGGATAGAGGGTTGCCTTTCTGTGCTGCTCAGCTCATGTGCTTGTAGAGCAGGGGTACTGAACTGGCCACAGTGATGCTTCAAGTCAGCGCCAGCCAGGGACAGAACAGACAACTCTGGAGGTCAGGGACACGCGTCACCCATGTTCTGGCCACACCCACAGGATGGTGACACCATCCTCATTGTTTTACAAGTTAGTAGTGTCTCTGGGTACTCAGTAAGATGTAAGAGGACCCAGACTCTGATGGGAAGGCTGGAGAGTTGGGGGAACCCTAATGTTCTCCCCTTTTAGGCTGCTGATATGGCTCTGTGGGTTAAGGCACCCACCAAGATCTGAGTTTCTGTAGATTCTAGGATCTACATGATGGGAAAGAGAGAGGCCTCCAGGGCATGGCATGTGGGCATGCTCATATATTCAAATAAATAACTTTGTTTTGTTTTGTTTTGTTTTGTTTTGTTTTAATAAAAAGGCTCCTCTTTTGAGGGCCTAGATGGAAGAGCACAACTCCAGTCCTTTGCAGCCATGACTGGCCTGATCAGTGAGGAAATGCTTGCTCCCTGTAGGGCTGGTGTGAGTTGGAAAGCTTTCTCAGAGGAGCCCTCCCATGGGAAGTGCCAGGCCCTTGAAATTCTGTGCATCTGTGAACAGCAGGGGCAGGCTTTGAGAGGGGGACAGGCTCCAGCTGTCTGGTGGCACTTACACCTTGTCCCTGCTGGCGTCTTTCTCTGCTGTAGGCTAGAAAGAAAGTAATGTTCCAGCAGCCCCAAGCATCTGTGCAGTTGGGGAGGCTTTCGGCCCACCCCCAGTCCCTATTGCTCTGTGATTGTTCCCATGGGCCAGTCACCAAGGACACATTGTGAGTAGTGAGTAGTTAGGGTTCAATTGCTGTGAAGAGACAACATGACCATGGCAAATCTTATAAAGGGAAATATTTGATTAGGGCTGGCTGGGTTCAGAGGTTTAGTCCATTGTCTTCATGGCAGTACTCAGGCAGACATGGTGCTGGAGAAGTAGCTGAGAGTTCTACATCTTGATCCTCAGGCAGCAGAAGGAGACTGTATACCACACTGGGCATGGCCTGAGCCTCTGAGACCTCAAAGCCCAAAATGACATAGTCCTTCCACAAGACCACACCTACTCCAACAAAGCCACACCTCTTAATGGTGCCATTCTGTATGGCTGGTCCCGTCCTGTAGGAAGGAGCCATACCTATTCAAACCACACAGATAGAGATTAAAAGGAAAAACTCTGAAGCCTAATCACTTAGGTTACTCCTGGGGCAAGATACTTAGTCTATTGAATGCCCCCCCACACACACACTTATAACACGAGGGTAACATTCAGATCCCAAAGAGTATCTATAAAGATTAAAGGAATCAAGTGAGCAGATGGGGATATAGCTCAGTGGTGGACACACGCTTCCCATGTGAAAGGCCCTGGGCTCCATTCCCAGCATTACACTCATAAAAATTCACCAAACAGGGACTACTGGAGAGACGGCTCAGGGGTTTTAAGTATGCACTGCTGTCGTGGAAGCTAGAGTTCCGTTCCTAGCACCCGTGGCAGGCAGCTCACAGCCCTTGGTACTCCAGCTCCAGGCCTTCTCAAGCCCCTGCACGCGCACATAGCAGAGATGCACAGGCATGTCTTTTAAACTCAGTACACAGGCCAGGCATGGCAGTGCACACCTGTAATTCCAGCACTCAGGAGGCAGAGGCAGGCGGATCCATGAGTTCCAGGCCAGCCTGGTCTACAGAGCAAGTTCCTGGACAGCCAGGGCTACACAGAGAAACCATGTCTCAAAAAAACAAAACAAAAATACGCTGTCCTTTTGACTATGAAATGTTATTTCTAGATAACATGTGTGTCCTGTTTTCAAGTGCCTAAACCTCTTTGTCTTTCTCTTGTGTTGATGGCAAGAAGGCTGACCCTAGTCTTGTCCTTGCCAGGCACAGCTCCGTGAAGGCTGAGGAGACAGACCGCACGGCTCCCTTCCACTTTGATCTCTGGTTCTACTTCACACTGCAGAACTGGGTTCTGGACTTCGGCCGCCCCATAGCCATGGTAAGTGTGAGGCTGAGTCCTGCCCAGTGTTGAGGGGACTTAATGTGACATCAGTGTGCTGAGTGACCTTGCAAACATCGCTTCTCATAGCGAACCAGAGGCTTTCCCATTCTGTAGCTGTGTGGGAGAGGCTGGGTGGGTTCTGATAGTCATCCTGACTTCTGTGTAACCCACCCTGAAGTAGTCGAACCAGATTTGACCAATCACTGAGCCAGACAGAAGGGCTTGGGAAAGGTGGCAGAACACATCTGTTGCCCTCCCTCATTGTCTTGGGGTAATATCATCATCTAGAGGTGAAGCCTGTCAACTGGTTTTGCATATTGTAACTGACCAGATCTGTAATAACTAAAATAAAGTCACTTCCAAGTTATGAGAGTAACACAAAGAAGTCCCCAAATTAGGAAGTGTTACACTTTCCAGGCCCCGCTCCTGTCCCGGTCCTGAGGGCTTGGGGCATACCTGTCCACTGCTTTCTCTGTTTATATAAACATATAAAAATTCTTTATATAACCAAAGTACATTTTGTTTCATGCCTTATATTCTGCACTGTTTTACATTAGAATATATCTCTACAGCAATATATGCAAATTACTGTCTCCGTTAATGGCAAGTTAACCTTCCACAGTAAGCATGGACCTGAGATATGCAGTGAAACCGTCACAAGACACAACAAGCCTAGCTGCTAAACACTCCCAGCAAACGGCAGGTTACAAGATTAATATACGCAAATCAGCAGACTTCTCTATACCACACACAGATGGGGAAATAGAAATACAGCTCTATTCACAATAGCCCGAAACAGAAAACAAAATACTTTGGAATAAGCCTAACCAAAAGAGTGAGAGACCTGGGCAGCACAGAGCTCAGAGGGCAGTTTGACGGTACAGGCACTCAGTGGGAGAAAAGGAGGTGATAAGGTAGTGTATTTTTCATTTAAAAAAAAAAGGTTAAATGAAAAAGGTTTTCAAATAAAGAATGGTTTTAGACTATAAAAGTGTTTTGTCCTAAGATAAAAGATGACATTAAACAGTTAAAAGAAAAACCTAAAACAAAAAACCTAAGACAGGCCCTGGATTTCTGTGTATCATATATGACTGGACAGTCTAGTTACCGTCAATGGAACTCAGTTTCTCTCTCTGGGAGAGCTTTTGGCTTGGGGCTCCTGAAGCAGGTCCCAGAATACAGGAAGAGCTCAGTCTGTGAGTAACTGGTGCCCAGTGGCCTGTAGGCCCTCCTGTGAGCTCGTGGTCTCTTCCACAGCTGGTGTTCCCGCTCCAGTGGTTTCCTCTCAACAAGCCCAGTGTTGGGGACTACTTCCACATGGCCTACAACGTCATCACGCCCTTCCTTCTGCTCAAGGTACAGACTTGCCTGCCTCGCTCCCAGCCTCTCTGTCTCTGTCTCTGTCTCTCTGTCTCTCTGTCTCACACATGCACATGCTTGAGAACTCACATATGCACAGGCATGCACACAGGCACACGTTTCATGAGCTGTCAAGCTGGCTCAGTGAGTCAGGTGCTTTCTGCCAAGTTTGACAGCCTGAATTTCATCCCCACAGGACAGAGAGAAACAATTTTCACAAGATGTCCCCTGACATTTACATGTGACGTGTACCTACAGAAATATACACAATAAAGAAATAACTGCATGTTTCTTTAAAAAATGTTAAATGATAGACATCTCAAACCACTACATTTAGGAAAAACACAGCCTCAGAATACAGCTTCTGTGGTTTTGGAACATCCACCCCACTTCGTATATCCTGACATTTCCTTTCTGTTTGCTGGGACCTGTCACTCAAACACCAGACCCCTGCAGCATGCTAGCCCACTCAAGGCGCAGACACACTGGGATAGTGGGAGGGTCCAGCCTGGTCATGACTCCCACCTTCAGGGTCTGGTACCACCTGAGAGGAAGGCTGTGCTCAGCAGACGCTGCTGGCTCAGCCCCCACCTGTCTGGAGCTAGGCTGCTCACTAAGGAACCCCCGACCTCTAGAGAGACTTTCTATCCCGTTTTTCTGAGGGAGGGGAGGTTCCCGCACACTGACGGAGGCAGGGGCCTGCCATGGACGTGTGCTTCACTCAGCTCGTCGAGCGTTCTCCCCGCACGCTGCCACGGTCTATAATCTACGTCAGTATCATCACCTTCATCATGGGAGCCAGCATCCACCTGGTGGGCGACTCAGTCAACCACCGCTTGCTCTTCAGTGGGTACCAGCACCACCTGTCCGTCAGAGAGAACCCCATCATCAAGAACCTCAAGCCAGAGACTCTGGTGAGGCTGCCTCCCCAAGGCTCTGCCAAGGCCACCCAACTGGGGAATCTGTTCTTGGGGGCTCAAGAGGTTCCCCAGTCAGTCACCATGCCTCATGTGGCCAGGGGTGACCTTGAACTCCTGATCCTCCTGCCTCTGCCTCCCACAGTGCTGGAATTATAAGCATGCAGTAAGTGAGGGCACTGATGTCTACCTAAACTAGTGTGCTCTTAGACTGCAAAGGGGCACAGTGTCTGCCTGGATCTGGGGTGCACATCTGTAAACCCCAGCCCTCGGGAGGCAAAGAGAAGAGGATTGCTACAAGTTCAAGATGAGGCTGGTTTATATAACCAGACCTTGTCTCAAAAAAAACCAAAAAATGTAGTACAGTGATTGTCTCCCCATGGTCCCTCTGGTACCCCGGGGAGGGAAGGAGAATGGTCTATGTGTTGGGGGCTGGGGGAGTGTGAAAGGAGGAGTGGGCAGTGGTGTGGCTTGGGATCCCAGTCCCTCACTCTCACCCCTGTGCCTCCTCAGATCGACTCCTTTGAGCTGCTGTACTATTATGACGAGTACCTGGGCCACTGCATGTGGTGAGTGACGGGCCAACTGGTCTGTGTTCCAGGCACCAGGAGATGCTGGACAGGGCTCCCTAGATCCAAGTATTCCGTGGAGCGTGGGGAATGGCTTTCTCTGCTCAGCGGAGGTGTCATGAGTGGTCTCCCTGGAATGCCCCTTCAGGCTCTTCCTAGTGCCTCCTTCCTACCTGAAGTTTCCACAGTGGCCACTAGAGGGAAGCAAGCAGGTGTTTGTCCACCTCAGCCATTCTGAGCCTGGGGTTGGGGAGGAAGGACGGTTAGCTCTGACAAACTCTCTAGATGGTTCCTGATGGTGAGCAGGAGGCAGGTGGGGTTGTAGGAAGCTGAGAAGAGCCAGCAGGGCCAGGTTCGGGGGACACAATTTGTGTTCCTCATCTTAGAACCCCCAGGGGAATCTCCCCACCACCACTCAGGAAAATGTCAGCCGTGTGGGGTCCGAACCAGGGACTCAGGGCTCAAATAAGGGTTTCCTCTGCCGCCCCTTGTCCTGCACTGGGTAAGCTAAAGCCAGAGAGAAGAGATGAGAATGGCTGTCAGCTAGGGGGTGGCGGGCTAGCCTGCACTTGGGTGCCCATCCGGACTGGGGTGCTTCCCTCAACACACGCCCAGCACTGATGTCTGTGGGTCTGTCTGAGGCTAGGGAGGTTCATCCTCTTGGTTCAGAGGGTCCTAGGGAACATCAAAACAGGCCTCTTGCCCCCTCTTTCTGACTTTACCAGATGACCCTTCGCATTGGAAGCTGGGAAAGGAGGGAGAAGCAACACATCCTGGGGAGCTTGGGGGAGTGGGCGAAGAACTGAGTGTAGGGGCGTCTTGTGTGTGTGCAAGAGCATGTGAGCATGTGTGTGTGTGTGTGCACGTGTGTGTCCTGGAAGGAAAAAGGAAGGCCCTGTGTGGGGAGGAGAGAAGCCATACCCTCCGAGGAGGTGGGGACTGTCGGCTGAGTATGAGGGCCCCACAGCTCTCCTGGAGTTCCTCAGCACTGTTTCCCTCCAGCTGCAGCCCCGCTGGGTATCCCTACTTCCCAGCTAGTGTGGCGCTGGGCATGTGGTGGTGGAGGCACTAGATGAGACAGAGCCCACATCCCCTCATTTCCATGCCGAATGAAGGACAGGGTGGGCACAGGTCCAGGCAGCTTCACCTCTGTAGTAACTCACGGGAGCCGGGGCTCTTCTCTGCCTGAGCTCCGCCTTGACTTCCAGGCAGAAAGACTGGACGGAGAGCAGTGTGCGCGCCATGGTTTGCATAAGCCACATGGTGACACTTTGTGTGACAGTGCAAGGGACCAGTGGGAAGGTAACGGGGACGGTCCCTGTCAGCCTGTAAAGCTGCTGCCTCTCTGTCGCAGGTACATTCCCTTCTTCCTCATCCTCTTCATGTACTTCAGCGGCTGTTTCACCACCTCTGGGGCTGAGAGCCACATGCCGGGGCCTGCCCTGCTCCTGGTGGTGCCCAGTGCACTCTACTACTGGTGAGTGGGCACGTGGGACAAAGGGCACAGCGCTGAAGGAGCCACCACAGCAAAAGCCACACATGAAGTGTTGGGTGTGATGGCACACTCCTGTAAGGCCAGCATTTGGAGGTGGAGACAGGAGGATCAGGAGCTCAAGACTAGCATTGGTGACATAATAAGTCTGATATCATGATGGGTTATATGGACCCTGTCTCAAAAAGAGAGAGAAAGAAAAAATGGTCACACTTGACCACAGACCTGCACTGTGACCGCAGGTAAGACTTGCCATCGGCAGGCCGCTGCTTCCCCCTGGGTTGTGTGAGGGCGGGGCCCTGGCCTGGTTTCTCCCTTACCAAGAGTCTCGGTGTGAAATAGACAGTGAGAGATGGCAAGGCTGCCTCTTTCCTCTGTACCACCTCCCGTGCTGGGAGAGCCACCCTGAGGCCAGGAGTCTACCTCGAGAGCCATGTGCTGTGAATCCTCCTGATCCTCAGTTTACCCCTCTGAACCTGTCCCCTTCTCAGGAGATGCTGGGATCCAGTGGGGAGAGAAGAGCCCCATGGTGACAAGATGACTGAGCAGCGGGAATTTCCCAGCCAAGTGCTGCCTCTCCTGTTGCTTTGTTCTCCTCCTGTTCCCCACTCAGGCCTCTGCCAGACCCTTGTTTTCCCATCATTTCTTCCTTGGAAACAGATCTTTCTCTCTCACACACATACCCAGAGGACTGTGGGATTACGGGAAGGGCCAGCAGTACTGGGCCCTCTGTAGATGGGAAGCCCCACCATATGAAAAAGGCCCTTTCTTCCTGTGCCAGCTCCAGCCACTTCAGGGCCTGTGCCTACGAGAGGGCCCATTACAGCTAACCTATATTCTCCCTAAGGGTAGGACTACAGATAGTGGCATTTATGCCAGAGAGAGAGAGAGAGAGGGAGGCTTGACCTGGGCATGCTCACTACCACAGTCTTATCTTGACATGTCACTGCCACAGTGATAGATCCACATCTGTGCACCATTCACCGAGCAATATGCCTTCCCAAGTAAGAGATGCAGACAGCCCTTGACAGACACCTTGAGGGTTGGGGCCTCTTATGCTCCCCTCTTAAAGGAGAAAACAGCCTTGAAGTTGTTCAAGGTGGTCGCTTGATGACCCCCAAGGCCCCAGGCCACTGGGTTGTGGAGCTGGAGTTCCGTGAGTGAGCAGGTACCATCAGGACCGCCTAGAGGCAGACAGCGAGGGAACCTTGCAGAAGCCCCAAGTGCACCTGAGGGCTCTGCCCTCTGGAGACAACAGCCCTGCCTCCAAGGGAACAGTGCTGACAATAGCCTCTGTATTGATATGGCACTTCCAAACTCAAATGCTCCCAGAAACCACACAGGCAGCAGATGAGGCCCTGGGGACTAAGAACTGAGGGCCATGGGTCACATGGTGTTCTCTGCAAGGAGTGCATTCTCCTGCTTCTCAGAGCCAGTTTTTGTCATTGGAAGTGTCCTAATGTGGTGAGAAACGCCAGAAACCAAAGCCCAGGTATCCTGTGATTCTCAGTATGTATGTAGCCTTGCTGTGTGGAGACCATAGACCTGCCTGCCTCTGCTCCTGGGCACTGTGTAAGTGTGTGAGCCGCCACACCCAGCTGAGGACTCATTGTTATTGTTATCAAGCAGGGTCTCTCTGTGTAGCCCTGGCTGTCCTGGAACTCACTCTGTAGACCAGGCTGGCCTCGAACTCAGATCTGCCTGCCCAGTGTGGGGATTACGGGTGTGCACCACCACGACCGGCAGCAGGGAGTTACTAAAGCTTGCAAAGTCGAAGCAGCACGGTACCGCTGGGCTGTGGTTTAGACCTGGCCCGTGGGCTCCACTCACTCGGTGAGCCGTTCCGGTTGGCGGGGGGCAACCCAGGACTTGGTCCAGAGGACGCCGGGCAGGATGGCGTTGTCATGGCCCCCACTTCACCTCCACGCCTGTCCTCTTTCTCCAGGTACCTGGTCACCGAGGGCCAGATCTTCATCCTCTTCATCTTCACCTTTTTTGCCATGCTGGCTCTCGTCTTGCACCAGAAGCGCAGGCACCTCTTCCTGGACAGCAACGGCCTTTTTCTCTTCTCTTCTTTCGCCCTCACCCTCTTGCTGGTGGCCCTGTGGGTTGCTTGGCTGTGGAATGACCCTGTACTCAGAAAGAAGTACCCTGGTGTCATCTACGTCCCTGAGCCCTGGGCCTTCTACACTCTCCACGTCAGCAGTCAGCACTGAGGCTTACTGTGGGTACCAGACCACCACCGTGACGTGGGCCACCACAGTGCCACGCTGTGCACTGTGCACGCGGATTGGCAGGATACACCGTTGAGGGACTGGTTCTGGTCAGGGGGTTTAGGCTTGTTTGCTTGCTTGTACTTAGATGGCGTTCACCGTGAAGCGGCCTGCCCCTGGGCCCTAGGTTTCTAGGTCACATCTTCTTTTGTGCTTTGAACAGAGCAAATCCATCTCTGGGCTTTACCTGTTCTAGGGGGCTCAGTGGTCCCCACGTGGCTCTATGGACTTGGGGTTATGGATCCCTTTGGGGGCAGCCTCAGCAAGGAGAGAGGTTCTGTCTGTTGCTGTGTCCCACCCTAAGCCTCGGAGAGTCTGATCCTCGCAGTCTGTCCAACCTCCCATGCCGCTCACATGCTGTTTAGAACCCAGGCTCCAGGTCACTATCAGCTAAGCTCTTGAAGCTGCCATGTAGCTTTTGAGCTACATGGAAGGCAGAGCTCTCAAGTCCTTGTTTTAGGATTTCCTGAAACCGTTGTAAGGGTCTAGGACATTACAAGTCTGTCTCACAAGACAGCGCATCTCAACCTGAACCTCTTACCACCTGCCTGGTGCCTTGGTTCCCAGCATGGTGGCTCCTGCCTCTCCCCGGCCCACCTCCTCCCGGGCCTCAGACACAGGTCTCCTTGGCACAAGGCTCCACCACCTCCTTTTGCAGCCAGCACTGGCCTGTGCTGTGAGTCTTGGGGACACTCTGTGCATGGCCCTGCCTCTTTTCTGTTGTTCTCAGGGAACCCTGGGCCTCAGTTTCTCCTCTTTTGTTGTGGTCCTTCAATGGGCTAGGCCATGCTAGGTGGTGAGAGGTCTGAATAAAGGCTGATGTGAGCCCAGCCTGGCTGGTGGCTGTTTTTTGAGAGGGAGATGTGGGCTGAGGGGGAGACTGGTTGTTCTGGGGCCTAGGCTGCAGAGGCTTTCTCTTGGGGAAGACTTTGAGGGACCCCTACCCCAGTCATCTGCCTACTTCTCGGGCTGTGGGCAAGAAGGACCTCTTCCCAGTCAGTGAAGGAAAGTGGAGCATCCCCAGGCCTGGCCCAGGAACGTCCCACCAGCCTTCCCCGTGCCAGGAGGCAGTGAGGAGCTAGTTCATGGAGACGGCCCAGAGCCACAGACAGGTTGACGGCTCGCTCGGAGCCTGAGCTTATGTTCTCAGCCTGGCCACACCTCACCAGAGCTGTGGGTAACATTGCTAAAAGGCACAGAGTGGGGAGCATGGCTATACCCACACATCTGTCCCCTCAGCTGTCATTTCAGGACTATCATCAGAAGGTCTTAGACAGCCATCTCGTAAGCAGGGACAGGCCTGGCTTGTGGGGCCTGAAGACTATCAGTTATTATGGGGACGGGAGCCCTTAGTAAGAAGGGAGGTGTGGGGTGTGGGCAGCATAGGACAGAGGGCAACCTCAGGTGTCCTTTAGGAACACTTTTCACCTTTCCTTTTTAGATTTATCTATTGTGTAGATGAGTGCTCTATCTGCAGGCCAGAAGAGGGCATCAGATCCCACTATAGATGGTTCTGAGCCACCATGTGGTTACTGGGAATTGAACTAAGGACCTCTGGAAGAACAGACAGTGCTCTTAACCACTGAGCCATCTCTCCAGCCCCTGTTCTCCTTGTTTTTGAGACAGGGTTTTTTATTAGCCTGGAGCGTGCCCATGAGGCTGGGCTCACTGGCCAGTAGGCTCCAGCTGTCTCTTCCTCCCCATGCCTAGATTATAAACAGGTGCCAGCACACTTCTGTGAATTCTGGGGGTAGACCTCAGGTCCCTGTGCTTGCAAGGCAAGTACTTTACTGGTTGAGCCATCTCCTCAGTCCTAAGAAAACATTTTGAAATATTCATCAAAGCAAGTATTTAGGAGTAGCAAGTTCCTAGAGCCTTGGGCCACCATGTGCGTCTTGGACGTTTGTCTAAGACTGTCGCCCTGGAGAGCTATCTGGATGGAGCCTGGCTTCATATTCCTGGATTTCTAGCAGGAAGCTTCTAGAACATATATTCCCAGACTATGTCATGTTGTAGGAGAAAGCAGAACTAATCAGAAACCGGAGGCGGGCCCTGCAGGCCATGCTGATGTGGCTCTTTTGGGGACCACCACTCCAGGGTCTAACTACTCACTGTGGCTCCAGACTGCAGCTACAGCTTCTTCTGGAAACTTGGGGCAACAAGGCATCTTGACTTTCCCAGTTGTACCTAGAAGGACCCTTGAGGCCCCAGCTCCATGCTGCCCAGGCACCGGTATGCTGCCCAGGCACCAGTATGCTGCTCATGTGGTTTTGCTAGGCAGCTGTAATGAACGTGATGGCTGAGAACAGCAGGTGTTCACCAGCTCAGTTCTGAGGGTGACTGTTGACAAAGTTGTGTTCTCATGGGCTTCTCTGCATCTCCCAGCCTATGGTGGGACCCATGCTATCCCACATGTTCTGGGCTGTGAGACCATTAGTCATGGCCTTCACTGTGGTGTCTGAATCCCCCTCCTTGAGTTAGGACCTACCCTACTCTCTCTGTATCACCTCATCTCACCTACATCCACAGACCCTACTTCCAGATGACGCCCCTTAGGCTGTAGGTAGATGTGGATTCCAGGGACAGTAGTTAGGCCAGGAGAGGCCTGAGCCGAAAGGGTACACAGGATGGAGGTGGGGCAAAGGCTGAAGGCACTTCTTGCCTTCCACACTTTACCCAGAAGGCACACAGGATGCCTGCCAGGCTAAGGCTCACTCTCTTGGCGTGGGGGTGGGAGGTAAGGACTGCCCTGTCAGCCCCCAACTGTTTGAGAGGCAGGGGCCCTTGGCCAATAGAGCCTAGCTGAGGAACACAGCTTCACCAGAAAGAGGCAAAAGGAAGAGCCTGCTGTCCGTGTCGCTTTTGAAGGCAGGATTTAGGGAGACAGGGTTGAGAAAGGACCCAGCAAAAGTTGGTGATGCCCAGGGGAGGTGCTGGCCCCTGGCCAGGAGGTCCAGGCGTCAAGAATGACGGGAGTGCACTCAGCCCACCTGGTGCTGGAGAGGTGTTCTGTGGCATTTCACAGGGAGGGTCACACATGTAGAGTGCTGTGCAGCCCGGCAGCCGGCACCGTGAGCCCGTGCTGTCACAGCCTTGGAGCAGGTGTCTGGAACTAGCTGAGACAGTATGTGAGACAACCCACATGTTGCCTCCAAACAGAGGGAACTGGGTGTGGTTGCAAATACCTGACGTGTGTGGGAGGTGGAGGCAGGAGGATCAAGAGTTCAAAGTCATCCTCAGTTACACAGAGAGTTTGGGGGCAGCCTGGGCCACATGAGATCCTGTCTCAAAACAACAAATGGGTGCCGGAGAGGTGAGTCAATGAACACTTACTGTTTTGGGAGAGGGCCTGAATTTGGCTTCCAGCATCTACCTGGGGTGCCTCACAACTGCCTGTAATCCGGCCTCAGGGGATCTGACCCCCTTTCCTGGCCTCTGCGGGCATCTGTATTCACATGGACACACAAACATGTAATAAAAAGTATATTTTAAAAATGCTTTTCTGTCTGCTGGCAGCCATCAGATGAGTCAAGCACAGGCTCATCTGCAGCGGCTCTCAACCTGCGGGTCACGACCCCTTTGGGCTTGCATGGGCCACATATCACATATCCTGCATATCAGGTATTTACATTGTGATTCCTAACAGCGGCCAAATTATAGCTATGAAAATAAGTTTATGGTTGGGGGTCACCACAACATGAGGAGCTGTATTGAAGGGTTGCAGCAGCCATGCGCTTTCTTCGGGGGCCCGCTGCTTGCTGTATCACCAACTCTGTGCTCCACAGCCAGGTAAAGCAAACAGACTGCTTTATGAGGCTAAGCAAAACGACATTCGAGGCAGGACTTCATGTTCATGTCCATCATGGTGTTACCTGGCTAAAGACTGCCTAGTCTTTTGTGGAGAGAACTGGACTCCGCTGCAGAGCCCTGAGGGTCCCGAGTTCTTCCTAGGCTGAAGGTTTCCCACAGACCCTTTGCGCTTCTCTCCCCTTATCCACTCCAGAAGTTACCAAAACAAATCCTAACACCTAGTAGGCCACCAAACCAGCCTGTTAGCACTGGGAGATGCCTGGGCTGCCATCTGCTAGCCACAGGAGTTGTAGTCTCAGGCAACAAAGTTCTGACTCATGCTACCCAGCTGGAGAAAGCAAAGAACTCTCCAGCGCCATTAAGCTGTAAGTAATGTAAACAATGCTTGCATAACATATCAATAAATGATTTAGGGAGACACACACACACACCAGCTTAAATGAAAACAAAGAAGGGAGAGTGGATGGGTGTCAGGATTTCCTTAGGCATACATGGCCGATCCTAGTCCACACTTACTGAAACCCCAGAAAAAGCCTTACCTGCCTTTGAGCCTACAAAGTTAGGGTGTCGGGGCCCCAGCTCTGTGCCTACAGGTCTCAGATTCCGGCCTACCTCCCTTATTCTCCTAAGGCCACTAAGCTGCACCCCCCAGCTGCTCCCACTCTCTCCCTCCCTCCCCACCCTCTCTACCCCACAGAGTTGGGTCAGAGTCTCAAGATTCTCAAGCCTACAGCGAGTAAGAAAAGGTGACTCAGGAAAAAACAAAAACCAAAACATTCCACTTGGAGGGGCCAGGACCAAGGGGAGGACGTGTGTCCACATGCCTCCCACGAGTTAATGGACCCTCATTTGACTTAGCAGGAGGCCTCATCTCTCTTCCTCCAGCAGCTGCAGCCTTTGGCACCCGCTTAGCTCCCTGTGTAGCACAAGCCTGTGTGCCCACACACAGTGACGGACAACTGCCAGACTGGACTCAGGGCCTTACAGGCAAACCAGCCACCAGGTGTGGTGAGGGAAGGAGACTTCCTGGCTAGTCTGAGAACGTAGTCATGCCCAGGGCCCAGCAGCAGTTCTGGGAGCCACCCATCTTCCTGTCTCTCAGGGGAAAGAGAGACACACAGAGTGCTGATAAATTCAGTCAGCAGCTTATACAGGAAGGGGTGAGACAAGGAAGGAAGAGAGAGGAACTTCCTGCCTCGGGAAGTCAAGAGAGGTCAACTCCAAGGCCTCCAAGCAGCTAGTTTAAGGGCTGGAGACCCAGCTCCAGCACCCTCCACCACTCCCAGCCCCTGAAGAGGTAGATTCTGCTGTGTGCTGCTCATTGGATTCTCCTGGCAGCCATAATGTGTCTGGTGAGGAAACTGAGGCACAGAGGAGAGGAACAAACAATTTGGATTCCAGCTGAGGATCAGTATGTCCCAGCTGCAAAGCCTCTCCTTTGAGCATGGCTCCCTTGGACAGCCTCTTCTGGAGAGACAGCGTGGGTGTCTGGCTCCAGCAAGGAGCCCAGCTTAGCCTCAGGAGAGAGAAAAGGGTCCCCAGACAGGCTCAGACCTGGACACGGAGTCAGCCCCACCCAGAGCCCCCTTTTCAGAACCTAGGCTCTCAGGAAGGGACCCAGACATTTGTCCTGTTGCTGCAGAGCCCCTGCCTCCAGGGGCAGGGACTTCCGGGAGAGTCTGCGCTGGTTTCCTCACAGTCAACCTTCTTAGGAAGGTGGGGGCATCCACTGTCAGAGGAGGCCGGAACCTGACCCTCATGGCACGGGGCCCAGTCTCCATAGCAGCAGAGGATTTATTACCAGGCCTCCACCCAGCCTGGTGGACTTTCGACTCCGAGCCAGAGGAAAGAGAACCAAACACGGTTCCAGGAGCAAGGGGTGCCTGAGGATGGTGAGTGAGGGGCTCTGCCGGAAGTAGGTGGGAAGGGCCCCTGCTGAAGCCCCCTCCTGACTGTTTTTTCTCTGCCGCAGGCCAAGTTCCTTTCCCAGGACCAAATTAATGGTAGGTTGGCCTTGTTCTTTAATTAGAAACTCCCCACAAAATGTGTCTCTCATTAGGCAATTTGCTTTGCTGGGTTTTGTTGGTAGGAAGGAAGGAAGGCCTGAAGGGTGGAGAGCCGGCCCACCCACAGGCTTGCAGCCAGGTGCTGAGGGGTGGCTGGCTATCTGCTTGGGGTGGCCCTGAGATGGGCTTGCTGGCTTCCAGGGCTTGTTACATGTCAGCATGACTTTCAAGCTGGGCCAGAAAATGGAGCTTGCTAGTGCTCCCGAGAGCCTGAAAGTGGGTCTGGGTAGGAAGCTGGTGACAGAGAAAGACGTCGTAACTGAACCACAGACAAGGGGCTGGGGCTTTGTAGTCAGTCAGGGCTAACCCTTCGGGCTTTCTTTATGTGCTTGCTCTCTACAAAACTAGGGGCTCAGGGGCACCTCCTGCCTAGTTCAGCTGGGGCACCTTATTCTAAGGCTTCCTGCAGAGCAGAGGTCTGCTTCCCCAAGACCAGAAAGGCAGAATTGAGCTACAGAGTACTGGCCAAGACCTGGCCAGGGGTCTGGTGGCTGAGTTCCTGGCAAAGAGACCAGAGCGCAGCCTGGAGCCTTTGTGGACTAACCATATTTTCCCAGAGGCTATGCCCCTACACCTGCCCCAAAAAGAGGATGGAAAGAGGCCCAGTAACCTACTTCTCGTATTGCTGCTGAAATGACACCTTGTTGGAGAGCTAGAACTGCAGGTCCACAGGGCCAATGGGCGCTGCTGCAGGGCCGTGTCCACCAGGCTACAGGGCTGGCTTCTGCTTACCCCAGCAAGGATCCAGCCCAGAGATGTAAATGACCGGAGCTCGGTCTGGAAGATGAGGTGACAGGGATGTGTCTTACAGGCCCAAGTGGGTACTGTCTCCTCAAATCCTTAACTCTCTAGCCCCAAACCAAGCCCAGGACCAGCAAGGACAGGCAAGAGGACTTTCAAGCACAGAGCCTCGCCCAGTTCTGGGCTACGGGCTGGCAAGATGCCCCAGTATGTAAGAATCTGTACTGCTCTTGCAGAGGACCCAAGTTCCCAGAACATAGGGAAGGACTGCTCACAACCACCTGCACCTCTAGCTCCCAGGGCATCTGACCCCCCTGGCCTTCTTGGCCACCTGTACTTGTTCATGCAGGCACAATGGAAAATAATGTCCTTGAAGGGAGACCTAAGTTAGACGCTACCTGTCAGCCCCAGCAGTCCCCTCGCCCCGCCCCTGTGCCCAGACAACAGACTCAGTGTTCCTCTCTTCCATGGTTTTTGAAACTACTAGAAAGGAAGAAGACAAATTTTCTTTGTATCCCAGTGTCTGACACCAAGAAGGTGGCCATTAATGTTTAGGGGCTGGAAGCCTGGATTGGGATGGGAGAGGAACAGGGTCTTTGGAGACCGCCTGGCAATTCACCTTTGAGCCTCAGTTTTCTCATCTGAAAAGGAGGGACACTGATGCCACTTTTGGGGGCTGCTATGGGCTAGGGACAGAGGAGAGAGCGCCATCACATGCTGGACACTAGGCATGAGAAGTATACTTTCAGAAATTTTATAAGCTGATAATTAAAATAGAGCCTTATTCAGCAGGGAAGGTGCAGACCATGGCCAGTGTGTGGGGAAAGCTTAGGAGACATTCGTGCTGTCATGGCACACAGAAGGCCCTGGGTTCAGCCCCCAACCCTACATTAACTGGACATGATGGTGTTTCCCTGTAGTCCCAGCATTCAGGGAGGCAAAGGATGAGAAGGCAAGGCTAGCCCGGGCTGCGTGAGATGCAGGAAAGCAAGCGGCTTCAGCTTAGTGACTGTAACTTACACCATGGTGAGGAACAGTTTATTAGAGGGTCCCTTACTGGATTTAGTAGAAGTCATTCTTTCGTTGAGTTGAAGCTATGGGTTATGAATACAAGCGTGGGCAGCGTTCACCCGCAATGGTCAGCTGGGTGGGCAGAGTTCAGAGTGGAGAGTGTTGCATATTTTATTTATTTTTTTAAATAATTTTATACACTCACTTGTATCCCAGCTGTAGCCCTCTCCCTCTTTTCCTCCCAATCCTCCCCTCCCTCCCTCATCTCCTCCCTGCCCCCTTCCGAGTCCACTGAGAGGGGGTTTCCTCCTCTCCTTCCGTCTGGCCTTAGCTTATCAGGTATCTTCAGGATGGTTGCAATGTCCTTATCTGTGGCCTAGCAAGGCTTCTCCTCCCTCAGGGGGGAGGGGAAGCTCATGCGTTCATGTCAGGAACAATTCCTGTTCCCCTTACTAGGGCATACTTTATTATGTGTGAACTGTGCACTGCACATCCTTTTAACCTGTTAGGTGCATGGTAAACATGTATGAACGTGTTGACACAGCTGTTACATCATTCTCCCACACAGGGCCTCCAGCACACGAGAATGAGGCCTGGAGAAGGTCTCTTTGGGAATCTTTTAAAGATTTATTATGTATACAGTGTTCTACCTGCATGTACACCTTCATGCCAGAAGAGGGCACCAGTTCTTGTTATAGACAGTTATGAACCACCATGTGGTTGCTGGGAATTGAACTCAGGACTTTTGGAAGAGCAGTCAGTGCTCTTAACCTCTGAGCATCAATCCAGTCCCTCTTTGGGAATTTTAAACTTGATGCATTTACCTCAGTTATTCTTTTTAAAAATTATTTATTTTATATACATTGGTGTTTGACTGCATGTATGTCTGTGTGAGAGTGTTGGAGCCCCTGGAACGGGAGTTACAGAGTTTGTGAGCTGCCATGTGGGTGCTGGGAATTGAACCCGGGTCATCTGGAAGAACAGCCAATGCTCTTAACTGCTGAGCCATCTCTCCAGCCACCTACCTCACTTATTCTTTATTTCAGTAAAACAGTCCTTTTCCCGTGCTAGCCCTACCCCAGGTGTAAAAAAAAAAAAATCAGCAGTGAGATGGGAGATAATTTTTGGGATCCCAGTCGAGGAGAGTGAAAGACAGAATGAGAAGCAGTAAACGATGGGTGGGCTAGGATGAGAAGGCACAGCTGGGGGAATGTGGGGTTAACTGAAGGAGCAGGGTCCTCAGGCACTCCTGGCATGCCAGGGATCCTGTTATCCTGCTCTCACAGTGAGAAAAGACTGCAGGTATGAAGGACCCACAAAGCCCTGTGATGTGGGCTGTGTCCAGCAGCAGCTCCAGAAGGGGCTTCTGGTGCCCCGGGATCCCAGGGTTGTTAAGACCAGAGCTTGATCTAGAGGAGAGGTGAGAGGTGGCGGGCTTGGGGAGCTGGAGAGATGGCTCAGTGGTTAAGAGCACCTGAGAAAGGTTCCCAGCATGCACACTAGGCGGCTCAACAGCCACCTGTAGCTCCAGCTCCAGGGAATCTTGCTCTGCAGGTCTGAAGAGCTGGATGGGGTCTGGTGAGATGGTTCAGGGGGTGAAGGCACTGGCCACTAAGCCTGACAGTCTGAGTTCCATTGCCCCAGCCCCCGTATGGTGGAACCCCGAGAACCAACTCCCCTACAAGAGACCCTCTGACCCCGCCCCCATAACACACTAAACAACTAAAATGTACTAAAATGCTTAAGAAAAGGTGGATCTGTTGAGGCTGGAAAAGAAAACATGTCAGTTTTTGTTTCTGTTTTTCCCCCAGAGGCTGGCTTGTTTAATCTTTGCCCTAGGCCCCACTTGCCCGCATGGATGAATGCAAAGCAGTGTTGCCTGCCTGGACAGCTAGCAGATCCTGGTCCCTCCCATAAGCTTCAGCTCCTTGTTTGGAAAATGGAAGGGATTAGGGCATTAGGGCAGCTCACCCCAAAGAATCTGCATCTGCGGATCTGGAGCTTTCCCAAGCTCCCAGGTGGCTTGGCTTTGCCTCCAGAGGAAAGAGCAGGACTGCTCTGTTGGCTGTGCAGCCGCAGCCGCAGCAGGCTCCTGCCCAGGGATGAGGACCGCCGGCGCGCTGCGGGCCCGCTCTGCTGAGGCTCTGGGCACACTTCCTGGCGGTTCCACGGAGGGGTCAGGTCCCGCCAGAGCACAGCTTGAGAACTCAGGAGCCGTGCAGCAGTCACAGTGATCCCCAGAGTATCACCAGAGAACCATTGTCCTGAACTTGCTCCCAGAGTGGCTCTGCAGACAGAAGCAGGACAGTCTCATCATTTTGCAAAGCTTGCTGGGAGTCTGGCAGCCCTACCAAGCTCTCTTCTTGTTGTCTAGTCCTGTGTCAGCCCAGGTGCACTCCTTCCCGGCGGGGGGTGGGGGGGAGGGGGGGTGTATCCAGGCACCGTCCTGCAGATATACTGGACTTGAAGGAATTAAGCTGAGTCAGGTGGGAGGGTTAGCAGGATTCTCCATTTTTGGTGCTGAGTCCAGAGGGATGGGAGTTGGGGGCGGGGGGGCTTCTCCAAGATGGTTTTCAGCCAAACAGCCCTCCTTTACTGTGGGGCATGGGGCTATATAAACCTTGGGGAAATGGGTAGTGGTTTTTGCGGTGAATGTACATCATTGGCTGGGGCTGAGGTGCTGGAAATGCTTCATTTGCATGGAGAGGAATTCCAGGTGCTGGCTGGACATGCCTTATAAGAACATGGAGAGTTTTAAGTTGACACCTGATCACCAGGGCACACTACCTCTGAGAATGGCGAGGGTGGTGAAGGTCAGGGTCCCAAGACTACATGTACCAGTGCACACAGACCCAGAACAGGCAGGGAGTGGTCCTTACTCCTCCGGTCTCAAGATGAGATTTCTGGCTTTGGACACATCTCGACCTTGCTCTTGCTCCAGGCTGGTTCCAGTGGTCCCACAGCTCACTTGCCCTACAGTCCCAGAAGACAGCTTTTGAGTAGCATCTTAAGGAACAGAGAATGAGAGGAAGGGACGTTCCAGCCAGATGAACCACAGGACACCAGTGTGAAACTTGGATTTCAGATAAACATTCTTTTTGAGGGTGGTATAGCCCGTGTTAAATTTGATATATGGTTGTATGTGCTTATACTAAAAGCTAATTCAGTGGGGTCTGGAGAGATGATTGAGTGGCTAAGAGCACGCACTGCCCTTCCTGCGTTGGGTTCCCGTACCTGTGTAGGGAGGCTTACTGTAACTACAGTTCCGGGGCGTCTGACCTTCTGGCGTCTTTGGCACTTGCACACGTGTGGCACTAACTCGTAGAGTTAGACACATACAAAATAAATACATAAAAATAATATAAATAAGCCTCAACAATTAGCTCATCATGCCCGAATTCTGTTTAACTTGGTAGTTTTCTATTTGCACTACATTTATGTACCTATGTAGTGTGTGTGTGTGTGTGTGTGTGTCTACATGTACTGTGGATATCAGAAGACAATGTGCACAAGTTGATTTTCCTTATACCACATGGGTTCTGGGGATCAAATTCGGGTCATCAGACTCAGCAAATACCTGAACCAACTTGTTGGCCCCTTTTTGTTTTGTTTTGTTTTGTTTTGTTTTTGAGACAGTGTCTCATATAGCCTAGGCTACCCTCTAACTACTACATAGTGGAGGATAACCTTGGACTCCTGCTCTTCCTGCCTTCACCTCCCAAGTGCTAGGATTGCTGTTTCTATTGGTTTCTGGACATCAAGTGGGGCAAAAGAGGGGAGGAGAACAGAGAGTGGAAGCGCAATGTCAGGGTGCTTATATAACGTGTGCAAGGTCCCCCCACCCCCGTTCATCCCCAATATGGGGTGGGGGAGGGGGAGGTGAGAAAGGAATGGAAGAGCAGAGGAAAGGCAGGGGTGGCAAGGGACCACCTGCTCCTGACTTCCTTCCCCAAATGTGTGCAGAGTACAAAGAATGCTTCTCCCTCTACGACAAGCAGCAAAGAGGGAAGATGAAGGCTGTGGATCTTCTGGTGGCCATGAGATGCCTGGGGGCCAGCCCAACGCCAGGGGAAGTACAGCGGCACCTGCAGACTCATGGGATAGGTGAGTGGGCTGTGTGGGTGGGCTTACAAAGGATCCAGCAGGTGGTGGCCGTGGAGAAGGCTCAAAAGCCTGAGGTAGTGTGCCTCACCGGGACTGAATTGTAGAGAAAGCTAGCCATGTATACTGAGTTCCATCCCATGGGGACCCTGGTCTGATGTCCAGGTGTCACATCCCCTGGGAAAGCACACTAACATTGACAATAGTGGTTTCTTTTGTTGTTGTTTCTCTGCTTTTGTTTTGAGATAGGGTTGCATATAGCCCAGGCTGCTCTTGAACTCACCTTATGCTAGCTCAGGGTGATACTAAATTCCTGATCTTCCTGCCTTCACCTCCTGAATGCTGGGCTTACAGATGTGTACCGCCACACCCAGCTTCTACGTTTGGGGAAAACAGCCTTTTACAGGGTGTTTGGCAGGTGCTTAATGAAAACAGCCCAGTTGTGTGGGTCCTAACTAAACACTTCCTAAACAAAGGTGGTGTCCCAGAGCCAGGAAGGTGCCTGGGCTCTGGAGCCAATGGTGGACTCCAGATCAGAACTCAGTTCTTCTGATCTCATAGGCTGACCAAGAAACAGTTGCCTAACAAGACTGCCAAACTGGAAGGAAACCTACCCAAAGCATTACCAACCAGCCCTCTCTGCTGCTATCATTAAGGGTGATTTTCTTTCCTTTTTGATGGGAACATATGGGACTTTTAGAAAAAAAAAAAACCAATTTTTTTTTTGTTTATGTTTAGGAATTAAAAACTCAGGGCGTAATGTCTGACAGCAGGCTGCCTATGCTGGGCACTGTACACTTAGGAAGGAGGGGCTAGCGTAGAGAAAGGGGCATTTTAGGAAGCCCCTTGACCCGGATCCTGAGTCCACCCGTCAGCGTCTGAACCTCCGCATCCTCAGCTCTCAGATGGGCTCTCATGATCTTCTAGGGTCACTGGAGGGCATGTGGGCATCTCCTGCTGCAGGCCACGCCCACGGCACTGAAACCTGAGCTCTCCATTTCATGACTGAACGGGTGGGAGCTACACTGGATCCTCCTAGAAAGGAAAGGACACTCAGGGGGCATTCTCAACTCTTTTCGGCAGGGTGTGTGAGAGTTGAGGTCTCTTGCCATGCCCAAAGAAGAAGAGACTGAAGGCCACAGGAAGGTAGAGGGAGTGGGTAGGTGGAGACCAGGACTTAAGACTCATGTATCTTTGATGGGTCTGCTGGCTGCCAAGAGGAGACTGGACCAGGTCCCCCCACTTTGGAAGCACGGGAGGAAGCAGAGGAGGCGGCTCCGTCTGGTTCTGCACCACGAATCAACTCTGGGTTTCTGTCTCCTTTGAAAGCAAGATTGGGGGAGGGAATAATGACCATCGTGTCTTAGTTGTGTTATTGTTTTCCTGTTGTTATGAGAAAATACCATGACCAAAGCAACTTAAAGACAGAAGGTTTTATTTTAGCTTACATATCAAGGTAAAGTCCATCCTGGCCTGAAGCACCTGATCACATAGTCAGAAGGCAGCAATGAATGCGTGCATGTATCTTAGGTGAATGCTAGGTCTCAACCCACTTCTTCACTGATATGGTTAGGGGTTCCCTATCCTAGGGAATGGTGCCACCCACAATGGATGTGTCTTCACATCAAGTAACATCATCAGGATGATCCCCCACAGGTATGCCCCCCAGGAATCACCAAGATTCCGATCTGTTAAGTGATATTATACATGGTTACCAAGGATTGCTGGAAGGATAAAATGGAGACTTTCATCCTGTGAACGGCCTATGTAGGGTCAGAAGGAGCTGTGACTACTGCCTTGAGAGCTAGGTAGCTGTGGAGCTGGCTTCCCCACCTCACTGTGCTGTGTGGGGTTTCCTAGACGAGCACGGAGAGCTGGATTTCTCTACCTTCCTGACCATCATGCACACACAAGTCAAACAAGAGGACCCAAAGAAAGAAATTCTTCTGGCCATGCTGATGGCAGACAAGGAGAAGAAAGGTTACATCATGGCATCTGAGCTACGGTCAAAGCTCACGAAACTGGGAGAGAAGCTCACTCACAAAGAAGGTAACAGCGCCCAGACTCTGAACCAGCTGGGGAGGGCTAGGGTACTATGGGGGGGTGGGCAATGTTGTGTAGCCCATGGCCAATTGATGAATGGCCCAGAAGCTTATGAGCAGAATTCAAGCTGGCTGAGTGCTGGACTGGGGTTTAAGGCAGGACCAGAGGAGAGAGGCAGAAGTGGGCTAGATTAGAGGATCAGCCCAGAGACAGCCCAGTTGGAGTCCTCTGAACAGTGGAGCCTGTTTTCATGTGACCATGGGGCCTCTGTCGGGCTCTACTTTGCCGGGGAGTGCAGCCCAATACAAAATCCTGAGCTTACTTTTAACATCGTAAGTTTGTTTGTTTGTTTGTTTGTTTGTTTTAAGAACTTTACTACGTGGTTGCCAAAAGTCAACTTGGAGGGTGATAATGCTGTGTCCCAATCAAAAGGGCATAACAGGGGCCAGGCTAGAGAGATGGCTCCTTGGGTAGAGTTTGCCCCTCAAGCCTGAGGACCTGAGTTTGGCTCCTGGGAACCCATGTGAAGTAGCTGGCCAGGTCTGTGGCTGCCTGTAACCCCAGCTCTCACTCAGGGGAAGACAGACGCCAGAGCAGTTGGGCTACACTAGCCTGAGCTGTGTGCTCCAGGTTCAAAAGCAGGGAGCACAGAAAATAGCAGCTGTCAGCCTCAGGCTTCCGCAGATAGGTGCCAGTGCGCCTCCACACAGATAAACAGGAATACACGTTCACGCTCAAGCTACGTGCACTCAGAGCTGGGGCACCACCGGCAACACAGGGGCTGAGCTGATAGGAGCCAAGTGGCTCTTGAGTAGAGCTGAGGCAGAATGCAGAATCCAGCACCCCTCCTTTCCAGGGCCATCCTCTTTCCACAGCCACTGATGGTGTCTCCAAACTGAGAAGCCATTGTGCTCCGGCCCCCAGTAGCCTTAGGATTGGGGTGCGGGAGCTTTTAGGGCACAGCTAGAGAAACCTGCTCTGGCCCCAGAACATAAGGTGGTCTTGCTTACGACATTTCTTGTCTCAGAGCAGGATGAGGGCCTGGGCCATTTATGGTGTGTTTCTTCCTAGCTTGCTGTCTAGCTAGCTAGCACAACTGTGAACCACGGCCTGCCCCTCGTCAGCATCACAGATTTCCAAAGCCAGGGTTTTCAGGTTGGCTGGCCAGCTTGCCTGCGGTCAATTGGAAGGCTCAGCTTAGGCGTAGTGGCTTGAAAGGTCCCAATGCCCACTGATGATTAACTTTTGGTCAGATTACAACTAACAAGTGCAGGTTTCAGGTTGTGGTATGAACTGAATCCAGGCCCTTTCTTCAGGGAGCCCTGGGATGCTTCTTTCCCATGCTGTAAATGAGGTTGCAACAGATATCACTGGGGTATTGCAAGAGCTAGCATTCTATGGAGGTCTGCCCTCATGAAGGTCCTGAGCAAAGCCTTTAAATATGGCAGATTGCTCTCCAGCACGTTTCCGCTGGCAGCTTTTACTGCATCTGTTTGTGAAGGGGGAACACTGTCTTGGACTTCATGGCACTGCTGGTGGCATGTTCTCTGAGGTGGTTAGCAGTGACAGCCAGGCTCCTAGACTTCCCTCATGTTAACCAGCAGAGGATACTGGGAAGGAGCTGATAGAGTGTTTTCCCTCCTTGTTACAGTGGAACACAAGGTACCACAAGTAAGAACCATTTCTTCTGGGTATTCTGAAGAAATGTTCTATTGTTTGGAAGCACCCTTGGCACACGTAGCACCCTGCTCAGCTACCACCGGGCTGGAGTGCTGCCCCCTTCTGGTCAGCACCAGCCCAGGGCGCACTGCCCTATTCTGGTCTGTCACTGAGGCTGGCGCAGATACTTGGCCTGGCCTCAGTGGCTGACAACCAACCAACTGGCTGGAGGTTAGAAGCTTTTCCATGAAATAAAGTAAGATGCAGTATCTGTCTGTCTTCCTGTCTCTCTCTCTCTCTCTGGATCTTACTATACAGACCTGTCTAGCCTTCACCCACCTACCTACCCATCCGTCTATCCATCTGACAGGAACTCTCTATATAGACCAGGCTATCCTCACACTCAGAGATCCACCCATCTATCTGTTTGTCTGTCTTACAGGAACTCACTATATAGACCAGGCCAGCACCCATCCATCCATCCATCCGACCGGATCTCACTATATAGACCAGCTGGCCTCAAACTCAAGAGAGCCACCTGTCGCTGCCTCCAGAGTTTGGGGATTAAAGGTGAACACACCACCATACTTGGTTAAATTAGTATCTTTTAAAAAGCAATTCTGCTTTCAAAAATATTTTATTTGGCACGTGTGGTGGCACAGGCTTTAATCCAAGCACTTGGGAGGCAGAGCAGCCTGGAACTCACCAGAGCTCAGCCTGCCAGTCTGGTCTACACAGTATGTTCCAGGCAGTGCTACCTTCTCAAAACAAAGAACCTAGCAGGAAAAAAGATTTTCTGTCTGTGTCAGTGCGAGTGTGTGCACATTTGCAACTGCCCTGGAGAGAGCAGGCAGTGGGCCTCAGATCCCACAGAACTGGAGTTCCAGGGTTAGGAGCGGCCCACAGGCACTGGGGATGGAATTAGGGCTCTCTCAAGAGCAGTACGTGCTCCTAACTGCAGAGCCAGCTATCCAGACCCGGAACAATGTAGTTTGATGCTTTTTACTTTAGATGCAGTTGGATTTCTTTTTCTGTATGTACACTGACAAGATGAAGAGTTCACATTAACGCTAGGGTCCAGCTCGAGTCCCCGATGCTCACTAGCCATGTGCTCCTTTTCTCCTTTTACCCATGCAGCTTTTCTGCAGCAAGGGTAGAGTAGTGGACCACTGTCACCCAGTATTCCTTTGGCAGGGGCCAGTGAGGGAAGAGGTGCACTTCTGTGGAGGTGAGGCTGGACCAGTGTGGCTGTGTCTGCAGCTGTGGATGATCACAGTGTGACTGGGAGGTGACAAGGGTGGGCTGCACAGGTAAAACATCAGGCTAAAGGTTCCTTGAGAGACAGATACAATGGCCAAATGTCTCTTTAAAAGAAAGCCCAGGGCTTAGTGCTGGCTGCCAAGCCCAGCCACCTGGAACCCCCACATGCTGACCGCCACACATGTGGCATGTACAGTACCCCTCCCCCAGTGAAGAAATAGATGCTAAAAAAAGATTAAACTCAGGCACAAGGCAGCCTCAGTTACTGAATCCCCACCAGCACACTCTGTGCTCATATCCTGGACCCTGCAGAAAGGAGGAAAGTTCTAGGGTCTTGGAAGCAGGTTGTCCTTCTGTTTTGGTTTGCGACCCAGGCCATGGAAACAATCCATCAGATTTCCTGGGAAGACTTCTGGGGACCCCCAACCTCAGCAAATCCACACTGAAACATTAATGTGATTTATTGCAGTGGATGATCTTTTCAAGGAAGCAGGCATTGAACCAAATGGCCAAGTGAAATATGACACATTCATCCAGAGGATCACCCTTCCTGTGCAAGACTACTGAGGTCAAGCTGAGATCAAGGGAGCAGAGCATGGGGGCCTCCTGGGCCTGAAACTGGAAGTCCAGCAATGGCAAACACTGCAGTGAGTCCACAATCAGTGCAGGAGATGAAGTAGCAACAGATGATGCAGCCATGGTATACCATGCCTGTAGTAAAAGGTCCGTATTGATTTTAGTATTCGCATTAGCCTAGCTCTTTGCAGCATGGGAGGGGGGCCTATGATTGGTAGTCAGGTTTGTGTATCAATGCTGGCTCTGCAACGTCATTACCATCACTTTGTTTGGGGAGACCACTGTACTTCTCAAAGCCTTTGGGCCTTACAAAGATGAAGATCACAGCTTGAAAATAAATGGCTGGCAACTTGAGAGCATGTGGAATTGGCGTTTCCATGGTAGTGGTGTTTCTCTAAATGAGCAGTCTGCTAGAAGACTGGTCTGCTTTTGGGTGCAAGAACAATCTTCAACATTTCCAAGATAAAGCCAGGGTTGGCTGGGAACCAGCAACAAGCAGAGTGCACCCACACACAGAGCAACAAGCACAGAACACAGACACACAGAGCAACGAGCAGCGTGCACACAGACAGAGCAACCAGCATAGAATGCACACACAGACACACCCATTTCTTGTACCTCTACAATCCCACTGATAAATCATTTCCTTCTCACCAGCCAGACCAAGTGCAGGAGGCTTTTTCATAAATAAGTATAATGTGAAACACATTAGAGTGAGCGTAGGATCAGCTGAGCAGTGGGAAAAGACCCAGCTTTACATCCCACGCCAAAGGGAAGTGGAAGGCAGGGCCCCATCACCACCTTAGAAGCCTTGCAGAATGAGGCAGCCTCTCTGATGCTCCTGGCAGTTTGCTCAAGCTGTGCCCTGGGCCACTGGTAGGTTCCAAAAACTATGATGGTTTGCTCAAGTGACCTGGGGTAATCCTGACTTCAAGACACTCTCTTGGGACTAACAGAATAATGGGGGTGTATGAGGCCATGGCCAGAATCTGAGAGGCTCTGAAATCAACAGTGGGAACCAGTGCCCCAGACAGGAGAACCCGGGCCACCCACAAGACACTCCAGCATAGGCAGCGTGCAGAGCTCTGAATATGAAGACCTTCATTCCTTTGTGTCAGGACTGGCTGTGGCTGTTCCTTAAGTGAAGGCAGGAAGACAAAGCAAGACACACATGCCTTCTGGGAAGTTAGACCAGACACATATCTTTCACCAAGGGCTCTGGGAACACCAGAGGACCAAACAGAGCAGTCTTGATTCACCTACCTCACATCTCTGGACGACTCAGACCAAACGAAAGGCCTGGGAAGAGAGGGCCTCATTTTCCTGGGAGTAGATACTATGTGTTCCCTGATTAGCTTGATTATAAAAAAAAAAAGGGGGGGGGGGGTGGGGGGGGGGGGTGCTAGATAATAGAGGCACAGCCCTTCAAACAGGATTTTGGTTTGAGGCCAACATGAGGTACAAAGCAAGAGCCTGTCTGGGAAACACAAAGATAAAAATGCAGAATTTCTGGGCTGTTCTAGGGAGCCTAAAGGAAGCCAGGAAAAGTGAGGGAAACATACAGTAAAAACTCCATGACTCCCATGGCAGTTCCTGCTAGGGGAAGCTTCTTCAGACACAAGGCTGCCATTTCCCTGCTGTGTGGGAAGGTTCCAGACTCCCAACACCTCTGACTTGTCATGGCGTTAGAATCCAATCTGCTCACCAGTTTAGAATACCAGAGATCTGACAGGCGTTTCATGCGGACAGTGTACATGGGAAAGGGTGGGACATGGTGAGGAAAGAAACTGCTCTGGTGTCTGTCAGAAATGGCTTTTTCCCCCCCTTAAAGAGAGGATCTCATGTGTCCCAAATTTGTGGAAGATATCTTTGAACTCCTGACCCTCCTGCCTGTGCCTCCTGAGTGCTGAGATTACAGGTGTGCACTATGCCTTTTATTTGATGATGGGACTGAGTCCAACGCATGCCAGACAAGCTCTCTGCCATATAAACCAAAGCCTTCCAGTGTAGGCTTTGCTTGTTTTTGTTTTGTTTTCCTTGGCTTTTTGGAGACACGATTTCTCTGTGTAGCCACTGCTGTCCTGGACCTCACTCTGTAGACCAGGCTAGCCAGGAGCCCTCAGAGGGTCTGCCTGCCTGTGTGCTCCACCAGGTCTGGCCCCAGTGCAGTTCAGAGCACACTGTGTGAATCTCACCTGGGGAAGTGATCTCCAGCACAGCTTGAAAGAGCACTTGGCTAGTGGGTATTCTGCATAACCTGGGCTGTTCTTCCCCACTCTTCTACTCATGGGTGGCAGGTTGAGCTCACACTCCTGAGTCCGATTTACACAGATACATCAGGAAAAGCTCTGCTGCCTCAGTTTCCCCTGTAATGCATTCCTAAATTCCAACAAGTTTACCTAGCACCCAGCTGCTCACTATAAAAAGAGGTGTTTTCACAGCAGATGGACAAGCACCTTTCAAATTTTAAGGCAAGTTGTATACCAATAAGGAGAGATCTCAAAGCATGATGTGAAGGTGGCAGTTACTTGTCACGCTTTGAAGCCTCTGAATGCCAGGGGCCCTGGGAGCATGCGGCACCAGCACTTTCTCATGGGGACTGTTCCCCTGTACCCAGCAGTAGTATTTTACAGAACACAAGTTAACTGAAGGCTTTTCTTTTATTACATCTAAAGAGCTCTACATAAACAGGTAAACATTCAATAGGGAAACAACTTTTCTCCAATGCATGTAATAAATATTTTCACTTGGTACTTTTATACAAACTGACATTGGTCTACTATACATTTTTAAAAGCCGTTTTACTGGTTTGGCATGCGGTATGGAAATTCTGAGAGAAAGTTTTAAGGCAATGAATCACAGATTTAAGTTCATGGGATTTATGGAAACTTGTCTATTTACATACATCTTCCCCGTGGTTAAGACAGCAGCAGCAGCACACCCTGGGGCCGCCAGCTCTTCCCCTTCCTCCTCGAAGTCTACCAAGCAGAATTCAACGTGTAGCCACAGAACACAGTTCTTACCAAAATAAATTCAAATGTGCTTTCAAGAGTCCTGAAGATTCTGGGAGTTTTATGTATTTAAAATTGAAATTGCTTTAAAAACTAGTTCTTTCTACATTTGTTCATTTACAATTGGGGTATGTTTTCATTCAGTTTCACACACTAGTCTCAAAGAAAAATTGACCAAAAACCCCCCAAAAATAAAAAACAAAACAAAAAAACCCCCACATTTTGAAAACTTAAGTGATTCTTTAAGTCAGTAATGTATAGCATCTAAATTAGCAATGGAAATATTTCCAGATTCGACCAAGTATGCATGGTTAGGTTTCATATTTAAAAAATGTGTCCAGCAATGCCCACAGAGAAAATTAAGAGCCACCTCCACCCTGCTAGTTGAACAGCTACTTTATTGATGATGTGTGCTTACAGAGAGACGGGGCACACGCAGCACTGCACAGAACACACGTGTACATGCTAGTACTAGAGACTACGGGGCTCCCGGCATCCTGCTGAGAGATGCTGAGAACAGGCTTTGTCCACAGCCTTTCCAGGTTGGCAGGGCTGGGGAGTGAGGGCGGCCTAAGGAGAACAGTAACTACAACAAAGGGACAAAGTGACCATGCGCTTTTCTCTTTTAAACGTAGGAGATAAAGTAGTGCACGACTCTAATAACTGTTGAAGACTGTGAAAGTCTCTTACTGACTTGACCACGTGCCACATTTTAGAAAGCAACAACTGAAGAAACGAAGACCTCAGGAAGTGGAATGAACTAAAATACGCAGAGAACCAAATGGTCCGTTCTCCCACGGAGACGACCAAAAGCCGCAGGACAGGGATTCTCCCCTCCCCCTCAGGTTGTCACAGTGCAGGCCAAGAAGGAAAACGGCCCCTCTACAGCTGGCTGAGGGACGCAGAGGGCTGGGCTTTCAACTCAATTGTTCTAAGTTTGTAATTCAGCATCAGACACAAAACCTACTGATCAGTGTCCTAAAACCACTAACAACAGTAACTAAAAGACAAAAACCCAAAACAAAACCAAGAAAACAGAGAACTATTCATTTTACCTCAGATAGTTAAAATAATAAGAAATGTTTTCTATTGCAATGTTAACAAAAACACCTCCAAATTTTAGTGGTTCCCACTCTAATCCCAATTTAGACACAAATTATGACCTTATCTGAAATGAGCCTAAATACAGCAATGAGAAATGGTAGAACGTGTCCTCATCATACCACCACATGAATTTAAAAACATAACTATTTCTGGTTTGAACTGACAACAAATGCCTTGTTTTATTGCAAATTGTTTTGTGACTAACACAGCCGTTTCTGTGTGGAACACACGTGCGCAGGGGAAGACGATGTTACTCACACACACTTGTTTATAAATACATATATACACACACACATATACATATCAACACCAACTTTTTCAAAATTCAAGTTGACAATTTAGTAGCAGAGACGCTATAAAACAGATATTATTTTTCGATGCCACACTGCCATGTGACCCCACACTTATCATACAACTGAAGATACAGCCTTGGCTTTTACCTGGATTAGTCTCGGCCCTAGTGTCACTGATGCTGGGTTTGAAAACACCTTTACCATACATAAAGATGGTCCTTCACAACTCTGAGAGCACGAAGTCCCTGGGAACTGGCAACGCCGTGCTCCTTGTGCCCCATCCCCCTCTGCTAAGCCCGAGCTCTCCATCCGCTCTGCCTGAGCTCCACTGTGAGAGCACGTCTTCTCTGCTGACTCTGAAGTATGAGAAGCACTTCCTTTGACCCTTAATCATCTCCTGAAGTTTTAGCATATTTACAAATTCTGCTATTGAGAGTAGGTTAAGACCAACTGATTCATGAATTTAAAAAAACAAAACCAAAACAAGCCGCTTCCTATGCCACACTTGCCACTGAAGGTGAAAGAAAAATAAACACGGATGACAAAGAAAGTATACCCAGAGCCAGGGACCAAAATAACTCAGGTTATTTTTTAGTTTCAGCTGTTTATCAAACAAATTTGCTAGGGACCCACACGTGGGCTGCACTGTACTGTCAGCCTCAGGGCTTCTGACTTCTTTCCTTTCTTCCTTCTTTCCTTTCTTTTTTGAGGTGGAACAATGTCCTCTGAGAGCCGCGCACGGCCCCCCACAGGGCTTCTGGGCTTTTTTCACATCCTACTTTGATATGCAGATCTTCAAGGAAAACTTGTGACCCTGCGACCAAAATACAGGTACTCACAGATGGGGCTGCCATATGAAATAGGGCGCTTCAGGTCTGAATCAGCACAAGTACACGGTCATTCGCAGGCTGCCCACAGGCTATCCAGGCAGCTTCCGCTCCAGCACTTCTGGGAAACACACTCTTTGGGGCTAGACAGCAGATCACAGAGAACCTGTATGGAGAACATGCATCTGGGGAAGTTGAGAAGATGCTCTCACGAGAGTTCAAGACCTCTAAAGCACTTTGAAAGAAGCAGGCAACTGATATAACTAAATGCAAACTCAGAAGGAAGGGACACAACACATACAGGCACACGGCGAACACACATACCCATGAGCGATGTCCCGAAAACAAAGGGAATGCAGCGGGATAGGTGAGAGTCATAACTTAAGGCGGTAAAATCCACGCACACACAAACAGAACCCAAGTCTGTTGCTTTTAAAAAATGGAAATCAAAACTATCCCAACCCCCACCCCACAAGGCCCACAATTTAAAACTTCATACATGCAATTCTGTTTCTGTTATTGCAAGTAAGATAATGCCATTTAAGTAAAATAAAACCCAAACCATAGGACAAATGGTGAAAAGTCTTCAGAATCCAGAAAATGAACTGAAGGAGGTTTGTGGGTGCTTGTTTTTTTTTTTTTTTTTCTTTTCTTTTCTTTCCTTTCTTTTTCTTTTTTTTTTTTTAAACAAGTGTTTTATCAGACAGGCAGTCTTAGATTTATATACAAAAGTAAAACTGAAAATATAGTTTTGTTCTCTGTACATTTCTTTTAATTTTTTTCCCTAAAAAAAGGAAAAAAAAAAAACCACACTTGTGTACTTTTCTAAACAGGATAAGGTAAAACAACAGAGCACAGCGCTCTCCTGCCAAGTCATTTAATGCGGGACGGGGTGGGAGCAGCAGGGCGAGGGCGTCAGTCCAAAGAAATAATGTCTGGTATGATGCCAAAGATGGATGCCGTGTCCGCGCTGCTCCTGCTGGCCACGCCATGGCCATGGCTCTCCCTCAGACTGTTGGAAGACACAAGGCTGCTGTTGCTGCCACTGCTGCTCCCATTGGTGGCTGGCAGGGAAGTGCCTCCTCCCGCGCTGAGCTGGTCAAGAAACACCTGCGAGGAGGTGTATGGGAAGAACCGGGAGGAGTGTAGGAGGTCCTGGTCATCCGAGACCGCCGCGGCCGCCGCCGCCAGCAAGGAGGTGTTGTAATGCTAGGAGGACCAGAGACAACACTGTTACGATCAGAGGCGCCTCGTGCCATCTCAGCAGATGAGGCCCAGGTGAGCATATCCTGAGCACCTGGCTCCTCTCGAGACAACACACTGCTGTCAAAGGACTGGTCACTGATACCGAGAGCGCTGTGGCTTGGCATCTCAAACTGGAATGACATTTCTGATTGTGTGTGCATGTGTTTTAGTTTGTACTGCCTGCAGTTCTGAAAACTCTATTTCTGAGGTGTTCAGAAACGACTAGTAGGAAGGAGAGCAGCTGCTCCTCAAGATACACTTCACATTCCCACCGGGAAGTCTGGCCTGCTATCACGCCCAGCTCACAGTTAGTTCCGTGCAGCCTGCCTATGCTCTCAGCACTGCAGGCACTGGGCGAACTATTTGTGCACAGAAGCATGCCTGAGCTGCAAAAGGCAGGGAGAACTTGCTGTAAAACACAAGCAATGTCACGTCTGTGTGGGGCACTTCCAGAGTGGAGTGTATGGGGCTGCACGTCTCTCCGGTCAAGGGCCGCTAATAAGCGGCTTGAAGGCTGAGGACAAATCTGTGTACTACTGTGGGCTTTACCAGCATTCCGTACTGAGGCTATTCTACATTCATTGTTAAAAAACTTCAAAGATTCTTTTTAAAACCAACCAGTTACGCAACAATTTTACTTAGCTTTCACAACATGTACTAATTACACACAAGAATGGGTTTCATTCTAACACTTTCACGTGTGTCTTTTTGTCCTAACTGCTATCTACTACTTTTTCTTGCTTCCCTCTCCCTGTAGCTGATCTCCTTCCTCTTTCCAATGTGTGTCTGAACGAGTTTACTCAGTGTTGCTCACAGAGCAGAGTCAACTTAGCAGTGGCTACACCACTGAAGAAAAACGTCTCCCCCACTAATCATTAACTGCCTACAGCTCTTCAACTGTGGACTACCTTATTCTTTATAACAACACTTAAAACATTAATACACCATATGGCTGTGCAAAACATTTTTTCTTCACGCCTATACCCTATGAGATCTAAGTATGTACTTTGCTAAAAAGTAAGGCAAATATACGTATATATAGTCTTTCTCTCCGCCTCCTCCCGGGTCCACACAGGCCAAAGGGTTGCTGTCACTATCTACTAGCCACATGCTGCTTCCTGGGAGCTTTCCAGGGCACAGACAACGCCAATTTCTGGATGCCTGACGACACACTTCAAGTCATCCTGAGTAGGTGCCATTTTTTGGAAACATGTTGCGATGCTTTGCTTGGTTTGTCCCTTTCTATCTGCGATGTGCTGGGGAACAGTGCACAACAAACACCCCCTTCTCTGATGTCCGTGCTCTCAAACACCTGAAGGGGATGCTGATGTTTGGGAGTTCCCACTAACTCCTTCATGAAACTTTTTGGGGGCTCCTTCTGTCCCCTGCAGTTCCTGTTTCTCTTGCCTGCTTTTCAGCTCCAAGGCTTCTACAACAGTTTCCTCAGGAACCTGTCTGGGGTCTCTTCAGTGTCACATAAGCCAACTTGGAGTTATTCACCACGACACTACAGCATCGCTTTGCAACCTCCTCACCTTTGGCAAATCTTGGTAATTTCTAGAGTGTATTCTCCAGATGCCCTCAGTTCTCAGCTACATCAGCTATAGCATATAAACTAGAGCTTGTTTATATAGCATATAAACAAGGCTATGATGCAGGACTGGTGCTGCCATCCATCCACATTCCCAGGCTTGTCTCCTCAGTGCCCCCGTTTCAGCAGGAGCTTGGACAAAGGTCCTTCTCAGGCAGTGGCCCCCAAAGGCTGCTAAGTCTCCTTGATCAGCCAGCAAGATGGCTCAGCAGATAAAAATGCTGGCTGTGTAGCCCAATTCAATGTGAACTCAATTCAATGTCTGGAACCTCTCCATAGAGGTGGAGAGGACTGACTCCAGGGAGCTGTCCTCTGACTTCCAAACATGTGCTGTGTTTCACCAATACACTGGGTGCATACACTAGCACTAAAAATTAAAAAATGTGTATACAGAGAGGGGCCATAGGAGGAGCTAAGAGAGGAAAAGGGTGGGTGGAAATAATGTAAATACAGCCGTGATTTATTTCTATTGGTTGGAACAAGAAAGAACGCCACTCTGACGAGAAGGATGTACACAGGCACATCGCTACTGCACAACATCTTGCAAGGTTTGCTACTCTCCCATCAGTGATCCAGCTTGTTACCAGGAAACTCAGGAGGGCATTCTGGACAGCAGCTGGATCAGGGCTTTAGCAGTGACAGCCACAGTACCAAGAAGGATGTGCTTCTGTGTCTGGGCTATCGTCCTTAGCCACTTCTTTATGGCTGAAACAGGCCTTTCCCAACCTGTGTTTGTCTCATTGTTTCTGATGAGACTCCCACCACTTTGTTCTCACTCTTCAAGTCTGTAGCTCTGGTGCAATGGGACAGCCTGACTGCGAGGAAGAACCACTGACTTCCTCCCTCCATTCTCCATGACCAATTGAAATTTTGTTTCTAGGTCACTGGATATGGCCTTTTAGCAATTCATTTTTACATTTAGGGTCTGAGATGACTAAAGCAACATGAGCTTGAGTCAAGCATGGGAGTAGATGAAGCAATCAGAGCAGTAAACACAGTGTGAGGAAGCACAGCATATTATATAACTGAAAACCAACAGTCATTTGCTGTTACTCTCTAGCATTCACAGACTAAACGTTAATATGTATGAGACACACCACTGGCAATACAGTAGAGACATAGGCTACAGCAGCTGTGGTGTCCTGGGCAACAGGACACTCTCACACATGTGGCCTAGACTGAACTCTCTCCGTCACAGCCCATTGTCCTGTGTCTTGACACAGCAGACTGAGTTGTCAGTGGGCAGAGCCTGCGCTACCCTTCTCTGGGGTGGAGGTAGTGACCAACGATGGCTTTACTTAAATTCTTACAGCCAGAGCAACACTAGGCATATGCACTCCACTTTCTAAGAAAATTTATTCTTTCTTCTGGCTATGTCTTATGCTTTTAGATATTTAAATATACAATGAAAGGAATGAATTGTTTTCTCATTGACATACCTGATTGTCTCCTGATAAGAAAGGAAAGAAATCTAATCCTGTGGAAAGAAAAAAAAAAAAATTAGCTCAGAGGAAAAATACAACAAAAAAAGAAGAGCAAACCTTTCTAAATATCCAGTACTTCAGTCTTATACCCCATGCTCTCTGGATTCGTATTTAAACACAAGGAATGCTGGATCAGGGTAGTGCACGTCTTTAATTTCAGCACTTGAAAGAGGCAGATCTCTTAGTTAGAGGCTAGCCTGCTCTACTCAGCAACTCATAGGCCAGTTAAGGTGACATGGAAAGACTGTCTCAACATACAAAACTCCTACAAAAAAACCTCCCTAAAAAACAACAAAACAAAACCATGCAAAGTAAGCTGGGTGTTCTATGGTACTTCCACCCGTATAAAGCCCAAGTTTTGGCAACAAGTACCTTGTTCTTACTTTCCTCACAAGTAACCATCTATGTGCCTGCCCATCTGCCCATCTGTTTAAATGGCATCTTATGTAGTGTAGGCTGGCTATAAACTATGTTGATTTTGAACTTCTTTTTTTTTTTTTTTCCTTTCTGAGACAGGGTTTCTCTGTATAACCTTGGCTGTCCTGGACTCGCTTTGTAGACCAGGTTGGCCTTAAACTTAAGGCATCCACCTGCCTCCGCCTCCTTGAATGCTGGCGTTACAGTAGTGCACCACTCACTGTACCAGGCAACTTTGAGCTTCTTAATCATGCCTTCACTTCCTGAGTGCTGGAATTATAAACTACCGTGTTTATTTGGTGCAAGGAATCAAACCCATTGCCTCATGCACACTTGGCAAGCACTCTCCACACTGAGTTGCATCCCTAACCCTAAGTAACCTTTCTATCTATTTACAGCACAGTGCCTCTTGGGGTCTTTCATTACTTTTGGTTTGATTCGAAGGTGAATTTTAAGACGCCATACAAATTGTAGCAAAGCTTTTAATTCTCCCTCTCAAAGTGTTTACGTCTCATCGTCTAGATCAGATTAAAACCCAAGGGTGTCTGTATGGCCAAGCATAGTGACACATGTCTTTAATCCATCCTGTCTTAAAGAAGCAGGAGATCCTGTCTTTAAAAATAAGTGTCTGGTGGCATCACAGAAAGCCTGACCCTGATTCCTGGCTGCAGGCAGACCTGACTTACATAATGGTTCACAGCACTGACATAACAAAGAGCAAGAAAATCAATAATCTCATGCTGATGACTAACCTTAAGGTACATAAGCAATACAATATGCTGGCAACTACGCCTGTCCACAGCAGAAGAGACTACAAGATGAAGGCCTACAAAATGGACCTCAGAAGTGATGTATGTGTAGAAACAGGGAAAGAAAGGTGTCTAGAAAACTGCTGGGAGTAACCAGTCTAAGTTACAGAGATACACCGAGAGCTGAAACTCCTTTCTGAGATAGGAATGAATATGGTGACATCTCAAACTCCTCTTAAAGGACGAGTCTGCACACAGCAGGGTAATGCCTGCTGGTGGGTATCTGTCACTTTGAGGACAGTCAGGACCATCTCAAAAAAAAAAAAAAAAAAGTCTCAATTCATCACTACATGAAACAATAAAACAGGACTGGCAAGATGTCTTACTGGGTGAAGGTACTGTCACCAAAGTTGACTCAAGTTTGATTCCTAAAATCCACATGATGGAAAGAGAAAGAATTCCTGTAGACTGTCCTCTGTGTCCACAAGTGTGCCTCAGCATGAAACACCTCCTAAATCTCCTTCTGCTTCTTTAAAGACAGGATCCACCAGCTTCTGCCTCCTGAAATCCAGGATTAAAGACATGTGCCACTATGCTTGGCCACACAGACACCCTTGGGTTTTAATTTGGTCTAGATGACGAGACATGAACACTCTGCGAAGGAGAATGGGCTTACAATCCTAGCTCTTGGGCAAGGGATGACAGCATGTTTGAGGCCAGTTTGGTATGCTATATGGGGAGCTCCAGGCCTATACCAGGGCTACACAAGCAAGACCATGTCTTGTAACACACAATGTCTGTTACATATAGCCACAATCAAAGAACAAAACCCAGCATTCATCACCATCAACCTCAAGGCCACATACAGGAAGTATCCCAGCAGCCTGCAGAACGCTGGGACGCTCAGACCACTGCCTCGGTGTTCCCACAGCAATGAGCTCTAGCTGCTGAGAAAGGTGCCAACAAGAACCAGGCCATTTCTCCTGGGATTCAAAGCCCTGTTTTCCCTACATCCACTTCTTCCCTATCCTCCACCCCCAGACTGAAGCCACACATAGAGTAAAGGCATGAGCCTATGTGACAGCAGCAAAGGACCAGGACTCACCTTGTAAATCATAAGGCATGGGCGTCATGTGGAAAGGGTGCCTGTAGTCCTGGATCAGGGAGGTGTTGATGTAGCTTGTATCTACAGCAGGAAGGCTAGGTGTGCGGGACACAGGTGATGCTTGATGAGGAAGACTTAAAATGCTATAGAAAGAAATATTTGGAAAACTTAAGTCACTTTAACACTTTAGCAAATCAAACTATCCCACGAGTCCCACATTTTATGATAAATTAAAAAACAACAAAACCAAACAAAAAGCAAAGCAAATGGTAAGAAATAACTTTGGTATGTAGCAGCATTTGTAGAGGAGATGTGATGCTATCACCACCAACAGTCCATGCAGTCCTTAGATCGCCATCCTCCACTCTTAAGAACACAGGAGTGATGCATAGCTGAGTCACCAAAACAGGACACAAATGAAAGGTACAACAAAGGAAACTTCAGTCCTTTCAAAGTAGGTACTGAGGGAGTAGGCAGTAAGAAGTCTAGGCAAAGCTTTTGTGCTGAACAATTTCATGTCAACTTGACCCAAGCTAACACCACCTGAAAGAAAGAAACCTCAATTAAGAAAGTGCCTCTATAGGTGGTGGTGCCCACTGGGCTGTGGGCAATCCTGTAGGGCATTTTCTTAATTAGTGATTGATTTGAGAGGGCCCAACTCATTGTGGGTGGTACCACCCCTGGGCTGGTGGTCCTGGGCTTATAAAAAAAGCAGGCTAAGCAAACCATAAGGAACAAGGCAGTAAGCGCCCTTCTGTGGCCTCTGCCATCAGATCCTGCCTGTTTTGAGTTCCTGCCCTGTTTGAGTTTCTGTCCTGACTTCTTTCAATGATGAACAGTGATATGGCAGTGTAAGCCAAATTGACAATTTCTTTCTCATCTTGCTTTTTTGTCATGGTGGTTCATTACAGCAAAGAGAAACCCTGACTAAGACACCCTGGTAAAGAAAACACAAACAGTGACAACTAGGGGAATGCAGCAGATAAGTACTGAAAAGAAAGCTGACTTAGAGCTGGCAGTGACTTTGGTGCACCCATGTCTAGCTTGGCTGGCAGTATAGTTCAGATATAGGGCTGCTGAAGCCATCAAAGCTGTGAGGCAAAGCAACAGCATGTCCCAAAGTAAAAAAGAGACAGGAGGCTGTTAAAGGGAGAGTGGTAGAACTGGAAGGGAAACTCCAGAAAAGCAGTGACATGTTTCAGCAGCTGGATGTCCAATCTTTCTCCTTACTTCCCTTAGGAAGAAAACAGGACACCAGGTGGTGGTGGTGCACACCTTCAATATCAGAGGCAGAGGCAGGCAGGTCTCTGAGTTTGAGGCCAGCCTGGTCTACAGAGTGAGTTCCAGGACAGCCAGGGCTACACAGAGAAACCCTGTCTCAAACAAACAAAAAAACCCCAACCAGCCAATCAACCAACCAACCAACCAACCAACCAACCAACCAACCCAATAAACAAAAGAGCGCCCCATCCCCTAAGACATGCTGGAGACATCCAGGTTTTATCTACATATTCACAGAGAAAGGTCTGGCATTCACAGAGCTGTATCTAGGCTCAATTCATCATGGGCAAATGCAGGAAAGTAGTTAATGCAACTAATATACTTTTCTAAACATAATAAACAGCTTTTTGAGAGGAAATATAATATAAACATGCAAAGAAGAAATATTAGATTTCTAAAGACTAAAAAATTTTCCTGATGAAAAAATATACTCAGTAAAAATATGTGACTATTGTGAAGAGTAGAAGGTACCATTCAATTAATGCCAGAGTATTTACACACCTGTTTTAGAAAGTATCTTCTGTGGGGCATGGTAGCACATGGCTCTAATCCCAGCACTCAGGGAGGCAGAAGCAGGTGGATCTCTGTGAGTTTGAGGCCAGCCTGGTCTACAGAGTGAGTCCAGAACAGCCAAGGCTACACAGAGAAACCCTGTCTCAAAAAAAAAAAAAAAAAAAAAAAAAGGAAAAAAAAAAAAAAGAGTATCTTTTCATTTTGCAATAATGGCACAAAAATATAACAATACATTTGTCTCCTGATGCCGGTGTGGGCCGGTTCTAGGACCTTCTATAGACATCCAAATCCCAGGTCGATCTTTGTCCCTCATGTGTTACCCATGCATCCCTCCTGGGTCTCCAGGTTCCTCAGGACACTAACTACATTGAAACTGGTTCTTTTTTTTTTTTTTTTTGGATGATGTCCTCTATTGTAGACTGGCCCCAAACTTGTGCCAGTCCTATGAGTGATGGGGTTATAAATATGAGCTACAAACCCCAGCGTCAAGGTACAGCATGATGGAAGGTTCCTGGGAAACACAGGCAACAAGCCTTCAAAACAGGGCTAACTGTGAAGAAAAGCCTAAGTCACTGCAGATCTTTCCTGGCAGCTCACATGTGTCTGCAGCCAAAACAATGCCCCGGTGCACACAGTTTTCTACTGTAAGTGCTCTAATTGAACTAACTTTATAGCTAGTAGGTTCCAGGTTTTAGCCAGAACCTTACAAGCAGACCAAAATGAAGGCTCATCCTTGTGGCTTCTGAATCAAACAGGAACTGTGAAAGGCATTTCGATGCACCTCCTCACATTCAAAGGAAGACTGGTCTTGTCCCCTTTCCTAGGAGCTGACACACCTGAAAGGGTGAAGTCTGCAGTGTGTGAGGACACAGAAGGTCATCAGAATGGCAGAACGGTCCAAGGTCACGGGAAAAAATGTATTATATACACTGAATACGTCCAGTGGGGAAGAGGATAGTGGCTCAGCTGTCCATGTGGCATGCTCTCTAGCAAGATGGCTACCACCAGGCTAAACTGGACAAAGAGTGTAAAAAGATCCTGGAAGGAAAGCCATGCCTCAAATATGAGAAGATACAGGGAAAGTGCATTTTTTTTTTTCTTCTGTCATTATATATAGCAGGCTGGTCTGGAACCCATAGAGATCCATCTGCCTCTGCCCTCCAAGTGCTAGGATTAAAGGTGTGGACCACCACACCTGGTCCAAGAGTAATTTTATTTACAATATTAGCCACAAATTTGTTAAATGAGGGCTAGTAGACTGCTTACAAGGTAAAGGCACTTGCTTCTCACTGTAGCAATCTTAGTGTGATCCTGGGACTCACACGGCAGGACAGAAGCAATTCCTGAATGAAGGTTGTTTTCTGACTTCTACACACATACACACAAAACAAACAAGTCTTTTTAAAAAAAGGGACTGGTTAAACACAAACAAAATTCTTCATGATCCTGATGTATCATAACTACCATATGTATCAGAATTATCTTTAAAAAAAACTGTGGGAGTGCGCATGCACCCTTGATGGCCAGAGGTGGCAGCAGGTCCCCTGGAGCTTAAGTTAGAGGGAGGTGTGAGCCACCATGTGGGGGCCGGGTGCTGAGCTTGGGTCTTCCGCAGCACCAAGCACTCTCAATTGCTGAGCATCTCCCTAGGCCCAGAAGCTTCTCTTGATAGGATGACTCCTATATCCAAATTCTTGTAGTACAGTACTTTTAATTCCTCAAAAAGCCCACGTCCCTGGAAAAAGTCAATCCACACTGCATTCAAATGCGACGTTCTATCTGGCAGCCGTTAGCCTACTTTCCAAATGCACTTTTTTGAGAGAGGTGTCTGGAAAAGTCCTAGCAGCACTCACCCTTTATTATTCAGTGGTGACGTAGGAGACAGGGAAGGACAGGTCCTCTTGGCGGAGGGTTCTTCTTCCTCCTCATCTGATGAGCTGTCTATGGTTAGGTCAATCACCTCCACTCTCTTGTTTTTATTTGAGGACTGGTTGTGTGAAGCCACCTGATGCTCCAATGTGGAGCTCAAGCATCCTGTGTGGAAATGATTCAAACACAAGGCCTACGTCAATTCTCTTCTGTTCTCAGTGTCCCCGTGGAGGTTCACACGGTCACAGCAACACTACCACAGCAAAGCGGAGAAGCAACAGTGTCTGTGTTCTACTTTCTTAAAACTGCAGTACTCCGAAGGCAAAAGATATCTATGAGTTCAAGGCCAGTCTGGTGTACATAGTGAGTTCCAGGACAGCTAGGGATACATACATACATACACACATACATACATACATACATACATACATACATACATACATACATAGATCTTGTTTCTCAAAAAAAGTGTCTTTTATGTCCATTTTAGAATAAAAGCAGATTTAGAGCAGGATGTGTTACGTTGCCTAGGAAAGCGGAAAGTCAAACCTATTCACACACATAAGTATTTAAAGAAAAAGCAGGTGGGTGTGATGATGCACACTTTTGGTCTGCACACTCTGAAGGCGGAGGCAAGTGCATCTGTGAGTTCCAGGCCATCTCGGGCTACAAAGTCACACCCTGTCTCAAAAGGACAAAACAAAACAAAAAAGGAAAAAAAAAAAAAAAAAGGAAAAAAAGCAGCGGTCACTACTCTGCACCGAGACTATTAAAACTTTTAAAAGAATAGATGCTTCAAAACGACAACTTTAAACATGACTTTAGAATATTTTGAAATCTAGTGCCATCAACATCTTAAGGCTGGCAAAAAAGTTGACTTAAAAAGAGTCTATCATTTCTAGACATTTAGTCAATAACCTAACAGTTGCTTGTACACTCAGTAAGACTGAGAACCCTGGCGTACCACAGCAGTAAGCAGCATATCTGGAAAGTCACTCACCGTCAACTCCGTTGAATGAGGCAGTGACTTCCTGCACTTCCTTTTTGGATCTCATCGGAGCCCATGAGCCGTCCTCCTTAAACTGTATCTCATCACAGTCTGTACAATACTTGAGAATCTCCATAAACAACCTAGACAAACAATCTGTCCTGAATACAGCATGTTTTAGATGAAGGGAATGAAACCTTGACTCTTACAATATTTAGGTCTTCTGTTATATTTAAGTAGTAAATAGAAAAAGAAAGCAAAGCAGACAAATTACATTTGTTCTCAAAACCTAATGCTAAGTAGGGAAAACAGTGGAACATTACTCAAACTGCGGAACATTTATATGAAAATGTCCTGTAACTTTGGAAGAAATGAAATTTAAAAACACTTATTTAGCTCGTGTTACAGGAGTAGGTGGGGCTACAGCTGCATATGTTGCGGTCAGAAGACAACTTGTAGGAGTTAGTTCTCTCTTTCCACCATGTAGGTGCCAGGCATTGAATACAGGCTCTCAGGCTTTGCAGCAAGCACCTTTACTCATTGAGCCCCAATATTTTTAAAGATACAGAAAAATATTCAGCTGGACGGTGGAGGCACACGCCTTTAATTCCAGTACGCGGGAGGCAGAGGCAGGTGGATCTCTGTGAGTTCAAGAACAGCCTGGTCTACAGAGTGAGTTTCAGGATAGCCAGGGCTACACAGAAAAACTCTTGCCTCAAAAAACTAAAATAAATAAATAAATAAATAAATAAATAAATAAATGAATAAATAAATAAATAAATAAATGAATGAATGAATGAATGAATAAATAAATAAATAAATAAATAAATAAAGCTTGAGATGGTCAAGAAAAAAAGAAAAATCTTAAAAACAAGATTCTGTGTGTGAGTAAAAACACACACTAGTATCCAGTTTTCTTCTTTATACTACAAACTTGCAAATTGCTCCTAAGACCTTATTTGATAAACTGAAATGATTCATATAAAAATGTATAATCAACAGTTAAATCCACACAAAATATATTGGCAATAAAAGAATATTTACAGGAATTTTATTGTGTATTTATTTATTGTGGCCAAATTATTCAGTCATAATATTAAATAAAACCAAAGCCTAAACATTATAAATAGCATATAATCAGAATTTATATTAAAGCTAAACAAGAAATTATATCAAAAATGACTTTTATTTCCTGTTCTTTACATTTTTTGAGAGAGAGAAAACTTTATTATAAGGAAGAAAAATTAAAAAAAAATTAAAAAAAGAAGAAAAGGAAGAATTAAGATATATACTACACAGAGCTGGTAAAGTATTAGTATTAATTTAAATTTATAAGCTATCATTTCATTTCTGAAAAATGCAACAGGAAACATACTATTTACTTATATTCTCCCAAGACCCGACATCTTTAAAGCTTTGGATTGTACGTCTATTGATAAATACGTTCAATTTCTTGTATTATTCCCTTCAGGCTCTTATGCTTTCTCATATACTCTAAATAAACTGTCTTGTTTGAGTGTTTCACTGAAGAATACTAGAAGTATTAGGAAGACATTTTCCCTTTCACAATTCATTTCCTTGTTTCTTGTTCAGTGACAAAAAGGCAAACAGAAACCTAAGGAAAGTGACAGACTCAGGGCCAGATATCAACAGGTCAAAACCCACAAACAAACAGACTATAAGGAGAACTGCTGATCACTGCAATGTAATGGTGAAGACAGGGGAAGAGACACAACGGGAGAAAATACAAGGATAGAAACACAACTAGCAGAACAAGGAGAGTTGTCATTAGCTGGCTGCCCTTTGCCGAGAGCCCTGACAGTGGTGATCAGGTCTTGATGGAAGCCAGATCTTGTTTCTAGAAACTGGCTACCTTCTACTAAAAAGCTCAACTAATAAAGAAACTGTATTATTTACAAACTGTTTGAATTATTTGTGTGTGTGCGTGTGTGTCTATGACTATGTGCACATGGAGTATGGAAAAGGGCATTGGGTCCTCAGAGCTTGGAACTGAACTTGGGTAACCTGTAAAAGCAGTTTAACTCTTCACTGCTGAACCACACCAAAAACTCTTTTATTTTTGGATGAGTTTGAATTAGCCAGAACATCATAATTTGATCATGCTTTCTCTTAATGCAACGTATAGGTCTTAGATGTACTAAAAAACACATACATAACCTGTTTAGAACTACTGGTGCTTAAAATAGTGAACAGCAGAAGGTGCTGGAGGTTAAAAAAAAAAAAAAAAAAGCATGTGTTTTTCAAAACAAGTGGAACACATATAAATAAAAATCAATGTTAAAAAAAAATTAAGTGGGGGGGGGGTCAGCGAGATAGCTCAGTGAGTTCAAGGTTGCTGCCACCAAGCCTAATAAACCCAAGTTCCATCCCTAAAAATATGCGGTAGAAGGAAAGAACAAACTCACCAACCTTTCATGTGCTCACTATACACCCCCAATGAACATTTAAAAAATTTAAAAACCCTAAGAGATGAAAAGTATTTACATATTAATTACTCATTGATTTCTAGAATGATGGAAATCCTACAAAGCAACTTTGAAAAAAAGTTACCTCTAGGTTTAATCTCAAACCTGATGGTAACGAGCTCGGAGAGCAGAGGGTCATTTCAGAACACAAGGCGCACTGTAACATACATACCCATCAATGATGAGGTGTTCATAGGGAGCCTTCTTGTCACAGACAGGACAGACCCAGGTCGGTTTCTTCTCATTCATTTGAATATAAAGAGTGGCATCAAAACACTGAAGGTGGGAACAGGTAAGCGCTCGACATGGAATTGTCAGCCGCATTTTCCCAAGCTTTAAGGGGGTGAAAAGGTCAATATTAATATGTGTTGCTGAAAACTTAGGATATAACACTCATTTCCCGAAGTACAATATGCATATATTCTGATTTAAAGCATACTTGCCCACAATTTTGTGAATTCTCAGTGAACATCATGGAAGAGGGGCAGAAGGACAGAAGCATGAAGCCAGAGAAGCGTGAAATCTGCTGAGACTGTCTCCGAGAAACAATAGGGAAGCCTCTCACCCGTGATACTGCAACAATATGTCTACCTAAAAAGACCCGAGCCAGGCTAAGACTGACACACATGCTAACATAGGACAGGGAAGGCTCACAGTACCCCACTCCTAGACTAAGAACTATATAGAGGCAATTAAGGGATGCTGAAACTACAAGAAACAGTATTCCCCAGGGATGAGCTTCCTAATTGGTTATCAGATACCAAACAGTCAGCTTGGAAATTATATATATACAAGTTAAAAGTTCATCATATGGACTGAGGAGGCTGTATTTATATACTTAGGCATATTTATAATAAGGCATACTTTATACTAAGGCATAAAGTATACATTTGTACTAAGGCATGTGTATAAATACATATCTATGTAATAACAACACTTAAAGAAAAGAGGCCATGATTTTGAGAGTGAGCAAGGAAGGGGGTCCTTGGAGAAGATAGAAGAAAAAAAGGGAAATGGGAAAATGTTATACTTACATTTTAATTTTTTTAATTTAAAATTTTAATATAAAACACGTTGTGTACAAGTGTGTGTGTGTTTCACTACCACAGAAGAACATAAAACACATTTTTTGAGAAAGCTCCCTGAAGTTAGCACACTACAGTGTATCCCTGGATACAAGCACAGTGACTGTGGGGAGGGCCACTTACTACCATCTATAGGCTGCAGGTGATTTTCTTTTTCTCTTTTCTTTTCTTTTCTTTTTCTGAGACAGGGTTTCTCTGTGTAGCCTTGGCTGTCCTGAACTCACTTTGTAGACCAGGCTGGCTTTGAACTCACAGAGATCTGCCTGCCTCTGCCTCTCAAGTGCTGGGATTTATGCCCAGCATGAAGGCGAGTTCTTGTTGGGAAGAAAGTGCTCTCTCATAGTATGTCTGTGGGTGAGCTGAACCTGGGGCCTCATGCTTGCTAGCCAAGCATTTTACCACTGAGCTGTATTTCCAGCCTTCTCAAACTCATAATCTTAAATCAGTCTTTGATCTGAAAGAAAAAAAAAAAAAAAAGCTAAGAACTATCTAGAGATTTAGAAAAAGACAGGGAGATCAAGATGGACTCTAACCTCATTTCTGAAAGTGTTTCATACCCATTTCCCATTTCCTCCATGGGGAGAGGCCTAATGGCTGGGGCAGCTCTGAAGAGGAGGCAGATGTGCACTCTAGCTCTCTTCACTGGGCATCATTATTCAGCCAACAGCCCTGTGGCTCAAGCATCGCTGGTACATTTGGGGACATTTTTCTTGACCAGTAATTGTCACCTGAATTGACACAAGCTGACTCTATCCCACATACAGAGGTCTTCTTTGATCCTAAGCTGCTTGCTTGGGCCTAAGGTAAGAATCATGCCTAGGGACCTGAATAGGGAATGCAATCATGACCTCTGTCCAGAACCAAGTCCATGATGGCCACAGAGCACATACACTACTCACTTTCTATAATGATATCATTTGCTAAGTTCACAGAAAAAGAATCCCTGTGTTTCTGAGTTAAAAGGGGAAAAGGTTCTTGGCTTACAAAAATTTCAGGGAAACGTGTAATTTCCTTGTCTACCAAGGAAACCACGGTCACAGGGCCCTAAATTATTGTTCTGGTACCAATGATTTACTGTGCTTCTAGGGAAGCCACTTAACCTTTCTTGGCCTCCTTTTCTATCTAGAAAGTAGCAGCATTTCCTCTTTACTTCCACCGGATGCAGTGATGAAGATTTAAAAAGGACTTTGAACATGCTAACAACTTAAGACAGGAGGAACATCAATTTATCACGTCCAAAGTAGGGAGAGGAGAGACCGGAGCAAACTGAAAGGACCATTCTCTTCTATGCCCCAACCCTACCCTTGAATAAGATTACACCGTTTGTTTGTTTGTTTATTTGTTTGTGTATCTCCTGCTGGAAACAGGTCAGACTCATGTCCTTGCCTCCAGCTTTAGAAAAGAACCTGCTACACTGTAAGATGGTAGTCTTGTATACTGCTAAACTGTCAGCTGTGCATGCTAGCAGTCTTAGGAGAAACTCTGTCTGAAAGATGTGAATGGCACTAGGATTACAGGAATAAAAGCATGTGAAAGGAAAGCCTTCAAGAACTACTTCTTTCAAAGTGTAAGTAGACTCTGTGCCTGTCGCTTGGATTCTGAAATCATCCTTCTTCCTGTCTTACTGTCTGCAGAAGCACTGGGAGAAGCCCAACAGCTCTACAGCTGGCACTAAGTTCCCATAGGACTTTCAACCTACACTTTCTTCACTTACCATTAAGCAAAGAGCAGGAATTTGCATTTTGAAGTTACAGTCTAACCTGAGATATGGAAACTGAATTTGGAACTGCGATGCAGTGAGGAGGACATTTGCCTAACATGCAAGAAGCCCTGAGCCCTACCACGCTCACAAAGGTGTGCCTGCAATCCCAACCCTTGGGAAGCGAAGGTGTTCACAATCATCCTTGGACAGGATAGGGAGTCTGAGGCCAACCTGGGCAACATGATCCTCTGTTTCAAAAACAAAACAAAAACACAAAACCAAACGATTGCCCTGCCATTAAAAGAAATAAAAATAAAGGATAAAAATTTAATCTGGCACCATCAACTAGACCATAACTTGGAAATTAAATGACTTAGTTAATGGCAAACAGGCAATAGGTTTCTTTTTTTCTTTTGCCAGAACTAGTTTGTTCTTTGGCCTTTTTTTTCATGTGCCTATGGCAATCAAATCATAAGAATTGAATGCCAGTTCAGTAAAGGGTGTCATGAAGCTGTTTAGTTGGCCCTTTGTGCACACAGGCAAGAACACAATCCCCAGCCTTTGTGGTGAGCTTCACCGACAAGGTAACGTACAGTCTGAAAGCAAACAGATAGATACACAGTACAGAAATGAAAGTAATAAAAGGAATAAGAAACCAGAAGTTCACGTTCAAATATAAGGCCTTTTATTAGCTATCCCACAAATGCCACCTCAAAGAATCATAAAATAACTCTTATGTGAAAAATCCTATCTCTGCTTTTTAAAATCAATCACTAAAGATTTAACTGTCTACCAGACAAACAGGCATCTATTGTCTCTAACTTGATGAAGAGTGAGCTCTGAGCAGCTTAGACTTTTAGTTACAAAGTTCTCTTCCCTTTGAAGGACAAGATGGGCATCTGTATTGCCCACAGGTAAACATGAACAAGCCTCATTTAGTGAGGCTTAGAGTGAGACTGACTTTACTCAATGGTGCTACCGCTCATTACGCTGCATGAGAGAAAACTAGACATAAGTCTCAGCCAGCTTACACCAGCAGGACCCTATAATACCATGACAACATGTACTTTTTCTTATAAAAAATAAAGTGATTGATATTTTTTAAAAATCTCATTTTTCATACTAATAAGTACTCATAAAATAAATTTCTAGTTTATTTTCTCTCTTCTATCAACTCTAAATTATCAGCATTTGGGTTTACAGGTTTTTGGAACAGCTCACATCTGACTTCTCAACATTTCTGTCACTTCTTAATAAATTAGAACTGACAATCCTCAAAGAGAAAAAGCATTTAATTATTTTTGTTGCCTTTAGCTAAATGGCACACAAATAAAAGAAACTCATTTATTCTGAGCTCTGCATATTACAAAAGGGATAGAAATGCATAGTAAGATAACATATTTACATATTTCAAAGAACAAATCTCCTTTTATGATTCCATAAATTTGATATATAGATGAGTTATCACAACTGTATTGTATTTTTGAGCAAAAACATACCTAAAAATATATGGCCTTGCTGTTCCAGAATAACAATAGAGGGATTGTCCCTTTAGCCAAACAGGAACTCATGACATATTGTATTATATATTACATATAGTAGCATTTTTATAATCTGAATTTTGAAAGCAGATGCAAATTTATAATGAACTGCTAAAGCTGTTGGAACTAGTAAGAGAGGAGCACAGGGGGATACGGAACTAGAACTGGCTCAGTAAATCAAGATGTATAAGAACAAAATGTGATCCACAGTTCCCAGTAACATGGAAGAGCACCTGAGCTACAGACTGTAGCGCTCACGCCATGAATAAAACTGCCCCATATACAGGGCTGCTTGTGTTCATATCAACCCTTTTCGTGCGACTGCTCAGTGTTAAAAACACTATCTGTTGGTGCAGCTGTAAACACTTTAAGATAAGAAAGCAGAGAAACAAGACTCTAGTGAATTAAGCGGGAAAGAAAGCCTCTGCGTTCTTCTAAATTTGTCAAATCCTTTCAACTGGGGTTTTACAATAAACTGAATCAGAGAGAAATCATGAAAAGGAGTAGGTTAAACTGGAGAAAAAGAATGAGAGGTATCATTTTGAATTATCTTGTTTAAAGTTTTTTTTTTAATTTTTATTTACCTTTATTTTATGTGCACTGGTGTTTTGTATGCATGTATGTCTATATGAGTGTCAGATCTTGGAGTTACAGACAGTGCGTATGCAAAGATTTTTTCCCCCCTCACCTTCTACCTTCCTGGTCTTGAGCCAATTTTATGCTTCTTAAAAAAACTAATTTTCCATTTTATTTTCCAACTATTTATTCCCCACGTACTTAACTATTTATAGTCAACATCAATAACAAACGTTTCCTTTACAACACAAGGCTGGGGCTGGAGAGATGGCTCAGTGGTTAAGAGCACTGTCTGCTCTTCCAAAGGACCTGGGTTCAATTCCTAGTCACCCACATGGCAGCTCACAACTGTCTGTAACTCTAGTTCCAGGTGGTCTGACGCCCTCATACCAATGCACATAAAATAAAATTAAACTAAAAAAAAAAAAAAAAAAAGAGTTAATCCTACAACACAGGCTGTTATAACATCTGGTTATTAAAGAACTTTTAATAATAGTAACAACACTTCTCTTAAGGAAAACAGGGAATAAAGAAGAATCAGAAGGAAAGTCCTTCATAGAACACTATGGCCATTGGACATAGTGGCTTCTAACTGTGTTTCTTCTGTGGTCATGAAGATACTTAACAGGTAGGGAGGGATCCCAGCTTTAAGAACCATGAACAGGACAGAGCTGCAGTTAACCATATACAGATGGCTTTATATCCAAGCCAGGGCTTAGTAAGCAGATACAAACCTTAGATGTAGGATAAGCAATAGTTAATGTTTTAACAACTTCTTGCTTCATCAAGAACACAGGAAGTACTACCCTCTTAGGTTAACGGGATCTCAACGCTGAAAGATGTCAATGATCCTACCTTCTTGAACAATCCAGGCAAATCATGAGACATGAGTCCTTTCAGTCTTCATATAGTTGAATATGGTTAATTTGACTAATCAAAATGTCAGCAATTTATTATTAATCTTTACTTTCTTTCATATGAAGGCAATATTCAATTGCCATCCCTAATCCTGGTGGGCCCACCAACAAATCAGCTTGCTTGCTTATTTATCTATTTATTTATTTGCTTGTTTATTTATTTATTTATTGCTTGCTTATAGGTTTAATCATTTGGTCCTATCTTATGACTTTATATTTGTTTCATTCAAATGACTGTTTCTTCTCTTTCTGGCTTATAACTATCTTTATGTAAACTCTACAGCCATAAGGAACTCAGTCAGGGAGAACAGAATTTTCTCCTTTTCTCTTCTTCTCTTTCTCCTCCCCTTCCTCCTTCTTGAAGACAGAGTGTTACTATGGTAGCTCAGCTGGCCTTGAACTCATGGTAATCCATTTGCCTCAGCTCCATCCCCACAAGTGCTAAAATTACAGGCATGAGTCTCGTGTGTGTGTGTGTGTGTGTGTGTGTGTGTGTGTGTGTGTGTGTGTGTAATACTGGGAATGGCATTGTTGTGTTTCAAAATCATCTCAGAGCTCATATGTAAACCAAGCTGGTCTTGAACTCACGGAGATTCACTTGCCTTTGCCTTTCAAATACTGTGATTAAAGGTATGTGCCACGGCCAGCTGACACAGTTCTTAACTGGTGGATTCTTATAGCCACCGTTGATAAAATGGCTAAATTGCAGTGTGGGTGACTGGGATTTTTATCAAGAAAAGTCCACAACATTGCTTACTCTGCTCTTGTAACTGGAACCTGAGAAACAGTTGTTTACTGAAGGCAATATTTAGATGATACACACCATGAGAAAGGCCCACTTTAGAATTATCCAGCTCACGGTCCTATGCTTCAGTGTCTTTCCATTTTGATAAACTGACAGTGTAGAGCAGGGAGATTCCTTAAGTTAGCAGAATTTCTTACACTCAGTAGAAAGATGTGTATACAGCAGTCTCAAAGGCAAGCATTAGCACTTACTGGACACAGCAGCGAAACCCGTAGGCTGGTGGTAGCTATTTCACTGTCTGGATCTGCAGTTAATTTCTCTTTAACTGAAATACATTGAATAGAAAACAAGCAGAACAAGTTTATTAAAGACATTACCAATATAACATATTTAAAAAGGAGCTTAAAATCTAAAACCTAGAAAACTTGAAAATACCAACTCAATCATCTTCAGTCAGCAGCCTGGAAAGCCAAGAGCAGCTCCCCAGCTTCCGTCCACAGTGGTAAGCAAGGGAAGGAGTTTCACTTCGCAGTCTCACTGAGCCCCTGCAGAGCACTGGCCCAGAGCACAGCCCACAGGAGCAGCCCAACAGCCACCTGTGTGTTCCAGGGATGTAGCCCTTTCTAGGTATTACTCTAAGATACTAATGATTTCCTTTAAAATTATGATTAGCTTGTATTCTTTTCTTTTAAAGTAATAGAGCAATGATAATAAATTTTGAAAGGCCAGAAAATGAACAAAATATTTACTATAACCACATTAACTTTAACTTCAAATTATGAAAAGAAAAAGACCAACTATTTTCTTTACCATGTAACTAAATCCTGTCGTTTATCTGTAGACTCACTGTGCTGTCTTTAGCAAGTAAATATGCCTCTTTCAGCTTAATGTTATTCACGGTAAATCCAGAGGCCACATCAGATAATCTAGGTCTTTTCAGTTCAAACTTCCTATAATTTTCAAAAAAGGAGGCACTAATAACTTTTCTTGGCTATTCTTTTATAGTCTTCCAGCTTACTGTAAAATAGTCTTTATACTTCCTATGCATAGTCGCTTAAATAAGAACAGCCCCCACAGTTCATAAATTTGAATGCTTAGTCACCTGAGAGTGGCACTATTTGAGAAGGATCAGGAGGTGTGGCTTTCTTGGAGGATGTGTGTCACTGGGGGTGGGCTTTGAGTTTTCAAAAGCTCAAGCCAGGGCCAGTCTCTCTTGCTCTCTCTCTGCCTACAGATCAGGATGTAGCTCTTAGTTACTGCTCCGGTATGTGTCCTTCATTTTCCTCATCATGATGATAATGGACTAAAGCCTCTGAAACTGAAAGCACGGCCCCAAGTAAATGCTCCCTTTTATAAGAGTGGCCTTGTTCATGGTGTCTCTTCACAGCAATAGAACACCGACTATGACATAATGTGTAAACCTGAGGTAGCAGTAATCGCTGAAGATAGGAACCAACATAAAACACTGAGTCAAAAACTGCCCCCAGAGAAAATATTCCAACAATCTTAGAAACAGAAGCCTGAGGTGGGGTGGTTTTGAGCACAACCAACAACAGTTTCAGAGCTGCTCCACAATAATTATCATCACGTTGGTAACACAGTGAAGAAAACGGGAGTGAGGGAAGCACAAACTGGTGCTAGCTGCCATTAACAACACTGAGAAGCCAGCCCCTTTAGGAAGTATGTGATCATACACACAGTTTGGAATTTTTAGATGGCCCACATTTTGGACAATATCCTGAAGTGTTGTCTTTGATTACAGAATCTCAACCTAGAAGCACACCTGAGTTATACCTGGAGCACTGTAACTTATAACTGATCACTATATTAGACTGGGGAAGAGGGACAGGAGTGGGTGGTTTAAAAAGCTCCACACAGATTTCTGATGCCAGACTAAGAAGTTACTTGATAGACTGGAAATCCAAGGTTTTTAAAGTCTGTATATATTTCACAGGCTGACTTTCATATCCCCAAAGCCACAAAACCTCTGAATTTTAGTTTGGAATATAGAGCCATCAAGATACCATAACTAACTAATTCCAAATATAAATTAGGAAGTTATGTGTTTGCCACTGTTCACCCAATCCTTTCTTACAAAATAATAATTTTACTTAATTAGCAGGACAAAGTGGCTTTGTAATCCCAGGAGGATTGCTGAGTTGCAGGCTAGCCTGGTCTACACAGTGAATTCCAGGACAGTCTGGGCTACAGTATGAGACCCTGTCACAAAACAAAACGAAATTCCAATTAACAATAACAAAACTCAACTCCTTAGTGACAACACATAACTGCCATAGGAAATAAGAATGGAAACAAAATTCGAATGTGTTTCTGAGGGTATCTGGGAAGAGAATGGCATGGGAATTCATGAACTAGGTGAGAGAAGGGCTGTCCTCAGTGTGGGAGGGGCAATTCAATTAACTGTGTAGGGGGCTGTGAAGTGGGCAAGAAAGAACAGAAAACACTGGAATTCAGCCTCTGGGTCTCAATATTCACACAGCACCCAGGGCTCTCCAGTCATCAGCCCCATCTGGGAACTACATTATTGGCTTCTCTGAGCCGTTAGACTGGGGCTCAGCCATGCTGCCCTGCTTCTCCAGCTTGCAGATGGCACACCATGGGACATCTCAGCCTCCATAAACATGCAAGCCAATTCCTCTATTATTTTTTCTCACCAGTTTTTCTATTTTTATCCTCCAGGTTCTTACTTGCTCTAGAGAATCCTGAGTAAGGTACCTTCTACTCTGCATGCCTTTATCAAATGGCCCATCAGCATCCTCCTACACAGCAATGGGAGCATTAACTGTCTAATAAGCATAATGCAGCCACAGTGCATCAGCCTTCAAATCAAAACTCGGTGGTCAGTACTTTGGAAGGAAACAACAGGAGGTTGCACACGGTGGGCAGAGAGAGAACAGGTCCTTGAGCCAGTAAGGCAGAATTCTGACTTATCAAGTCACTTTAGTCACCTTTAAAATGTGGTAAATGAAAATAATAATTATCTCACATCATTGGGTTAAGTGAGTTTAATCCAATGAAAACTGTCTTAAACTAATATTATATTCAGTAAGAGCAAGCAATTGTTACTTAAAATAATTTGCACGCTCCCTCTCTGTTAGAGATATTTTTTTAAAAATTGTTTGTGGATTTCTATTACAACAAGCAAACAGAAAAATCACCTTTGCTATGACAGACTTGATCGTACTCTTATACATTTAAAAAAAAGTGGGGCAGAGCTGGGTGCAGTGGTGCATGCCCGGAATCCTAGCACTTGGGAAGGAAGAGGCAGGTGGATCTCTGTGAGTTCTAGGCTAGACTAATCTATAAAGTGAGTGCAGGACAGCTAAGGCTACACAGAGAAACCCTGACTTGAAACAAACAAACAAACAAAAAGAAACCAAGAAGTGAGGCAGCCTGGGCTCTCCATCAGCTGAGAGCTGCTCAGCTGCTCCAGGCTGAGCGTTCCAAACTATCCCACAACATCTTGAATATCTTTGCTCCAATGGGCTGCGAAGCAAGGCATGGTCAACCGGTAGACCATCTGCAGCTCCTGAAGAATGGTTTTATTGGAGTAGCAGAATAGGGGCTGGGTGAACAAGTGCTTGCAGCACCAGCATGTGTGAAATAGAAATCTCATTTATTACGCTACCATGGCAGACACTGATACAACCAGTCTCACAAAGGTAGTAGAATGCCTTCCAGAAGGCTGTTACAAGGAGTGACAGAGCTGAACCCATCTCCTCTTGCAGGGTATTTGTGTACACTGTGAGCCCCAAGATTGTGTTGTTTACTGAAAAAACCTGTTTCTAGTTGTGGTGTGACTCAGCCTGAGCACACACCTTTAATCTAAGTGCTTTCTATTTGAATTAAAAATAATCAATCATAGGTCAAGAGGCGGAACAAGTAACCCAGTTGACAAAAAGTGAACATAAGAAAAAAGTAGAGAGTAAGAGGAAGTCAGGAGGACAGATAGAGACACAACGGAAGTAGGAGGGAGGGACATTCAGTTTGAGGGTGTTTTGGGTGGGGGGAAGGCAGGAGGATACCCTTTTGGGATACTGGCTGAGGAAGGTCAGCTGGGTGCTTTCTCTGCCTCTCTGAGCTAGCAGGCTTCATCCCAGCATCTGGCTCCTGATTTTTTATTGGTAAAACTGAACATCTGCGATTTTGTTCTACAATCTCATGAGAAACAGACAGCTTTGTTAACAACTGAGCTATTTAGAACATGGGTAAAAGTCTGTGGTCCTCTCTAGACTGCAAAGAAAACTACTACCTTTACTACGTTCTTAACGTAAATGTTAGTAATAAAGCAGATCCTGCAGCCAGGGACGAAACCCAGAGCCTCGTGCCTGCTAAGTGAGCTGGTGCTCTCACTCGGAGCTGTATGCTCAGCCACACCCTAGGAAAGACACTTTCAAAGATCCCACTAGGGTCTTTCGAGGACTGGACCTCTAGATGAATCTGGGGAATGAGTAAGCAGTCACGCTGAGTCTTCTGCTCTGCCAACATCACGTCCTGTCCATCTAACCCAGGTCTTCTGCTGGGCTTCACATAGCGTTCAGCATCTATACCCTGCACACCTTTTATGCCATACGACTCTGGGGAATGCATAGCTGTCTCTATTTACACACCGTCCAGTTATGCATTAATAATAAAGACAATTCAGTTACATCTATTAATCACAAATTCTCCAAATCATGACTCATGGATTTGTTCTAGCAGTTTCTTTAACAAGTCCTCAGGACCTTTTTTCAGTGTAAATAATCTGCAAATAAAGATAATTATTTACGTAACCCTAATCTTTATCTCTCCTTTCCTTGTTGTGCTGGCTAGGACCTCCAGGGTAATGCTAGGCATCAATACTCTAACTTTATTCATAGTGTTAGAAGAGTCAAGGGTTTACCACTAACTATAATATTAACTGAAGTTTTTCTTTCTTTTTGGTAAATGCTTTGGAACACTGAGGCAGTTCCCTTCTTGTTCCATCAATATTTTAATGAGATTTTTTTTTTAAATCAGGAATAAATGTTAAATTTAGTCAACTGCTTCTGCCGCACCTATAGAGATAAATAAATTTTTCAGTTTCTCACAAAAACGAATTATAGATTAACTTTCTAATGTCCAATTAGGAACTTATAATAATCAAAATAATTGAAAAAAAAGTGGGAAGACTGTTTTCAAGGCTTGCTAAGAAACCAGAAATAGATCCACATACCTACCGCCAATCAGCTTTTGAGAAAAAAATCAAAGAAATTAAATGAGGAAAAAATACTCCTTTAAAGGAACATTGTTGAACAGCTGGTTACCAAGGAGGCAGGAAAAGCAAACCTCTGCACTCCACTTCAGAACTAACTTCAGGAACTGTGGGGAGTCCTCTGTGTTACTATGATCTGCAGTGGTAAGAGTACTTCATGAGTAAAGTTATAGTTAGCTATAACTTTATTGAATCGCCGTTTTTACTAGCTACCAGTGTTCATTATATGAGACTGTATTTAATAAACTGAAATAGAATTTAACTTTACATTCAGTGCCTTAGTTGTACGAGTGATACAGTAAGTGTTCAACAGCCGTGCTGCTGGTGACTGCCATACAACTGTGGAATTGTTTCAGACTGTTGCACCAGATGGTGCTGTTCTGGGGTCATAACTGTTTTGAGTTATCACCCTCATTAATATCAGATTATTTTAATTCAGTCTTTTAAAACTGTAAGGCCAAAAACAACTAAACATTCCATTATAAGCCAGAAAACAAAAGGCTTTGAAGCCTGATTTTCACTCTATAGTTCTTTACATCATTTAATACCAATCACCGAGTATAGAAGGACATGTCTATATTCTTAGCATGTGGGAAGCTGTCGCAGGAATATTACAAACCTGATGTCACAAACAAGAACAATAACCACAAAATGTGAGAGTTCACTATGTGTCAAGGTACTGCAAGAGGTAGTGAGACCTCCAAGAGAAAAAAGCCAATTGAAGGAGAAGACGCTCAGTGAGGTGCACACAAGATGATGGGAGTCAAGAGACCCTGGAGGTTCTGGGAACCAATGCATCCCTGGAGTGAGGCAGTAAAAGCAGCTAGAAGGCTTAAGGGATAGAGAACACTCCAGTACTGAACAAGAAGGGTTAGAGAAAATACAATGTATTTTTTGCAAAGGAAAGGGCCAAATCTGTGTCACACTAATGAAGCTGGAGACTTTATTCCATTAGTGTCAGGAGTTCAGGGATGAAGGAGTTCAAGGATGAAAATATCAGATGTGCATCAAAAAGTTAGGCTGCTACCAGGCAAAAGACAAGAAAAGCCAAGAAAGAAATCGTTTATTTAATACATCATTTAGGGCCAAGGTTCTAAATATAAAGATAAGATTTAAGGATTTAAATGAGGGCAATGACAAAAGACAAGACAGATTTGAGAAATGTTTAGGCTGTCAGTTGGCAAAACTAGAGAAGTTTTAAATTCTTGATTCTGATGAAGTAGAGAATGCTTAGCGGTCAGCTTATGCAATCTGAAGCTGGAGGCGAGACCTGCATGAAGATTTGGGGGTTAGTACTAGTTTATGCAGTAACAGTGGTTGTGAAAGGTAGGAGAAGCATGGAATTCCAGTACTCCCTCCCACTCCAGGGTCTCACTGCATAGCCCTCCCCAGCAGGCTTCCTAACTCACAGTCTACCTCGGCTTCCCCCTGCTGGGATTAAAGACCACTATGCCCAGCATTCGGAGGCTTCTGAAGGAAGGTGGTTGAGGACAGGAGAGAGAGGAGACAATTTCAAGGAGAGATATACTGGAATCAAACGCAGCAGAGCATCCAAGGTAGAAATGCTTTAGACAGAGCAGCGAGAAGACCACTGTGGTCATTGCCTAAGCACATTCAGGGGAACCATGGGGCTCAAACACTATGTGAGTGGCAGAGGAGGAACACAGAGCAATGCACACTGCTTTTTCTGAGAGCAATAGGACAAACAAGAAACAGAGGTTGTTTTGTGTTTGTTTGAGACAATGTCTCACTGTCTAGACCTGGCTGGCCTGGAACTCATAGAGTTCCACCTATCTACCTAAGTGCTGGGATTAAAGGCGTGTGCTGCCACAGCCATCAAGAAGCAGGGTTTTAAGGTCTGAGAAAGTCTTAATAGGAAAGTTGTCAGATAATACCTGAGGAGACAAGTGGGACTATAAACGTAAGTGAAAGACAGCTCAGGGAATGCTGTTTCTGAGCAGTGCAGCTTCCTGTGCACTCACAGCTCAACACCACAGTCTGAGAGGGCAGGCAGCTCCTTCACAGACTCACTTCTAAATAACCATTTCCACTTCAGAGACTATGAAGCACTGACATGGCATGCAGTGCTTAAGATCACAGTCCAGGGAGATAGTCACTGGGTTAAGGTACCTGCTGCACAAATCTGACCTGAGGTCAGCCCTTGCACATATGCAAAGGCAGAAGGAGAGAACAGACTCCAAAGTTGTCCTCTGACTTCCACCCCCAACACACTAACACACATACACACTCATACTCTTCTCTCTCACACACACAATAAAAATAAACTTTTTTTTTTTTTTAAGCAAAAGGTTCCTATTTGGCTCCAGGCATCAGACTTGCCCCACCTTGCTTATCCTCCAGCTGATGATCAGATCACTCATTCCTGTGTGTTAGAATCCTTTTTATAGCACACTTTTAATCCCAGCACTCAGAAGGCAGAGGCAGGCAGAGCTTTCTGAAGTCAAGGCCAGCCAGGTCTACAGATGGAGTTCCAAAATACCCAAAGCTACCTACACAGAGAAACCCTATCTTGAAAACCCAAAACAACCAAATCAAACCAAACAAATAAAATAAATAATAATAATCATCATCATATCATCATCCTTTTATCTCTACAGCACCTATGAATTTGTACACCCCCCCCCCCCCCCCAGATTCTTCTCATCTTTTTCTATACTCTAGTTTCTCTGACCTTTTCCCTAGGCATATTTCCTTCCTCTCCTGGGGCTTAACAACATTTCCTCTTCTCCCACCCCCCAACACTGTCCTCTGCATCCCAGAAGTGAGGACGAGGACCCCCAGTGGTGTCTCTTCAGAGTTCCATCTTCCTTCTTCAAGGCACAAATCACAACTATAACTCATTCATGACTTAGGCCTGTCTTTCCCACCAAACTGTAAACTTTTGGGAGATACAGGGAAGGTGTGGTATTGTGTAATGCTGTGCTTCTATTCCTAGAACACAGCAGATGCTTCATTTAATTTCTTGAATGAAACAGAACTCAATTTTCTCTTGCCATTTTGGTTGTAAGCCTAGCCTTTTTACCAGTTAAAACATCTCTCCAGCCCACAAAATGCATTTCTCAATGAAAAGTCTGAATTCTAAATACCATCAAACTTATCTGAGTATTACTGTGCATGGACTAACAAAACTGGCAGCAGACCTTCCTTACAAGGTTAGGAACAATTTACAATCAACATAATTGTACAAGTTCTTGCTTAAAAAATTTCTGAGAACCGACATTTTTGCCTAACTTAAAACAGTATTTTAATGACGTAATTTTTAGGAAAAGCTATTTCTTTGCAGGTAACAGAGGTAAACACCTTTAGTCAGTGGCTGTGCATGTATGTATGTATGGACGCTTTTTTTTCGAGGCAGGGTTTCTCTGCGTAGATCAGGCTGGCCTTGAACTTAAAGAGATCTGCCTGCCCCTGCCTCCTGAGTGCTTGCGTCAAAGGCGTGTACCATCATACCTGCAATATATTTAATACCGGTAGAATCCAATTAATGCTTCATTCATTCACCTGGCTAACAAGAAAGAGAAAATGGGGGCTGGAGAGATGGCTCAGATGTTAAGAGGACTGGCTGCTCTTTCAGGGGTCCTGAGTTCAATTCCCAGCAACCACGTGGTGGCTCCCATCTATAATGAGATGTGGTGTCCTCTTCTGGCATGCAGGTAGAACATTGTATACATAATAAACAAACAAACAATCTTTAAAAAAAAAAAAAAGATAAAATGGAACTGCCGTAACACTTTCACTCAGACTAGCAGGATGCAAGAATGCAAAGTAACTAGTTTTGCATTTAGGCAGTCTTGCTGCTTAACAGTAGCTGGATGGGTTCCTAGAAACTCCAACTCCAGGCACTCCTGACATGACTTTCAGGGGTGCTCTAGCTAGAGGTGCAGAGAATCAAGAGCCTATACAAACAGCCTACATTGTTGTTAAATCCAGAAGCTTTACCTGGTATTTCTCTTTTCCACCACAGCTTACCACATAATATCATGTTTTCTGACTAGTTGAGATCTAATAACGCAAGGCAAGAATAAAGACTGTCAGTCAGGGATAACTTCAGTTGGGCTGTGAAAAGCGAAGAATGCCTCTCTTGCATATTCCTTCCAGTAGATGTCTATTCCTTCTTCTCTTTTCAGGCTCCTCACTTACTTCCTTTCTCATGCTGCTTCCATTCTCTGAGATCCACAATGGTGCTTTCATTTTAGCTCTCCTGCCTCAGCCCACTGAGTAGCTGCAGATTTGGATCTGGACCACCATGCGTTTTCAAAAGGATCCTTTTAGTGCAGGGAAAAAACACTCCAGGGAACTACCGCTGGTGTTCTGCTTATCAGAGGTAGTGGGGCCTGCTAGTCTACAGCTGTTCTGCTACAGAACAGGGTGGAAAACGGATAGGAGCTGTGCTGCAGAGGAGCTTTGAGGAAGCTGGCTTTTAGCATCATAGTTCTTCCCACCGAACATTAATGACAAATCTGAGAATGGGCTGCTATTATTAATCCATTTTAAGAGCTTCAAGTGCAAGGTGTGGTGGTTCAATCTGTAATCCCAGAGCTGATGCAGGAGGATCACAGCAAGTTTGAAACCAGCCTAAGCTAGAATCAAGGCTAGTCCCTGAGTATAATAGGCTGCTTCCTAAGTACCAGAACCCACACCTCTAAGCTCTCCTACAAAGAGCCACACCCCACTGAAGAGAATCAAAGAAAAACTTAGACCACCGCTTTAGAACAGACATTGATGTGAAAAACTTGAAGCCAGGAAGTTCATTTGCAGACCTTACTTACATTTCAATTTTAATAAAGATGAAACACCCAAGGGGGAGCTGTGTGAGTTACAAACCTATCATTACAGACAAGGATAAGACACCAAGGGATGAAGAAGTGTGTTCAACATAACACATTTATTTCTGCTAACCCAACGACTTCTTCTACTTTAGGAAAGCAATGGGACAGCCATCATTTAATTCTGTGTATTTCTCCTGGATTTAAGACATTCTTAAAAATCAAAATGAAGTTCTTGGAATTCACACTAAGATTTCCTTTCCATCTTCTAAAGTTCCTTAAATATTGGTTGTTTGAAGTTGTAATAAATACTGTGTCTAAGAAGTAACTTTACAAAATAAATATTAAGATCTGTAACAGATCACCAAATATAGTTCATGGCAAAGACATTAAAACTACTCTTAGGTTTTAATTACAAGCTCACAATACTAAGTTCTTGGAGTTTTTAATTCTCTACAATAGGCTCTGGTAAAAAACAAAACAAAACAAACAAACAAACAAACAAAAAACTCCCATTAAAACCTGAGTTGAGGGGGGGAAAAAACTACTACTCTACCCTTAACAAGATAGCTTAGCTGCATATATGAAGTAAGTTTATCATACGTACTTAAAGCTCTAGAATGATCCGGATTCCTTATTCCCTTTGCTCGTAACCTCTGAAGAAGAACTGTTGAGGACAACTGTTTTACAAGATATACTGCCATGGAATAGGTCTGGAAAAAAAAAAGATGTAGAAAACCAATCACATATTTAAGTAAACAGCACATCTATTTAATCCACAGTGACAGGGAAAGAGAACTAACACTTCTCACGGCACCTACTGTGCCAAGCAAGTATTTTGGTGAAACTGATTAGACTGATAGGCTGTTGAGTGGCTATAAACCTGTGTGTGTGTGTGTGTGTGTGTGTGTGTGTGTGTGTGTGTGTGTGT
>NW_026585691.1:572041-584963 GCF_907164565.1 Psammomys obesus
TGTGTGTGTGTGTGTGTGTGTGTGTGTGTGTGTGTGTGTGTGTGTGTCTGTGTGTGTGTGTAGAGAAGTAAAGAGACTAGCCTAACACAGCACTCAAGTGTCAAGCTGAGAACTTCAATACAGGGCTGCTACGCTCTACGGCACTGAGTGCTTGAAGTTAATAGATTTACAGTTCTTTACATGAAAGGACACTAATAAGGCTAAATATAAACAAAGGCTGTTAAGATGTTAAAGGTATCATAAACTGTACTTAGCAGGCAACCCACACTCTAAAAAATACCAGCTTCTAAATACTACCACTGAGATGGGTTTCTAGTTTACATATTTAGTGCCGCCAGATCCTGAAGACACTTGACCTGAGCTTACATCAAGCAGTGAACAGTAAGAAAGCTGCATGGAGAAGCTCTGGCTTGAAGACAAGCAGGACACCCAATGCCTGCAGGGCTAGCTGAGAAGGGAGTGAGAGAAACAATGAGCAAGGCAAGCGGAGTAAAGGGTGCATGCCTGAGAAAGAGCAAGAAAAAAGGGCCAAGGGGAAAGGAAAGGGAAAGGTTTGAATGAGAAGGATCTTTTTCTGTGTGGTGCTGGGATTAAGCAGATCAAGACACTTGAAAAGAAGTGAGAAAACGAAGTCTTCCTTATAGCAACAGTTTTCAACGCACTCTTGATATCTCCTACAGACTTCATTTCACCTTTGCCTATGGCCTATAGAGGGGGAAACAGGTACTACTCTATTTTGAAGGGCTAATGAAACTGAGGCACAGATTATACAATATGCTTATGATCATGTGACTGCTTGGATGGCTTAGGCAGTAAAAACCAAGAAGAAAGGCCAAGGATACCAAGAGGCAGTACCGAATGAACAAGAACCATGAAGTTCCACTAATTTTCCTTCTATACAACAGAGTTTATTTGAACCTTCAGGCCTAGCCCCATGACCATTCCAATCCATCCATCCACCCACCCACCCATCCATCCATGCATCCATCCACCCATCCATGCATCCAGCAGTGTTAGAAACTGAAGGAGCTCACATGGTAAGAAGGACTGCCACTGAGCTCTTTTCCCAGCATTAGTTTTATATTTTAAGTACATATCTGCCTCTTAGCAATAAAAGGGCATATCCCCCACAGAAACCCCCAAAGGTTACATTTTCTGAAGTTCAGAAACCTGTGTTCTCATATGTATGCTGCATATTTTCTGGGGGGGAAAAAAAACTGAAGTAGCAAACAAGTTTACTTTCATCAGTACATTTCAGTGTTTTAATAAGGAACAAGTAAGTTTTCAATGTCCCTACATTTTAAAGGACACACTAACTAATCTAATACAGAAGTAGTAAGTGTCCTTCACGGGGGCTCCAAACCCTGTTCACACACAGAAACTGAGAAGAGGCTAATCAACACTGAGATCTGGACCTACAGCTTCAACCTTCAAACCTGGAACTACCCCAGGGTTCCTATTAATATTTGTGATGAAACTAAGCAATATAGATAGATGATAGATAGATAGATAGATAGATAGATAGATAGATAGATAGATAGATAGAGTGAATGAAAATTAAAAAAAAAAAAGGTATGTGTGCTCTAGTTGAAACAAGGAACCAGAGAAGAAAACAAAAGCTGCAAGAATGCTAGGAATGAAATTCCACTTGTACTGTTGTGTCACAAGGAGCCACTGCACACAAAGATCCTCCAAAACAACAGTGGCTACGGACCCTCAAGGCACTATCTAGGCCCAACCTTTTTTTTTTTAATTAATTGCAGTTTATTCACTTTGTATCCCCCCCTGTATCTCCCTTTCTCCTCCCCTTCCAACCCTACCCTTTCTTCCCCACCTGTGCCCCTCCCCTAGTCCACTGATAAGGGAGGTCCTCCTCCCCTTCCTTCTGATCCTAGTCTATAGGCCCAACCTTTTATATATCATCTCACGCTGTTAATTTTGTCTGTAATTTCCCCCAAAGTTTGTAAAATTGTTTGGGCTCATAAGATACTTTCTTCACAATCAAAACAACATCTAGCCCTTCTGTCCCCCTTTTCAGTAGTGTCCAAATGGTTCCTCCACTCACAGTGAAAGTTTAATAAGTGTTAAATAATACAGAATGCCAGAGTAGAACAAGAAGTTACAATACGCTTCTCTCCTTCAGGAACTGGTGGCGTCTACTTATTTTCTCTGAAAGACAAACTTCTTCGTCCTTTTTGCCTCCTCTTCTCTGACTTCCCTTCTCTTTGGACTAGGGTTTCAAAAGGGCTTCCTGTAAATTAGGCAATCCTTCTACTAAGATAATCACAGCCTTGTTTTTACTTTTTTACTTTGAGACAGAGTCTCACTTAGTTACACAGGCTAACCTAGAACTAATCAGGCAGGTTTTAATTTTAAAATTCTCTTGTCTCACCCCCTGAGTAGCGTGAACTACAGCCCTGCTTCCCCAGGACAGGCTATGTATTATCTATCTATAACAGAGTGAGACATTTCACACAAACTCTTCAGAGGAGCCTCATAACCTCAATAAAACTTGTTAAAAAAAATTTAAACTAATGTAGTAATTATCATCTGAGATTTACAAAAATAATTTCATTTCCTTCCCATGCATGGGAAGGAATTTATGAACTGAATTACATTCCTAGCTCTCAAAGTCCATTTCTAGTAAAGTATTTTTGTAAAAGAAATATTATAAATACACCATTAATGGAATTAAGTTCTAAACTAATAGTGGGGCTGGGCATGATGGCACGTACTTTTTTTTGTGGGGTGAAGGGTTGAGACAGGGTTTCTCTTTGTAGCTTTGGCTGTCCTGGACTTGCTTTGTAGACTAGCAAAGCAAGTAGACTAGGCTGGTTTCAAACTCACAAATATCCGCCTGGATGGCACAAACTTTTAATCCCAGCACCCAGGAAGCAGAAGCAGGTGGATCTCTGTGAGTTCCAAGCAGCCTGGCTTACATGAATTGCAGGCCAGCTAAAACTACATAGTGAGTTCCTTCCTAAAAACAAAACAGCCAAGCAAGCAAACCCAGAACCCTCATAGTGGGACTCAGACGTTACGAGCATTTGAAGAACAGAGTTTTGTTAACAAAGGTTTGTAACTAGTGGTGGAGACAGAAGAAGTGCTGGGGGCTTGCTGGCTTCTAGGCTAGGTCAGACTACCTGGTCTCAGAGGCACATCAAAGAGCGACAGAAGAGGATGTTGATGCAGTCTCTGGCTTCTGTTGGTGCATAATTCACAACACATGCAAGCATGTATGCATGCTCACAGGCCATTCTAATACTGAACATCGTAACGGCAGGAGTATTCTTAACCAGAAATAATCAAGGATGTTCACTAGCACCTATGTTATGTTTAAGAAGTTCCAGCTAGTAGAAGAAATAAATGAGGCTTATGTTATGCATTAACAAACAAATGGCAATTTCAAACTAAATTCTACCTTCTTGGAAAGACTAAGAAGTCAACTAAAGCCAATATATGGACTAAAGTAGGAAACAAGAATATGCACAAACAAGAAGCTTCCAAATAAGGCAAAAATAGATAACCCTAGAAATGTAACAGAGCGAAAGATGCACTAGAAATCCTAATAATGAAAAACACAGGAATTAAAAAGGATGCAGGACTTACAAAGACAGCTATTAAACCTATTCAGTTACTGAGGAACAGCAAGGGGATTCTGAGCAAACAGAGAAATGTAGTTCCTGACACCTATAACACTACCGATTACTATTAAAATCCTCCCTGTCTCCCTATTCATCTGTGACACTAAAGAAATCTTACTGAGTCTGAGAAAGACCTAGAGGTAGAGTGAGAATGTGTGTGGTTAAGAAATTCTACAGTGCATGTGGCAAAAGAAATATGAAGGTTCACTGTGCTTCATGCTAATAACTTTACCAAGTCCTTCTCTGTAACTTCTCTCTGAGCTTAACTCGTATTTCCTACCTCACAGACTGGAGAAATCACCCAGACAGAACTTACCTCTCCAGTCCCTCTAGTTGTTTTATCATCCTATTAAAGAAGCTGTCCTTCCTAGCTATCTTGAGCTACCTTAAAGGATGCAATTCACTGCTGATTATTCCTCTTTCCTCTGAATGATCCTGCCACCATCCAGACACATTAAAAATTCTTTCTTTAAGACAAGGAACTTTCAATCTCACAGTCCCTCCGACTCATCTTCTCCCCTGAGTGACAGACTTATAATTCACTATGCCTACAGCTTACCTCCAGCCTATCACAACTGAACACTTCTTGCTAATGCCACCAGCGTGCTCTCCATTCAAACAGTTATTTTGTGTCCCTAAGTTCATTTGTGTGTGCATGTAAAGGGAAGACATTGACACTGGGTGTTCCTCAGTCACTCTAGGCTAAGGCCCCCATGAACACTTCTGTAATAGCTGGCTCCTAAGAGGTGACTGCTGTATAATTTTTGGCATCTACCACAACTACTGAACCACTCTAACTAGTGACTTAGCTCTAATGGAAACATGTAAGCTTTCTGCTTACCTCTGACGTTTCCTACAAAGCCCTGAAAGGTCCCTGAAGCTATTTCCACCTTGCACTTCAGTCACAGTGTAGGACTTTCAGATGCTTGGGAAAGACGAGGCTCATCTCTGCACCACACTGCTTTGTCTCCTCTGCACTGCTCCCTATCTCCCTCCGAGCGAAGCCCTTCCCTGACCCAACTCCCCTTTCAAGTACTTGACTACCCTAAGATCACCAGCCGGTCCCACGTTACAGCACGGAAACAGATGGACATTCCTTTGTGCGTACACACGAAGGCCCCAGGAGACGAGGATTTGTCCTCTCTACAGTGTATTATGCAGGGTATAACACAGTCAATGTCTTTTAACCCATGGACAGTAGGGTTAACATTAAAAAGCTACAATCATTTTTAAACAATTTAAAAGATTATCCTAGAAAACAAATGTTACAATAAGAAACAGTATAGAAAAAGTTCAGAAACTGGAGCAGAATATTAACAATTATGTACATAACAAGGGTGGCTTCAGAATTACCATTTACTTAGTGGTATCAGAGCTGGGTTGACTAACAAGTGAAAATAATATTCTTATACAACATATGGATTAAATATTTAAAAATAAAACAAAAAGAACTTCATAGTCTAGTAGTCTAGCTTATAACATCAGCTTGGGAAGCATGGATAGACTGAACATTATGGGAAGGGGAAAGACTACAAAGCAAAAAAAAAAACCACCTGGTTAATATTTGGTACTATGAAAATTTATACCTACATATAAATAATCACATAAATAAAAAGCTAGCAAACTAGAGACAAATATTTACAGGATGTAACAAAGGGTGAATTCTCAACATATTTAACCTAGTAAGAAAAGAACAAAAGAAAAATGGATATGGGTGCAGATTTAAAATGTAAACAGTTAAAAACACCAAATATGTTCACTCTTCTCAAGAACAAAAGGGGTACTAAATGCTAACATTTACTTAATGCTAAAGATTTTTTAAAAGATAATAGTGTTTGCAGGCATACAAATAAACACTATAAATCAGAGAACACATTTGTACATCTTTGGTGAAAGCCATCTGTCAACGCATACAAAATTGCTAAAAATTCCTCATGCTCTTTGGCTCAAAAATTCTACTGAGAATTTACTATAAGGATATCATCATTCACGTATACAAAGCTACAGCTGCCAGGACAGTACTAGGTATTCAATGTCAGAAAATAGGTTAAACAGTGGCATGTTCTTATAACCATGTTGATACAGCCATTTAAAATGCTGCAAAAGAATATATAATGACATAGGAAGACACATGATAAATTACTGACTGAAAAACCAATGGAGACTACATGATTCAACAGGAACAGGCTTAAGACTCACTGTGAGACGAAAGTCCTTTTCTGCTCATTTATACTATAATTCACATATAAGCTCAGGTAGCCATGGTGGTTAACACTTCTTTATGACAGGAAAATAGCTACAAACTAAAGCTTACTTACTCTTCCGATTTCTGCAGTCCAAGAAACAACAATGGTATTTGGTACTGTGGTGGACAATCGGACAAGTGAGGTGATATTAATTGGTCGGCTAGGTCGCTTTGGTTCCACACCATTTTTAGTAGGTGGAAGGTAACCCTAAGGAAAAAAAAAAATTATTTCTACTATTTCCACAATTGTTTCCATTTCTTAAAAAAAAAAATTCACAAAGTACAGGCTAGAAAGAAATGTTTTCATTAAAAAGAAGGGACGCAAACAACGCTTGTGAGTTATCTACGCAATGATCTCTCTAAACAACCTACCAGGTTCATTTTAAGCCTGAGAAAAATAGCTGTGACAGAAATTCAAATTCTCTTAAATAAAGAATCAGAATGCGTTCACAATGGCTTAAGGAGGTACACAAGGAGCATTCTGAGGGAAACCAACACTGCTCTCACCTCACCCCAGCTAAGGTACAGCAGCACCCCACACTCTGCTCTACCTCAGGCTCACAGACTTACAGCAATATAGCTACGACTGACATACATCTCCCTAAAACACAGCATAACACTCACGGGCACCTCAAAAAGCTATAATTTTCTCTCTATGGTTCATACCAAAACTACTACCTAGAGTCAGCAAGTCTCACCTAATCACATACAATAACATACAGACACACATATGTCTTCTTCCTGTGGTAGTGGGGCTGAACACAAGGTTTTTTCAATACTAAGCAAGCACTCTACCACTGAGCAGGCATCCTTAGTCCCCAAAATGATAATTAAAACCCTCTAAGATGACGTATGTAATAGTCACATAGGTAATGTAATTCAAAATTGCTTTTACAACTTACTGGAAGGCTGCAAGGTTTTGTATTCACTTTCACACAAAGGTTGGGAGGGAAGTGATCTTCTTGTGGACAACTGGTTTCTGATAAACAAAACCTAAATGGCAAAGATCAGGTTTAATTTCCTTTATTAAAAGATAACCTCTAACATTTTTTATTTGATAGCTAACTTGAAGGATGATCAATTTTAAAACAGAAAAAGAACAAACAATAAAAACAGTATTTTTACATAAAGAATAAGCATATGAAACAGGCTTTTATAGCAAGGTTGGCCTTTGAACAGAAGTCTGAACCATACAGGCCCTGTGCTGTGTGCACACACATGTGCATAAACTTGTGACGCCTTAAACACCCTGGAAGGCCAAGCACAGTGGCGCACGCCTGTCGTCCCAGACCTCTGTGAGTTCAAGGCCAGCCTGCTCTACAAAGCAAGTCCAGGACAGCCAAGGCTGCACGGAGAAACCCTGTCTCCAAAAATTAAAAAAAAAAAAAAAAGGAAGAAAAACAAGTTAGTCCAGATGTTGAAAACATTAAAAATTTAGATAGCTTATGAATATATAAACTATATGTAGATAATAGTGTTCCAAGTTACCACAATACGTATATGACTTAAATGTTGAAAGCCCATCAAACTTTTGCACATAGACGAATCACACCTGGTACCATACTCAATCAAAGAAAACAAAACAAAGCTGAGATATTAAGTCACAATTGCACAAAACTGTATTCCACATTCTGCTGCTGGAGGGACGTCACAGATGCCTCCTGTTTCTGTGCAACTGGAACAGACCTTATGCATGTGCTGGGGACAGGAAGTAATAAGGAATTAACAATAAACCATTTCTCAGTGTCTGTAGGAGCGCACAGAGTGAGGACAAGAATCTCAGAGCTGCGCCCGGTCTCTAAAACAGTGAGTTTCAGTGCTAAGAACGGCCACTTCGCACTGCTGGCATGCAGGCATCTCTTCAACCCAGCCCTTCAATCCTGTAATGTCAGTCAGAGCAGAAAGAGCCACAGGTGGCTCTCGTTCATTTTCATCAAACATAGCACATATAGAACGTGTCCTAACTGGTCAACTATTCTAGTCATGGTTAGGTTTCGGAGGAGAGTCCAAAGTTACACGTGGCTGGGCTCGGTGACCACACCTTCAGTCCTAGCACCACAGAAGCAGAAGTAGAGGGATCTCTGGGAGTTCTACACCAGCCAGGGCTATGTAGCAACACCCTTTCTTGAACAACCAAAAGATTAAATGTGGATTTATGACAAGGAGTGCGAGTTTGCTTACTTAACTCTTTCTACCTCTGCTAAACCACTTAAGATCAACAGCAAATAATTCCATCAAGCATCTGGATTAGCAGTTGTAACTACCAACCTACAGGAGAGTTCATGATGACTTCAGAATTTATTTAACTATTTTATGAGAAGGCAGCTTTCTCAAACATTATTAGCAGGTGTTAAAAGGTTATTTTTTCAGCTTTTAATTTTTTGAAATTATAATTACACCATGTCTCTATTTTCCTCCTTCTAACCTCTTCTAGGATTCCCTCCCTTCTCTTCAATTGTTGAGTGTGCATATTTCTAAATATATAACTACAACATGCTCAATCCATATGATGTTACTTGTATACATACGTCTTCAATGCTGATCATTTGGTATGGGTAACTAACTGCTGTGCTCTTCCCTGAAAAAGAGTATTTTTTTTTTTTCTCAGTATTCCTTAGTTACTTGTAGTTCTTTGTCTATGACTGAGGAGGCCTCATGAAGTCCCAATTATTTTTTCTTTTCTTTCTAAGGTTCTGTAGTTGAATAAACTTAAAAAAAAAAAAACAAACAAACCTGTATCAAAACAATTAAAGCTTCTATATTAAAGATTTTCCCAGAGCTTCAAACAAGCTCATGTGCACTATAAATCCAGGAGGAAGATAAAGCACACAGTAAGCAGTTCTTAGATGGCCTCTGAAACATTTTCTGGTTCTCAGTAGACTATATTGAAAACAGATTGCGGGGCCAAAATCTCACCTCCAAGACCAAGTTCCATCCAATGAGTCAAGAAGCTCCTTCACTACTAGAGAACAAAGATGGAGCAATCACAGCATTTGTGCTACTTTTGCCTAAAGCAGAGTACTATTTTAAAAAAAATCACAAAACATTTATTTCTAATCTTTTGGGAAAATCTTTATAATTTCTCATCCTATTTATTGCCTGACTTTTACTGAGCTAGAGAAGTAGCTTTTTTAAATTTTCTGTCCCCAATATCCACCTGTACCTCATTCCATCTTCACAGTGAACTCTGGCATCTTTGGGCTGTAGAGGAGGCGAGCCCTCCTTGTTCACCCTGTGGAAGATCCACCACAGGCAGTCATCTGCTCTTACTCTCTGCTGTGAGGCCTTAGTCTGCGGGCTGGAAGCTGAGTGCTGGGATGGTCCACGTAAAGGAATCACTTTACCATGCCAAAGAGCATGAGCGCTCACTCTCTCTCATTTTTAGGCCACAGTTTCTAATAGACTCTCAGTTGGGTAAGAAATACTGATCTACAATAACTTGCTAGAAATATTCCTAGTAAACAGATATCATAGAGTTCACAGGACTATCTCTAAACCCAGTAGAGATCTCCATTACAGGTTATTTCTTTTATCGTTGTTGCTTTTTTTTTTTTTTGAGACAGGTCTTACCCAGGCTAGTAATCTTCCTGCCTCTGCCTCCTGAGTGCTAGGATGATAGGAGTGTGTCACTACATCTGACTTACAACAATAAAAGGAGGCCACAAGTATTATTACACCAGAATTATTACAGCACAGTAAAAAGTTCAAACAGACACTACAATACCTGAATCTGTAGGAAAAGAATAATTTACCCAAATGACTCTAATTCAATTACATAAAGGGTGAAATGCTAACTTTCCAAAAAAAAAAAAAAAAAAAAGGGGCCAACAGGAGGCCGTTTCTGTGAGACGCTTCACAAGAATAGAAGCAAGGGGCCCACAAATGAAAAGAGACCAGATGTTTAATAATAACCAGACTATCTTTCAGGGTTTAGATAAGCATTCACAGTGAGAAATGAAAAAGCACTTGATACAGTAGCTTAGCAATGGGAAGATGGGAAGACAAGGGGATGAGAACGACTACTGCATTAAGATACAAAGACTGACTTAACAAATGGCCAAAACAACACAAAAGGTTTTAGGTAGTTTTTGTCCATGAAGAGCTGAAGGTAAGTTTTAATTTAAAATTGCTAAGAAAGTTTGAGTGTGATGTCTTACAATTTTAATCCTAACACTCTGTGAGATCCCAGATCTCTGTGAATTTGAGACTAGCCTAGTCTATATAGCATATTGAAGGCCAGCCAGGGCTATATAGTAAAAACAAACAAAAAAGGAAATTAAAAAAAAAAAAAGGGTAGGGATACAATAGTCTTCTATTAAAAAAAAAAATGTATGTGTGTCTGTGTGTTTCTAAGAACACGTGTGTGTAGGTGACTGGGGAGGCCAGAAGAAGGCATCAGATCCCCTGGAGCTGGAGTTACAGGGGGCTGTGAGCTGCTGGATGTGGGTGCTGCTAACAAATTCTGATCCTCTGTAAAGGCAAGTGTTCTTAATCAAGCCATCTCTCCAATCCCAGCTAAACCATTTTTAACCATCAAGATTCCCTTGGGATTTCTAAATTAGCTGCTGTGTTGGTTAATCTTATGTCGATTTGAACAAGGAAGGAACCTGAACTGATAAGTTGCTTCTACAAGACCAGGCTGTAGGCAAGCCCACAGGGCATTTTCTTAATTAGTGGTTGACTAATTGGATCCAATTCATGGTGGGTGGTGCCACTAACTACTGGGCTGGTGATCTTGACTACTATAAGAAAGCACGCTGAAGCAAGTGGCAGAGGTAGGTGGATCTCTGAGTCTGAGGCCAGCCTGGTCTACACAGCAAGTTCCAAAACAGCCAAGGCTATGTAAAGAGACCCTGTCTCAAAAAATAAATCAAAGCAACAAAAACAAAAGGAAGCCAGGCAAGTGATAAGGGGCAAGCCAGTGATCAGTGTTTCTCCAAGGCTTCTGCACCAACTCCTGCCTCCAGGTTCCCAATCAGTCCTGAGTTCCCATCTTGGTTTCCCTTAAGGGACTGTGACTCAGGATAGGTAGGCCAAATAAACCCTTTCCTTCCGGAGTAGTTCTGGGTCATGATGTTTCCTAAGAGCAATAGTGACCCTAAGATAGCTAGTATCTAAGAAAGATAATCTTCCTTCAAAAGTTAAGTCATATTTGTTGCACATGAATAGAAAATAGTGAGCATACTCACTAGATCTTAGTGTGAATGATGCTTTCCAAGCTTTATTTTGGTCTTGGAGTCTAGAGGTCATACACAAAACAGAGGAAGGCAGTGGACTTCCAGTCAGTGGGTGTGCAATGGGTGGAAGATATGAAGAAGGAGGAGACAATGGCAGCTCCAGTAGAGCCACAAGTAAATATGACAAAAAGCAACATTTGAAGCAGGTGGAAAATAAATAGCTGGGAGTGGTAGCTCACACTTGTAATTCCAGCACTGGGAAGACAGAGGCAGGAGGATTGCTGTAAGTTTCCAGCCATTTTGGGCTACTGTGTGAGACTTTACCTCAAAAACAAACAATAACAATATCCATGGGGAAGCACTGAAAGATGGCTAAGCAGGTAAAGGTGCTTGCAGTCAAACCTGGAAATCCAAGTTCTATTCCCGGAACCTATATATTAGAAGACAAGATGTGACTGCCTCAAGTTGTCCTCTAAACCCCACATGCACACGTAGCAAGCAAACAGAAAAGACAAAAAAAGGTGAAAAAATATGCAGACATAAGAAGTACAGAACATTACAGCCTCATGTAATTAATTATGAGGGCACTGCCTTTTGTCCTTTAATTTGTTCAGTCATTCTCACAGCCTGCTCCTGACAGAGGATGAAGTACCAGTCCTGTGCAAGCATACCTTTGCCAGTGTCTTTTAGAACCAAGTCTCACTATTACAGAGGTGAGGTGAGAGGTGTGTGCGTGGCTCCGTGAAGTTGGGCTGGGGTGTAGACTGTGCTCTTCTCAGGGCCACTGGTGCAAATTAAAACTGGTGCACTTTTAATTTGTATGTGACTGTTGTTACCAGGTTTACAGGGAAAACAGCTCACAGAGGAAATCAACTGTTTTGTTTCCTTTTATCTCTTATTCCATAGGGACATGGATACTCACTGAGTTAGAAAAGCAACGAAATGGATTATATAAGGAAAAAAAAAAAAGAGGGGCTAGAGAACTAGCTTAGCGGCTAACAGCACTGGCTTCTCTTGCAGAGGACCCAGGTTCAATTCCCAGCACCCACATGGCAGCTCACACATGTCTATAACTGCAATTTCGGACCTTCTGACACCCTCACATTCGGGCAAAACACCAATGCACCTGGAATAAAAATAAATAAAACTTAACAAAGCTTGAGAAGGCGTGGCTGCAAGCCTAAGTTGGCATGCTTCAGCACATTTTCTGAAAACATCCACAAAATGTCTCACGTGAGTTCTGAATTAGGGCCCATTAAACTACAAATGAAAAAGGATGGGGGGGGGGTTAGAATATCTGGCGACTGCGTGCATGAAACTGCAGACTGCAAAGCTAACTACCAGAGATCCTCCTGAGCCTCCTCCTAAGTGCTGGGTTAAAGCTCATGCCACCACACCACCCAAAAGTTAATACTTGGCAAGTGTCGTTAAAGACACCATCAGTTGCAGCTTCCCAGTCACCAGAAGACAGGCACTATGGAGAAGACCCAAATGGCGCAACAAGCAGAGCCTCTCAGGATGCTTTCTCTTCCTAAGTAGCTCACCCAATGTCTTCAATTCATTTCTTGAACATTGAGGGGATTTTCTAAAAGTTAATTTCTAAGGAACATCATATTTTAAAATTTGAGTATATATTATAGTCAACACTGTACCTTAATTGGACCTGCACTGTGAAGTCACATTTGGTCCCAGAAATATCCCTAAAATAGAATAAAGAATAAAAATTATTTTTAAATATATACACAAAGAAATGTCATTACATTCCTGAATACCAAAAATGTCAACAGTGTCATGTCCCTGTCCCTGTCCGTGTGTGTGTGTGTGTGTGTGTGTGTGTGTGTGTGTGTGTGTGTGTG
>NW_026585691.1:584973-592062 GCF_907164565.1 Psammomys obesus
GTGTGTGTGTGTGTGTGTGTGTGTGTGTGTGTGTGTGTGTGTGTGTGAAAGAGAGAGATGCTGGAGGCGAACCCATTTCCTACATTGGTCTTGGGCTTACACCACACTGCAGGTCAGATTGAAGGTGACTTACATGGAGCTGCTGATCTGCTGCACCTGTTGTGGTGTCAAGGCAAATGCAAAACAGGTTTCCCGAAAGCGCTGGCTGTTGTCTGATGCTGGAGAAGAAAAGAGTTACATTTTAATAACCCTGAAATTCATCAGTACAAAAGATGATAGTCAGCACCACATCATTAATCAACTAGAGACCAGACAATGAAAGCCCTGAGAAGTAACAAACATGCTAGATGTGGCATGGCAAACGGAAAGGTACAGAGAGGCTTAATTCCAGAAACAGCCCATTAGAATTCAAATTCAGAAAACATGGCAGAGACGAATGAAAAGTTATCTAATTATACGCACATTTCTCTAACGGCATACCAACACTAACTCCATTTAAACTGTAATTACATAAATTAATTTAAATAGACGTAGTTTCTGAGTTAAGAAACAAAGTACCTGCTTTGAGATTTCCACAGGTGAAACTGCATTTGATTTTTAAAGTAAATGAAAACTTCCGTTGTCTTCTGTTTATACTAGGCTTGTTTGTTTTGAGGTAGGATCTTGCCATGATGCTATGTTGCCAAAATCAGCCTCAAACACAATTCTCCTGTGCCTAGATCCCGAACATGGTGACTACAGGCGCACACTGCCACACCTGGACACCATACACATTGTATACAGTATCATATGCAGCTTCTCTTCTTCTTGGATGAGTTCACTTCTCAAAGAAGGAACAAGGTATAAGAGAAACACAAGAACAAAACCCAAAAAGGATGGAGGAGGAGAAAAGGAAGCCAGCCAGCAAGCAGGTAAGCTGTGTCATTTAGAAAAAGGGATTCCCCAACTATGCTGAGATCAAAACCAGGTGCAGCCAGGTGTGTGCACACACGCGGACACATGCGCACGCGCACACGCACGCGCGCACACACACACACCAGGGGCTGGGTGCTAAGCACAAAATAACTATTTGTTGACTAGGTAAACTGTAAACACTAAGAAAGATAAGGCCTGGGGATGTGGCTCCACTGGTAGGCTGACTGCCTAGCAAATTCCTGTGCCACATAACATGGGTGTAGTGGCACACATCAGTAATCTCAGTACTCAGAAGCCAAAGGCTCAGAAGGTCAAGGTTATTCTCAGCTACATAGTGAGTTTAAGGTCAGCCTGGGCTATATGAGGTTCTGTCTTTCAGGGGGAAAAAACTGAACTGCACTTTTCCAAGATAATTTTCTACAACAAAAGAATCACTAAGAGTTGCTACCATGGAATTCCTGGCTGTGGGCTAAGACTGCAGAAGCTAACTGGTAGCTAATTTCAATCTCTTGCTTAAGCACGTTTGTTCTACTTGCAAGCAGCATGTAAACCACCCTGACTGCAGCATGCCTCATCGAAAAATGTGCACAACCACCGAGGGAAAAGAGCACAGGTCTAAAATTACATTCTGTGCAGGAGCAGCATCTTTTAAAGGCTAGATTTGCATTTCTGCTTCATGTGGGGGAGAGGCTTTTTTAAAAAGAATCTATCACCAAGGAACGGTTGCTAACCAGAAGTTACCACAATTGTGAAGTGACGACCTGGCAATGACCAAAAACCGAAATCAAGGAGCAACATGCAGGAAAGCAAACACTGTCCTCAGTCAGCAACCTAAACTGACATACAGGATCATCAGAGGATCCTGTACAGAGATTTTTTCCCCCCAGCAGGCCTGGACTAGCTAATTTAAATCTTTGGCTCCATTCTAAAACAGTGCTAAAATAATCTCCCGCGAACAAAATTCTTATTATTCACTAGGCAAAAATTTAGACACGTTTTCAAATATATGACTATGGTAAAGTTTCAGATGGTAACAGATTTAGAAAGACAAGATGATGGTTTAAACAACATGGCTGCTTCTTAATGATTTAAAATCTGCAATGCTAGAGACTCCACCCACTGGTGCCATAGGCACTGGCCTAATCTCGTTATCCAGAGCAGCCATTTTTCAAGTATCAGAAACATGGATGCCTTTACCCTCTCCATCAGAATTTCTCTTGACACACCCTAGACTGTGACACTCAAAAGGCCACCATAACTGAAGACACTTTCAAAGAATTTATTATTTGTTTAGAATATGGGCAGTCCATGCACACTGGCCCAACTCCGTGCAAATGACATTGCGCTTCAGTCAATGAAGTAAAGCAGCCTTCTAAGTTCCATCGTCTTTTCTCCCCCTGCCTCCATCCCAGAGTACACATGGAGAAACAGACCTTGGTTGTTACCCATTGCCATCTGTCAACTCTGTGACATACTTCAGATGGACCATGATGAGAGCACCACTATTACTGTGACATCTAGTGTCGTCAGCCCGGAGCAACGTGAAGGAAAGCTACACGCCCCTTGCAGATGCTGAAGCTGGTGAGCACTAGGCTCTATGTTCCCGGTCAGTCAACTCAGAGCTGTCCTGTTCAGCTGCACAGATGGTTCAGTGGATGCGGCATTGCAGGACTGGGTGTGGATTCCCAGCGCCCGGGTAAAAAGGCAGGCATGTTGCTATGTCATTGGCCCACACCTGTAACCCCTGGGCTGAGACAGACAGAATGACCCCTGGGGCTTGATGACCAGCCTGTGCAGCTGAACAGGAGAGCTTCAGGCTCAGTAAGAAACTCCATCTCAACAAACCAAGGTTGAGGGCAAATCTCTCTCCTTCTCCCTGGACCCCAACCCCAATGATTTCATGAATAATAATATAAGAGTATTAAGTAGTTGTGATATGCAACAGCCCACAACAGTTTGTAATTGCCCTTATCTGGTCAGCAAGGCAGCTGCTGCCAATTTAATGTGTGGTACTCAGTAACTACTTCGTAGCTGAGTTTACATTTAAATTTTTTCTAGGCTTGTTTTTGTTAATTTAAGATATTTAATTGTCTAATTTTATTCCGTAACTATTTTTAAGTCTGCATAAAGGTTCCATATGTAAAAATATTAAAACCCTTAGAAATTTGTTACAAATATTTCTTAGAGTCTGGTAAACAACCCCTCCCCCGCATTTTAGCTGCATTTTGGATGGTATGAAAGTTAACTCTGGCCCGAGAGATGGCTCAGCAATTCTAAGTGAGCAAGCCCAATGACATCACTGGGTCCCCAGAACCAATGCAAAAGCCAGATGTGGTGGTGCATGTCTGTAGTCCCAGCACTCCTGTAGTGAAACTGAAGGTGGAGCCAGGACAATCTCCCAGAAACTCAAAGGCAGCTAGCTTGAAAAACATGCAGAGGTAAACAAGAGAGATCCTGCCTCAAACAAAGTAAAAAGCAAGGACTCATATCAGAGATTGTCTGCTCACATTCAGGAGCAAAACAACACATGTGTGCCCTCATACATGAATATGTATATACACATATCACACATACACAAAAATATATTAATCAACAAATGTTTGAAGTTACATTTTCATGTAGCTTACTTTATTAACCATTTGTAAATTTCTATACTAATTAAGACCAGTACACAAAATTCTTTCATTGTTTCTATATCATTTTATACATTTGAAACTTATGTGTTTATTGCTTACAGTTATTTGTTAAATGAGTTGTACTTTCAAGCCAGGCATGGTGGTGCAAACCGTTAATCCCAGCACTTGGGAGGCAGACGGGCAGATATCCTTGAGTTCAGCTGGTCTACATAGTGAGTTCTTGCACAGCCATGACTACGTAGAAAAAAGCCCACCTCAAAACCAAACAAACAATAAAAAATGTACTTTTTTACAAGTTTGTGTCCTAACACAAGGACCCTACATTAGATCTTTACATCCAAGTTACTCTGTTTTGTTGTTGTTGATGGTTTTGTCCTTTTTTTTATAGAGTTATTTTTCCACTGATCACTTTCGGGGAGGGAAGGCAGACTTACTCTACATCCACACTTATGATCCTCCTCCGTCAGCCTCTCCAGGGCGGGGGGTTTCTGAAATGTCCGTGCTCAGCTTCCACTGATCTTTTACTGTGGTTTGAAAATACCACTTTTAGTCCCTATACCTTATTTTGCTTTAGCACCTCACCATTAGGTTTCTCACATTTATTCTTCTCTTTCTTTCTTTTTGTTCAGAACAAGGCTCTAACACACAGTCATCTAGACAGATTTCCAACTATTAGGATATTTTGGGGCTGTGTTGTGTGTTGTGTACATGTGGAAGCAGAACAAGATGTCAGATATCTTCCTCCATTTGCTTTTTTCCCCTTGTACCATGGTCTCTCACGGAACATGAAGGTCACCAGTTTAGCTAGGCTGGTTGGCCAGAGAAGTCCCGGGATCCATCTGTCCCCACGTCCATTCATGACAGCAGGTCCTCACCTGCCTTTCTTCTGTAAACAGTGGGAATTCAAACTCAGTCCTCATGCTTACAGGGCAAGTGCTCTTTCTCACACAGCCATCCTGAGTCCTTTTACTAGCACTAATTTTTAAAAGACAGTCTAGCTATAAAGGCCAGGCTGGCCTTGAACTCACAGAGATCTTTCTGTCTCTACCTTCTGAGTGTTGGTTACTCTTATGACCTTTAAAGCTAAATGATATTTCAAGTAGAATTACTATGAACCTATAGCCTTGAGAGTGTGTCTCTTCCCATCTCTAATCTTTCTGTCCTGGAATATTATACTAGTACCCAACTGATTCATAATGTCAAGGCTTTATTTCCACCATATAGCTATACAGTGTTCATAAATATCCTTTTTATACAGATTATCTATTCACAAGAGATGTCTCAACAAGCATACATGTAACAGAGTATAAGCAAAATCTAATGAAGGCAATTACTACATATTGCTACGGGCGTGAGCCTCAACATAGTAGAGGCTAAAGACATGCTTCTGCGGTTGAGAGCACTTGCTGTTCTTGCAGAGGACACGTGTTCAATTCCCACATGGTGGCTCACAACCATTCATAACCCCTGTTCCAGGGGAGCCAATGTCTTCTTCTGACATCAGGCACAAATACAGTGCATGTACATACATGTAGGCAAAACACACACATAAAATAAAACTAAAAAAATAAAAATATCATTCAAGTATATAAGTAAAGAAAACTTAATCTACTGCCTTTGATGTAAGAGAAGGAATAAGAATATACAGAGAGCACTCAGGAGGCAGAGGGAGGCAGATCTCGGTGAGTTTGAGGCCAACCTGGTCTACACAAAGAAACACATAGAACAACAACAACAAAATATCCAAAGTATGCTGAGAGTGATGGCACACGCCTTTGGTACCCACACAGGAGACACAGGCAGGAGTTCAGTAAGCTGTGTACCAGTAGGGACGTACAGCGAGGCTCCTTCACATAAAGAAAAAGTAAAATATAAGGGGCTGAGGATTCCTCAAGTTTAAGGCCAGCCTGGTTTACAAAGCAAGTTCCAGGTCAGTCAGAGCTACAATGTGGCATCTTATCTCAGAAAACAAACTGTGTATATATACACTCATATCTATACATACACAGCTATATAAATACTGAGTTTTTAGAGAAGAATGACAAGAAAGATAAACTTTAATTTAAAACGGTTACCTACGGCCATTAAGATGGCTTAGTGGGTAAAAGTTTGTTAGGCAAGCCTCATTACCCAAGTTCAATCTCCTGAACCTGTATAAGGTGGGTGGAAGGAAATTAACAAACCCAAAAGTTGTTTCCTGACCTCTATACAAACATTATGGTACACACACAACCAAATTATAAATAATTACAGATTTTTTAATTAAAAAATTACAGGTTACCTATCACTGGCAGAGTATAGGGAATAAGGAGAAAAGTGAGAATTTGAAGAGAATCTTTTACTATAGTTCTGTAGTTAACTTGATCTCACTTTATTCAAGATGTGCATTACACAACAGTAAAGAAAGTTTTGTGGGTTTTGTTTTTGTTTTTTTGTTTTGTTTTGGTTTTGCCCACTGAGACACTGTCCCAGCTCTCACTGTGTTTTCCTCCAAATTAGGCTGCCTCTGTATCCCTTAGGTGAGTTATATGCTTCATCACACCACGCTTTTTGACATCGCTGCCAAGGAATCAAAACCAGGTCTCCACGCTTCACAGCAAGCATTTTACTGGATGAGCCATATCTCAAGCCCCAATCAATTACTATTTTACAGCTATACAGGAGTAGAAAGATCCAGTGTGCTACTCCACACAGATTATCCTGTGCATTTTTAAAAGCTGGGATAAAGGATTTTTAATGTTTTCATTATAAAGAAGCAGTAAGTGAGGAAACATACATGCTTAACTGATTTAAACATTACACAACTTAGAAGTTAAACCTGTATTATTTTCTTATGTCTTCTTGTTCATTTAAAAAGTAAAATCATGGGGCTGAAGAGATAGCTCAGGGGTTAAGAGCACAGCTGCTCTTCCAAAGAATGCGGTGAATACAATTCCCAGTACCCACATGTAGTCTGACAGCCGTCTGTAGCTCCAATTCCAGAGAATCCAGCACCCTCTTTTGGCCTCCGAGAGCACTGCAAACACGTGGTGCACAGACATAGACCCATACACATAAACTAAAAATGAAGGGCTCTTTCGAGAAGTGGAGGGGGGAATGCTGGAAAGACTGCTCAGTGATTACAAACACCGGCTGCCTTCCAGAGGATCTGGGTTCAATTCCGAGCACACACATGTGACTCACACCCATCTGTGATACTCTCTACTGGCTTCCGTGAATACCAGGCATGCATATAATCCACAGACATACATGTAGGCAAAAAGATGCACAGAACAAAAATAAATGAATCCATTTTTTAGAAAAGAAATAAATTGTTAGACAATTTAGTTGTCATGCAAACATTATAAAATCTACTTCATATTCCAGAAACTTCTGACACTAGATGTAATGTGGCTAGAGAAGCATTGTGTATTTTTCCCTAACCAAAACATCCTATTCAGCACATAACTCGATAAACTTTTATTTAACAAAATTTGGCTTGCACTCCACTTTTCTTCTTCTTCTTCTTCTTCTTCTTCTTCTTCTTCTTCTTCTTCTT
>NW_026585691.1:592072-798579 GCF_907164565.1 Psammomys obesus
TTCTTCTTCTTCTTCTTCTTCTTCTTCTTCTTCTTCTTCTTCTTCTTCTCCTTCTCCTTCTCCTTCTCCTTCTCCTTCTCCTTCTCCTTCTCCTTCTCCTTCTCCTTCTTCTTCTTTTTTTGTAAAACGTGGACACCGGACAACATTGTTTTCTTCAACTGAGCACAGTGCTAGTGAAGTTGTATCCAATCTACTTTATTAATCAACTCATTGAAGATATAAATATCCAAAGTTTGTTTTATGAACAAGACTTTCATAAATATTACAGAACATAAATGGGTACTACTCATGCAAGTTTGAGTTACTAAGCAAACTGGTTCCTACAGTCTGTAGCTGTCTGTATATTACTTAATATTTGGAGGACATTGCTCAGAGTATTTTAGGGAAGAATATTTTCTATAAAAGGCACCTTTTAGTTTCAACCACTCTGTATTTCTTAGTTACTAACTTTAAAGTAAGTTGTCTAGACTAGATACATGATACACATATTTGCTGAAACACAGGGAGAAGAGGAGGAGATTAAATATCAGCTTAAACCTTATAAAGAAACCTCAAGAGCAGTTCAGATTTCTCACTGGTTTTAGGGAATTTGAGGACTATGCAAAATTTTCTGTGTGTTAAAAATTTGAGATTTAGCCAGGGTGGTGGCACACACCTTTAAACCCAGCACTTGGGAGGCAGAAGCAGGCAGATCTCTGAATTTGAGGCCAAAGTGAGTTCTAGGACAGGGCTCTACAGAGAAACCTGTCTCAATAAACAAAACAAAATCTCTGCCATTTAAAATTGTACAAGTTTCTGGGCTTTCCTCCCAGAAATGAAAATATGGGGCTCAGAGGGCCAGCTCAGCAGTAAAGAACACTTACTGCCTCCGCAGGGGCACAGCTCAGTTCCCAGAACCCACACTGCGCCTCACAGCCACTTCTAACTCAGTTACTAGCACCCACACTGCACCTCACAACCACCTCTAACTCAGTTCCCAGCACCCACACTGCGCCTCACAACCACCTGTAACTCAGTTCCCAGCACCCACACTGCGCCTCACAACCACCTCTAACTCTAGTTCCAGGGGTACAACACTCTCTTTTAACACTCTCTTTAAGGCAGCAGGCATATGCACACACACACTCAAGCAGAGGGAAAGGAAGGAAAGAAAGGATAGAAAGGATAGAAAGGGAAAGAAGGAAGGAAGGAAGGAAGGAAGGAAGGAAGGAAGGAAGGAAGGAAGGAAGGAAGGAAGGAAAGAGGGAGGGAGGGAGGGAGGGAGGGAGGGAGGGAAGGAGGGAGGGAGGGGAGGGGAGGGGAGGAAGGAAGAACATAAAACCCTAAATCTTTGGGTTTCTGTAGTTGGCTGTGACTTTTACATTACAATAATAATAATAATAACAATAATAACAACAACAACAACAACAACAACCAATTTATTCCTCTTTGAAGACTGTTGTTGATATGGCCTTCAAATTAATCTGCTAGTATTTCGTTTTCTAAAAGCAACCAAAATTACAAAGTTAAAGGACAGGACTGTAAGACAGACTTGAAAGGCATTTTCATCTGCTTTCCAAGCAGCAGTGTGAGCCTGCTAGGACTGCATCTCACTAGAGTACAGGTAGACCCTACATCACCCACGTAGCACCCACTACACCAGCAGTCGCCATCAGGACGCCACTGCCACCATGCCTCTGTCTAGCTTATAAATCATTCTTCTGGGCCCCAAACCTCCTGGGGGTGAATTTCTCTTGCTGTCTACTGTAGTGTTCAAGGCAGTTTTGCCTGAGTGCCAGAATCAGTGAGTCGGGTGGGGATTGCCTATCTGGTGATGGAGCCTCAGAATTCCTGACAAAGAAGTAACCTATCACATGTCCACTACAGCCAAAAAACAAAACAGCACGTTTTAGAAGGAAAAAAAAAAAAAAAGGTGGGAAGAGCAATAAACAACTAAAAAGACAAAAAGAAAACAAATATCAAGAAAGTAGAGAGGAAGCAACGGTATTGGGCCAGGTGTGGTAACAATGCCTTTAATCCCAGCACTTAGGAGGTAGAGGCAGGCGATCTCTGTGAGTTCTAGGCCAGCTTGTTCTACAGAGTTCCAGGACAGCCAAAGCTGCACAGAGAAACCCTGTCTCAAAGAAAAAGCAAAACAAAAACATAAACCAAACCAAAAACCATGTATCAATAGCATAAGATAACCCAATCAAAGGATTAATGTTTTGAGACTAGCAGACATTATCAGACACTTTTTTAAAAAATGCAATTATAACCTATGCATAAGAAACTAATTTCAAACATAAAAAAAAATAAAATAAAAGGTTAAACTGAGTGGAGTGCCACATGCCTAAAAGCCTGGTCCTCAGCAGGAAGAAGCAGGAGGAGTACGAGTTCAAGGCCATTCTGGATTATGTAGTTAGCGTCCTGGCTCAAAAAGCCAAAACCAACGAATTAAGAAAGACCTACTTCTTTAAAAAGGAAAATTTTGTCAGGCCACAGGCAAAACACAGACATAATGGAATATAAACTTCACAGACTGAGCGCAGTATAATAGCAAAAAATACTAGGAAAAAGTCACTATACCAATGGACCCAGCAACAAGGAACAAAAGCAGTTCCTGAAGAGACTCTGATTTCCAGACTTAGCATGCTATATAATACTCAACATGTTCAGTTCTAAACAAAAATTAAAAAAGGGTTCACATCCATGGAAGCAAACTGAGAGCCCAGAAATAAACCCAAGAATCTATGATCATGGTTTCTGACAACATGCCAAGACTGCTTCATAAGGGAAAGGGTCTCTTCAAGAATGGGTGTCAACTGGACATTCATCGACAATAAAATGGCGCTGCATCTTCATTTACATTATCTATAAAATTAATTGAGAATAAGTGGAAAACTGAGCCAGGTGTGGTGGTACACGCCTATAATCCCAAAGCTTGGAGAGGCAGAAGCAGGAGGATCTCTGTGAGTTCAGGGCCAGCCTAGTCTACAAAGTGAGTCCAGGACAGCCAAGGCTACACAGAGAAACCCTCTCTCAAAACAAAACAAAACAACACAACAATACCCCCCCCCAAAAAAACCCAAAGTGGGAAAACTACCTAAATTTAAAGTCTCATGACTTTGAACTTGACAATAGCTCTTAAACATGACACAAAAACTTAGGCAAAAGAAAAATAAAGTGGCCAGGCATGGTGGCCCAGTACTCAGGAGGCAGAGGCAAGGGGACCTCTGTGGCCAGCCTGGTCTACAAACTAGTCCAGGTCAGCCAGGGCTCTTGTAACACAGAGAAACCCTGTCTCAAAAAACAAAAGAAGTGTGAAATTCTATTTTAAAAAATTAACTTCATATTTCAAACAAAGAACTTTATCAAAAAAATAAAAAGGCAACCCAGGGAATAAGTAAGACTTGTGTAAACACAAACAGGGTAAGTACTGACATCAGCACAACAGCCTCCACTACTAAGCGCAGAGTCAAGGCCAGTCTAGATTCCACAACAGGACTGCCACACAAAAAACCAATTCAACAAAACAAGAAACTTCTGCAAAAAGACAACCAATTTAAAGGACTAGCAAGCTGGCTCAGTCAGTGATGTCCTTGTCACCTGAGGGTGAGGACTGATTTAGGAAAATCAAGGTATATGGTGCTCCCAAGGAACAACTCCCGAGACTGACCTCTGCTTCCTACCCCCATCCCAGAGAGAGAAAAAGAGGGAGAAAGGGAGAGAGAATAAAAAGAACAATCCAAAGTAAAAATGAACAACAAAAAAAACTAGAACTGACATTTCTACAAGTAATACATACAAAAGCCCAATAAACACACAAAAAGATGTTCAGATGTTATAATTCATTCAGGAAATGCCAATCAAAATCTCAATGTGGTACCCTTTAACCTATTAGGACAGCTAAAACAAAACAAAACAAAACCAGTCCCTCCTAAAGAAACAACAACTCTTCCCAACAACAATAGCCAAAAACAAAAACAAAAACAAAGTATCACCACAAATTATCCAGTTTAGTAAGAAGATGGAGAAACTAGAATTTGTGTACATTGCTGGTGGGAATGAAAATTATTGCTGCTGTGCAGCCACTTGGAATATAGTTTGGTGACACAGAATTGCTATACAGACTAGTAATTCTACTTCTGGGTGTGCAGTGTACAAAAGAATCAAGAGTAGGGACCAAAAGCATACTTGTATACACAGCAATGTTCACAAAGCTTTTTTACAAGTGAAAGGTGAAATAACTTGTCAACAGAAAAATAGACAAAATGTGATATAGATATTACTTTGCATAAAATGCAATGGAGTTCATGCTACAATGTGAACAAAATCTGAACTCATGCCCAGGGAAATAAATTGGACACAAAAAGACAGTATGATTCTACTTGCTTGTTTTCTCATTTATTTATTTTATTCACTTTACATCTTTGTAGCCCCTTCCCTCCTCCCTTCCCAGTCCCATTTTTTGTCTCTCCTTCCTCCCCATGTTCCTCAGAAAAGGAGAGCTCCCATTCCCATCCATCTCAGCTCATCGAGTTGCATCAGGACCGAATGTGTCCTCTTCCCCTATGGCCTGTCAAGGCAGTCCTATCAGGGGAAAGTGATCTAAAACTTGCAGGCAAATAGACGGAACTAGGAAAAATCATCCTGAGTGAGGTAACCCAGACCCAGAAAGACACACACGGTAGGTACTCATTTATAAGTAGAGTTTAGCCATACAGTACAAGATAAGCATACTTTGTACAAGGCAAAGACCCAAAGACGGTAAGTAGAGAGGATGCATACATCACACTCAGAAGGGGAGACAGAGTAGATCAAGGTAATGGCTGAAGAGAGGGAACAAGGTAGAAGAAGGGGCACAGAGAGTTAAGAGGGATCAAACCTCAGGAGAGCAAGGGCACGAGGACAGAAGGCATATAGAGAAAAGAGAAACTGAGGGTGAGGACATCTCTGTGATAAGCTGGAGACCTAAGTCAGGGAAGGCTCCCAGAAGGATATGAGGGAGATTCCAGCAGACTCCTAGTAGCAGAGGACAGAGACAGAAGAGAACATCTTCTAACTAAACTAGTCTTCTAGTAAAGGGCGGGGAATACCAACCCATCAACAAAAACTTCAATCCAAAATTTACTTTGCCTACAAAATGTGTACTGGTAAAGATAGATCAGATAAAGAAGAGATTGAGGGAATGCCCAACTGATGCCTGGCCCAACCAAAGACCCACCCTTACTGGAGACTGCCAATCCCTGACACTATGAACAACACTCTGCTAGCTAAGCTTGCAGACAGGAGCCTGTCAGAGTTGTCCTCTGAGAGGCGATCTCCGCGTAGGAGGCGCCTAAACAAGGCGATTCTTGGAGACACAGAGTAGGCTAGGATTACTTAGGCCCAGCTGGGGAGAAGAGAATGAAAGGAACCACTTCCTCCCCAGTCAGTCAAAGTCACTGTTGGCAAGATCTACTGTGCTCCACATTTGCCATCACCACCAAGCTGAACTTAAGTACTTCATGTAGAAATAGCAAAATAAAAGTCAGCATTTGAGAGTCAGGAGGGCCAATAATAAACTGGAATTCATAAAAATCAAAAATTTAAGCTCTTGGAAATAATCTATTAAGACAATAAAAAGAGAAGTCACAGCATGGGAGAAAATATTTTACAAATCCATTGAAAGACTTTTAACCAGAGTACACAACAAAGGTCACTAACAAAAAAACAAACAACTATATAAAATAGTCACTGAGCAAAAATATCTGAAGACTTTTCAGCAAAGGACACAAATAGCTAAAAATCCCATTAAAAGATGCTCAACAGTCTTAGCTAAGAAAATGCAAACCAAAATCATTGACCCAGTACTACAATTAAATTAAGATAACAATAGTAGCTGGGATCTAAATGGCTCGTGAGTAAAGGCACTTGATATCAAAGCCAACAACCTGGGCACGTGACAAGCATGTATGAAAATATCGTAACGGAAACCCATTATTTAACTTTTTATTTATTTCTATATTTAACAAATCATTCATGCATAAATGTACCACAGCCGATAACAGTATAACAGCAGAAGCCAGACTATAATAGGTTTAAGTAAAGAATGGTTTAGTAAAGTCATTGATTTCAATACACAAATAGAAGATCTTGGTTGTCCTAAATGCAATAGCAAATTACATTAAAGTCTCAGGTTTGAAGCTAAATCATCAGTGTTTTTAGTAACTGTCATTAGTTCTGAAGGTTCTTCAGTTCTAAATGCACAATAGTTTGACACTTTGCCAAGACAGTAAATACTGGTTATTTGGGGTACAGGATAAGTGCCCCTTAGTGTAACTTGTTCTAGGCTCTCAAGTGTAAACAGAAGTCATGCAAATTCCCAAAGCATCGTCTGTGACATTGTGGGTAAAAGCCATTCTGATGGTGTGCATCAGTAAGGGCTGACGATGTTTGCCAGGAGCACTTACGACACTTAGGGAAGGTGACTTTTCAACACGCTTCCTTTGTAAGTATAAGCTGCCAAAGTCCCATCTCTAGGAAAGACAAACACAACCTAGATAGACAGAATACACAGAGAGGAGTTTTAGAAAGTTCACCCTTTAAAGTTTTTGCAAATTATCCCACAAAGAGATGAACAAAACAAACTAACAACAACATAATTAAACCCACACACTGTGTACACAAACTCAGAACACGCAACGCCAAATCCTAGGCACACAACAAGACTGTGAGGCCTGATCCAGGACACAGAGCTCAGCTAATGGCTGCACTTTCGTTATTCTGCCTTATTGCAACGGAAAGCTAAAAATAGTCATCTTTCAGTTATAGAATACTTCTTACTGTCTTAGGGGAAGTGAAACTAAGCACCTATCTCTAAATGTCACTGACTGGCTAATTTAAAATCTTTAAACATAATAATTGTCATTTAACTGGTTATTGTGTGTGTATGAGGGTTTGCCTGCATGTGTGTCTGTGCACCATACGCATGCCTGTGGAGGTCAGAAGAGGGCATCAGGTCCCTGGAACTGGAGCTCCAGATGGCTGGGCACCACCATGTGGGTGCTGGGAGCCTAACCCAGGCCTCTCTAAGAGCAGCCTGTGTGTGTGATGGCTGCCATCTCCAACCTTCGTGGGATTATATGGCTCTGCTCTCATGCCATTAAATATTATTTTATGGAAAATCCCTGTTTTAAAGAAAATGTAGTACTGGGAATGTGGCCCACTTGGGGAGTGCTTGCCTCTCGTGTATAAAGCCCTCAGTTCAATCCTAGTACCACATAGAGCAAGCATGGTGTTACACACTCTTAATTCCAGCACTTGGGAGGTAAAGGCAGGAGGAGCAAAAGTTCAGGGTCTTCTACTATGTCATGAGTTTATTAAGGCCAGCCTGGGCTACCTGAGAACTTCTCAAAAAAGGACAGAAAGCAGTTGGTCAGAGAGGTACAAATTTGATAGTGGATCAGTATATATCTTCTATTGGAGGACACATATATTCATGCCATCTTCCACTGCTGTTTGTAAGACAGTCTTGTTTAGCCAACCTAGAACATGCAGACCATGACCATTCTGTGGTGGAAGTTTTGGTGTCTTTAAAAACTCAGTTATGTTATGTTAACAGGTTTCTGTTTTCATCCCGGGTGTGGGAATATGGAGCTGCTTTTAGTTATCTGCCACAGACAGCTGTCTCGTGAGGAATGTAGTCTTTGCCAGCTTCAGTCAGTTTAACTCTGAGGACTCTGAGAGGGGATAGATAGCAGGGCACATAGAGATGGGGTCTCGTGTAGCCCAGGCTGACCTCAAATTTGCTATGTAGCTGAGGATGACCTTGAACTAATATTGCATCCTATTTCCATGCTGGCTTCTGGGTTCATTGCTTTTCTGTGGCTTGTATTAACAACATAAATAACTTAAAGAGAGAAAATTAATACTCAAATATAGTTGGTTTCCTTTTTCTGTTTTCTTCAAATTTTTCATTTATTTTTGCTTGGTTCCTAGGTACCTGGTTCAACTTCATTGCCAGCTGTGAGAGAGTTCTTGAGTCAGATAAAAATCTTTCATATGTATAGCTGCCTCGGCATCTGTAGAATCTATTCAGTGCATCCGCTCAAAGGCCGGATGCTAACTCTCAGGGCTAAACTGAGAAACAACATCAAGAGTAAATAAATAGAACAGGCAGATTGTACTCTGGAGGAAAATGGTGAAAAGTGTAAGCTAACGGAGGTGGGCTGACATGAACCTGCAGTCAGGATATGAGTGGGTGAAATTGATGCCTTTTGTACAGCATCGGTCCAGCAGCAGCACCCCATGCAGCCACAGCCTGTTCTATTAGTGAGTTCTGTGGAAAAAGGGAAAGTAAGAAACTCTGTTCATGCCCCCAAGAATTGAGCTGGGTTTATTATAACATACTTACACAACATTTCACAGTGTAAGCAGTAGGATACTAAGACTTTAGAGAGAATATACACAGAAACACATTAGTTTTATATAAGGCATACAGAATTATAAAAGTGATCATATTCAACATGAAGTTAAAATAAAAATATGACTTTGATGTTTGCTTTGATCTTTCAATGCATAAGTATATTTGCTTCAATTTATTTTAGATGTTTTGGGCCTTTTCACACACACACACCCCGAGACAGGGTTTCTTTGTGTAGCCTTGGCTGTCCCAGAACTAGGCACTGTAGACTAGCCTAGCCTCCAACTCACAGAGATCTGCTTGCCTCTGCCTCTTGAGAGCTGCTGCACACCCGCAATCTTAGCACTTGGGAAGCAAGGCAGGAAGACTGCCTCAAATATGAGGTCAGCCTGGGACCACAAAGTGAGTTTCAGACTAGTCAGGTTACAAAGAAAGGACCTGTACCAAACAAAACAAAACACCGCCCCCTTTTTTAATTGGAAAAGTAGACGGGGAGAAGGGCTTAGGATTGCAAGTCAGTAGTACAGCACCTTTGCACAAGGACCCAGTACCTCAGAGTGCAATGTTGCCTTTTATACTTATTCATTCATTCATTCATTCATTCATTCATTCATTCATTCATTTTTTGTGGTATTAAGCACTGAGGACTTCAAGCTTGCTAAGACAGTGTTCTATCACTGAGCAATATGACCAACCCTTTTATATTTTATTTTATTATTTTATTTTATTTATTTTATTTTATTTAATTTTATTTAATTTTATTTTATTTTTACTTTGAGACAAGGCCTTGCTCAGGCTAGCCAGAACTTGCATTCTCCCAACCTCAGCCTCCTGAATGTCTGGTATTAATTATAGGTGTGTGCCATTCCAGGCTTTAGGCTTCTTGTTGTTCTTTCTCTGTGTTTCTCTTTCTCTCTCCCCCATTAATTTTTTGGGTTTTGTTGTTTTGTTTTTTGTTTTTGTTTGTATGTTTGTTTTTTGAGACAGGATTTCTCTATGTAGCTTTGGCTGTCCTGGGCTCACTCTGTACATCAGGCTGGCCTTGAACTCACAGAGATCCGCTACCTCTAACCTCTCCCAGTGCTGGGAATAAAGTGTGTGCCACCATGCCCAGCTACTATTGTTTTCTTTAAACCTGTTTCTCTAGTTAAGAACACCAACTTTTGCCATCACCTTTCCCCTGTCATAATGTTGACTGTCACATCTTTATCATGGAGGACTGTGAGTGGACATCATCATCAAATATGCGTTAACAGGCATGGTTCAAAACTGTCTAACACAGGCCAGTGAAGCGGTGCTCCCGAGTAATCCTAGCAACCTGAGTTTGGTCCCTGGAACTACATAAAGATGGCATGAGAAAACCAACTCCCACAGAGTTGTCCTTTAGGCTGCACATATGCACGGGCAAATGCACAAGCTAAAAAAGCTTTTAAAAAATTACATCTATTCCATACTTTCCTTCCTTCTTAAATGATAAATAAGGCCAAAGGGTAAGACACTAAATAAGGAATCTAAATTCATGAGCCGAAGCCAGGCATGGTGGTGCACACTTTTAATCCCAGCACCAGGGGAGGCAAAGGCATGCAGATCTCTGTGAGTTCAAGGCCAGCCTGGTTTACAAAGAGAGTCCAGGACAGCCAGGGCACACAGAGAAACCCTGTCTTGAAAAACCAAAGGGGGGAAGAAAAGAAAAAGAAAAATTCATGAGATGACATAGTGGTTTGAAGACTGAATACTAAATATAAATATGAGATATTCAGGGGCTGGAGAGATGGCTTAGGGGTTAAGAGCACTGGCTGCAATTCCAAAAGTCCCGAGTTCAATTCCGAGCAACCACATGGTGGCTTATAACCATCTATAATGAGATCTGGTGCCCTCTTCTGCCCTGGTGGCTCACATGCAGACAGAATATTATATAAACAATAAATAAATAAGTCTTAAAAAGAAAATGAGACGTCCAACATTTGCCTATCACTGATTTTATATTCAGAACAGGTGAACTGGATTCTGGATTGGGTAAATAGTGGTGTATAAATCTAAAATCTGTATCCTAGGGAACAATCTTTCAATGTAGTTTCCTTCGATGGGGACTAAGAGAACACACTAAAGCAGGTGGTATGAATTAAATCCATGCCCACTGTGGTGGCCTGAATGGGTGCGGCCCCCATTCACTCATGCGTTTGAACAGCTGGCCTACAGGAGTGGTTCTATTCAGAGGTATGGCTTTATTGGAGAAAGTGTGTTATGTGTAGGCGGACTATGTGTAGGCATAGCTGAAGCCTCACACAGTGCGGCCACAGCCATCAGCCAGCTTCACCTGTCCTCACAGCAAGAGCAGTCTTCCCTCATGTTGGCGAGGAGCTTAATCTGTTGCATCTACTTAAATATGGAACACAATGGCAACTGATGGATAGTCCTACAAATTTCCAGCAGCTAGACCAACACATGGACTTTGACTCACTATACTCCGTGGATCATATTTTTTTTTTCTATTTTATAGATAACAGGAGGAAACCCGGAGACATTCTTAGCATTAACAAGGGGGTCTATCTGCAGGACTGGAGAGAATGCCCAGTAAGAAAATAGGATGCTATGCTTAGGAGGGGGAAGCTGAAAGCAGGAGATGCCCAAGAAAGTCAAGCAGATGCCCAGGAAATTTGGCCTGGGCCAGTTTTGCACCCAGGTAAAAGAATATTTTCTTCCTGTTTCTTTTTTTTTTTTTCACCTTTCTGAAACCACAAAACCCTCTGTGGAAAAAAAAATCTAGAGGGTTTCAAGGCAAAGATTATTTTACTCAAGGGCACAAAGATGGCATTTAGCCATCTTTCTGACTTCAGATGTGGATGAATATTAGCAGTTTTGTCTCTCGTGCATACTATATATGTAAATACAATCATAATAAATATGATTTCTCCCCTCATTTTCTCCTCTTTATCCCAAATGACTGCCAAAGGATACTCTTTTACTGACATGTGTATGTAATACAAGTGCATGAAAGGGAAGGAGCATCTCCGTCAGCAGAGTCCATACCTACAGTTTCATTTTAACATCACAAACCCTTTCACCATGACAGTCAGTTCAAGTGAGGACTCTGACTAAAAAGAAATCTACTGGCCAGACATGGTGGCACACACCTTTGATCCCAGCACTCAGAAGGCAGAGGCAGCAGGATCTCTGAGTTTGAGGTCAGCCTAGTCTACAAATTGAGTCCCAGGACAGACAGGGCTACACAGAGAAACCCTATCTCAAACAACAACAAAGCAATCAATCAATCAATCAATCAATCAATCAATCAATCAATCAATCAATCTACTGTTCAGGAACCAAAAGTGAAGGTTTACCTTCTGATTCTACAGAGCAAGCCTGAGGATATAGAATAGTAAGAGCCTAACAAAGCATGGTCATCAGGATAGGACTTTCTTTGAATACTCTGTTAAAAGAACTAAAGCAAAATCCTAAACCACAAGTAGAGGAAAAGCTAAGTGCTGGATGAACAACACGCCTGGCCACACAGCCATAGCCTCAGTTTGTATTCTAGAAGCATGGAGTTAAATAAAATGTCCTGTCAGACATCCTACTGCCTTCTATACCTATACCATAAGGTGAGAAATTATCCGAGAAGTAATCACATATAAATCTCAATAACCGCAATGATGTTTACAGTACTCCATTTCTAAACTGGCTAAGAAAAGTAGGGACAAATATACAAATATCAATATAAACAATACCAGAGCCTGTCAGCACAGGCCTGCAATGCCGATAATGAGGAGGCTAAGGAAGGATCAACAGCTTGAGGCTAAATGATGCTACCTGACAAAACTGTCTCAAAAACAAAACAAGTAATAGTTTCAAAGTACTAGAAAAAAATCAAAGCAAAGCAGAGAAAGAATAAGTCATGCCACAGAGATCAGGAGAAAAAAAAAGCCCTAAATAACAAAAACATAACAAACAAAGACCAAATATAATAGAGTTAACATAAAAGTGAAATGTGTTTTAAAGGCAAACTTTCAAAGGCTACAGTGTTCTATTCATAATAAAGATATGTGCTACTCTGTCCACTGGAACAGTTCCACTAAAAAACACACAATAACAAGTGCTGGCGAGGATGTGGAAAATGTGAACAAACATACAGTTTTGGTGGGAATGTAAAATGATAAAGCTCCTTTGGAAAACAGTCTGGCAGTTCTTCAAAGGTCATTCAAAGTTAGCATATAAAGCAGCAATTCCACCCCTAGAAACATATATAATAGAATTGAAAATGCGTATGTGCTAGATTAAATGAGAATGGCCTCCATAATATTATATATTTGAATGTTTGGTCCCCAGTTGGTGGAACTTTTTGGGAAGGACTGGGGAGATATGGCCTTGATGGAGGAGATATAGTACTAGGAGTAGGCTTTGAGGTTTTAAAAATTCACAGGATTCCCAGTTAGTGCTCTCTCTCTCTCTCTCTCTCTCTTGCTCTCACTCTCTCTCATAGCCATGCTCTCTGCCACTAACCTTTTTAAGCCATAGCCCCAATAAACCGTTTTTCCCTCTAAGTTGCCTGGGTCATGGTGTCTCATCACAGTAATATAAAATTAACAAAGACAACATCCATGCCAAAACTTGTACATGAATATTCTTATTAGCTGAAATACAAGGGAAAACATGCGTACAATATAAGAAAAAAATGGAGTTCTAACATATATACACACACACTTTTAGACAAGTTAAAAAATAAAAATAGAAAAGCTAAACATGGCAGCACATTCCTATAATCCTAGGAAGTTAAAATAGAAAGAATCCCAAGTTCAGAGCCAGCCTGGCTAGAAAGCAAGACCCTGTTAAGCAAAAACAAAAAATAAAAAAAGTTCAAAGATAGAAAGAAGGCCCTCAAGATGGCACTGTGGGTAAAGTGGTTGTCTGAATGAGAATGGCCTCCACAGGCTCATATATTTGAATGCTTGGTCACCAGTTGCTGAACTACTTGGGAAGGATTAGGAAGAATGGCCTTGTTCTATGAGGTATGTCACTGGGGGCGGGGTCTGAGGTTTCAAAAACCTAAGCCAAGTCCATGCTCTCTCTGTTCATACCTGCAACTTGTGGGATCATGTGTGAGCTCTCAGCTACTGCTCCAACACAACATCCACCTGCCTACAGCCATGTATCCTGCCATGATGATCACAAGACTACCATTCTTAGACTGTAAGCAAGCCCCCAATTACATTTTTCTGTTGTAAGTTATCTTGGTCCTAGTGTTTCATCACAGCAGTAGCAACCACAACTAAGACACTGAGCAAGCCTTATAACCATAGTTCATCACCGGAGCCCATCAGAGAAATAGAGAATCTACTCCTGAAAGCTGGTTATTGAAAGATGTCCTTTTATCTCCCCACTCGTACATAAATAACATATGGGAGAAAAGCAAACAAGTTGGAAGTAAGTATTTGTCAATTCTTTTTCTAAGGACTGGAACCTAAAGGAACTCACAGCCAAGTGAGTGTGGTGGAACCTACCTCTCCAACACTCCAGAGGCTAAGACTGGAGAAAGAAAAAGAAAGTCTATAGGTAGCCTGGGCTATAAAGAGAGACACTGCTTAAAAACATACACAAAACAAAAAGTGCAAAGGGCGCACGTGCGAGCACGCATGTATTTAATAATGACGATAATAAATGTGCTGGCAAGGATAGAAGGGTACAATGGGACTTAGATGTTTAAACAGGGTACTTTGTAAATTAGCTAGAAATATATATACATAAACAAACAGGTTTGATCACAGTTCTATGCATGGTGGGAGGCAATGCTTACTCCAGAAGACACGTTATTAAATAAAAATCTCAGTGACAAACATGGAAAGCGCTCTGTGAGTTATTGGCCAGGGAGATCTAGAAGCACCCACAACAGCACAGAATACTGTCATCATTCTTGGTTTCCAACCTGCCAGTAGATATGAAAAATACTGCCACTCTAGTGTTTTCTCCTAGTGTAAACACCCATACACACATAACCCAGAAGTTACACTCCTGGATATATACTGGAAAAAGCCCATGCATCTGTGGACTACCATCTGTGATTGCCATAAACTAGACACCAAATCAGCCTCAAGAAGTAAATACACTGTGATACATCCACACCATAAAACAGCACTTAGCAATAACAATAAAACGATGCCATATTTGTTTCATTCATCACAAGGAAAGGAAGACAATGAAAATAAAATAGCTGTGGTTATATTACCAAATGTTCAACTTTTATTTTTGCTTTCTATCTTGCAATGTTTTAATTTGTTATTGAATGGCAGATGCCATACAGCCTAGGTGACCTTGAACTTTTGATCCTCCTGCCTTTACCTCCAAGTTCTGGGACAACAGATGTCTGCCACCATATTGTTTTAGGCTATGCTGGGGTGCTTTTAGGCATGATAGGCAAGCACTCTACCCACTGAACTACATGTGTCTAAATTTCTTTTTTTTTTTTTTTGTAGTGTATTCTTTTTATTACTAAATATTGGGTTCCTTTTGTTTATTTACTACATTGTATAGTAATTTTGGTTGTTTCCAGTTTGGTACTATTACAAGTAAAGCTTTTTATTTTATTTATTTTTATTTATTTCTTATTTTTTTATTTTTATTATTAGTTACATTTTATTAACTCTGTATCCCAGCTGTATCCCACTTCCTCATTCCCTCCCAATCCCACCTGTGCCTAAATTTCTTAATTATAAATTTAGAGGGGGGAAACCTAAGAACCAGATTTGAAAGAATAACTATCTAACAATCAGTTCGTAAAAAAAAGAAATGACAAACATATAAAACAAATAAAGAATTCCATCTTTATGATGACACATTCAGGGTAAGGCTACAAGGGTTATAGATTTGTAGATATTAATTAGAAATGAGCAACAAGTTTTATCACAGGACATCTGAAAGTCTACGAGAAAAACTGTGACATAATCAGTGGGATTAAACATTCATACAGACCTTTCTCTGGGAGGAAATTCAGACATTTCTTCCAACATTTTATATATATATTCTATCTCTAGGAATTGTCTTATAAAAATATTGGCTATGTTTAGATATATATATACAGAGGTAGGTAACACAGAACAGTCCTTGTAACACTATTAAACACCAAGAAACTAGTGAAAAGGGAGGCAACAAAAAATACTGAAGAAATCCATAACTCAGTCTCTCACTTTTGAAGTAGCCACTAGAAAAAGAGTGCGACAAACATTTTCAGATGCAGGAACTGCCTCTGGGAAGATGCATAAGGAACTGAAAGCACCACAAGTGGTGGGGATCAAGGTGTGGAGAACCTTCCTTCTTTGTAACCCCTTCCAGATTTTGGAGAGTCAAGCTAGAACAGAAGAATGGCACATGTGTATGAGAATGCCACAACATAAGCCATGACATTTTAAAAGGTCAGCTCAATATACTGAATGAGTATATTACCAAAATTTTAATAACAAAAATTATGTGCAATGACTCCATGTTAGTGAAGGTCAGCTGTTAGCACACTCCTATGATCCCAGCACTTAGAAGCACCAAGAGCAGCCTCAGATACATAGCAAGTTTGAGGCCTGATTGGGCTACAAGAGAAACTGTCTAATGAAAGCAAAACAAAGCTACACAGCACAATACAACAACTCAAACAGATCAGTGGAAAAGAATAAACGCTAAGCCCAATGTGAGAAAATACACCCATAATCCTAGCACTCAGAAGGACAGGGTAAAAGGCACAAAAGTTCAAGGTTGCCTTTGGCTACAGAGTGAAATAATGTTATTAAACTCAACTGAGCTGTTTTTGTGGCTCATGTCTAAACACCTCAGTATTCAGAAGTCTATGGCAGAAGGATAGCCTTGAGTTTGAAGCCAGCTTAGGCTATTGAGTTCCAGGCTAACCTGGGCTGGAAAAAAAAAAAAAAAATTAATCCATCAACCAACCAAGATGGCTTTCATAAGAAATAAGAATGTGCACAACTCAAATTTAATAACCATGAAAAAATTTTTATACCATAAAAATTGTAGGAGCCGGGAGGGGTACTTCAAGTTACTGAAGGGTGTCTTTTGGAAACAACAAAAAATTCTGAAATTGAGATGGCAATGAGAGCTCACCCTTCTGTTCTGATTCGGGTGATGGCCTCTGCCTCTATCCTGCAGAGCTAACCACGCGCACTCTGAAACTCAAGCACAGGAAGTCTTCCTTCCTCTGTTTTCCCTCCAGCATTTATCCCAGCAACAAAAAATTAACAGGAAAATGGCACCAACAAAACGAGGACGCTACTGTCAGCAAAAGCTGATCATATGCTCCTTCAGGAGGTGGAACTGGTTTCTGGAGGAGTTTGGAAGTCTGGATTAATGGTCTGAGAATTCTGTATACAGAGCTTAGGTGATTCTGCCATGAGAAAAGAGACCAGACACTAACAGTAGGCAGGGAAGGCCAGTCTCTTCCAAGTTTCGCACAGGAGTCATCGGTGTTACACTGTGGCAAAGAAGTCACTTGCAACTGTGTGTGTTCTAAGTCTTTGTGTAAGACTAAGTTTAAAGGTCACTGAGCTGACAGAAAATGTCAGCTGTAGCCAATTATTGCTAGCTCCATTCAGCTACACTTGCAGTGAGAATGCTAGCAGAAAACAGTGTTTTAAAATATATATATATATATATATATGGGAAACTTTTGTTGAGAAACAGTTTGTCCAGGTAAGGAAGGTGTATGAAGTTGGGGCCAAAACAAAAAACAAACAAACAAAAACTGTGGCCACTTAACAAAAGGCAGCCAATTACTTTGTCAGAGAACACTAGGAAAGAGACCTTCAAGACCCCTCCAGATGGCTCAGACACCACAACCCTATCCAAGTAGGCTCCAGGAAAGAATGGTCTTGTTTGGACTGTTCTCTCTCTCTCTCTCTCTCTCTCTCTCTCCAACAGACTAGCCTTGATCCGCCTATCTCTGCCTCCCAGGTGCTGGGATTAAAGACGTGTGCCTGGAGATTAGATTTTGTTTTAAGAAGAGTTGTAGGTACACTGTACACACAGGGCAATTAACAGAAGTGTTTCCAGCAATCTAGACACTCAAAAGCCAAGTCATGATCCAAGGAGGCCTGCCTGCTGCTGGAGCTGGTGGCAGAACCTGGCATCCTCCAGGACTCTTCTGGGTCCTCTGTGATGCTAGTTTTTCATGAGTGTAGAATGCAAGGGTCATGGGGTCATGAGGACTACCACCCTGACTTTAAAGGAGGCTCTGGAAGGCCTGACATTATGTGGCAGGGACAGGATAGCTAGAGGGCAGCCCCTGCAACAGCAATGTGTGAAGCTGTGAGTGTGAAGCCCAAGACAAATGGAAACCCCAGAAAGTCAGAAGTGACTACCAAAGAAAGCTGCAAGTCGTGGGCAAAGCCAGCCCAAAAGAGAGGCAATGTGGGCTGCAATGAGCAAGGGAGATGAGATTTTAAATCTCATTATTGACATTCTTTTACATTTTTTAAATTAATTTTTAAAAATTCAATATGCATGAGTGTTTTGCCTGCACGTATGTCTGTGTACCATGTGTACGTCTGGTGCCTGTGAAGGCCAGAACAGGCACTAGATCTCCTGAAACTGAAATTACAGATGGCTCTTTACACCGAAGTCATCTCCTCAGCTCCTAGAATTTATTTTGGTAGCAAATAATACTGAATACTTCCTAGCTGCATTTCTCTCTTTAGTAACTTACCTATTCTTTAGTTTTGTTCTGTAAATAAGAGCTTCACTACATAGCCTAGGCTGGCCTTAAACTTTCACACACACACACACACACACCCCAACACACACACACACCCCAACACACACACACACAATTTTTGAAGCTTCTGGAATGCTAGGATGAGAGACATTTTCAATCATCCTCCACATTTGCTCATTTTGAAGATCTGTTTAACTGCCTTTGGTTGTTGTTAGTGGTGGTGGTGGTGGTGTATGTACCTCTCACAGTGGTCTCTCAGCTCTTTCTAGTAGATATCTCTTTGTTTAATTTTCTCCCTGCTGGGGACAGGAGCCATGGCCCACCTTAAAAGTACTGCTGTTCTTCCAAAAAGTTGGATTCCCAGCACCTACATGGTGGCTTACAATAGCCTGTTGTTCTAGTTTGAGGGGATCTGATGCCCCTTCTAACCTCCATGAATATCAGGCACACATGGTGAACAAACATACATGCAGGTAAAACACTGTACACATAAAATAACTAATATTTTAAAAAGTGTTTTTCTGGGGCTGAGGAAATGCAGTGGTTTACAGCATTTGCTACTCTTTCAGAGGACACACATTCAGTTCCCAGAACCTGTGCAGTGGCTCAAAACCATTTGTAGCCCTACATCCAGGAGACAAAAACCCTCTCTGGCTTCTGTAGGCACAAATGTGGTACATATACATATATGCAGGCAAAGCACCCCATATACATAAAAGTAAATGAATCTTTTAAAAGCTTTTCCTATTTGATATACATCTTTATACTTGAACTTTAAAAATCTTACATAGGGGGGTAGAGAAATGGCTCAGAGGTTAAGAGCACAGGCTCCTCTTCCTAAGGTCCGGCTCTCTTCCAAAGGTCCAAGTTCAATTCCCAGCAACCACATGGTGGCTCACAACAATCTATAAAGAAATCTGGTGCCTCCTTCTGTCTTGTAGGCAAAATATTGTATAAATAATAAATAAATAATTAAAAAAAAAAAAGTCTTACATGGGAGCCAGGTACAGTGGTGCAGGGCTTTAATCCCAGCACCTGGGGAGGCAGAGTCAAGCGGATCTCTGAGTTCAAGGCCAGCCACATCTACAAAGTGAGTCTACAACAGCCAAGACAATACTGAGAAACCTTGTCTCAAAAAAACAAAAAGGGGCTGGAGAGATGGCTTAGTGGTTAAAAGCACTGTCTACTCTTTGAAAGGACCCGGGTTCTATTCCCAATACCCAGTTCAAAACTATCTGTAATGCCAATTCCAAGGGATTGGACACCTTCACACTAATGCACATAAAATAAAAAATTAAATTAATTATTAACAAGCAAGCAAACAAAAAACTTACATAGAAAGTTGTGGCGGAGGGTCTGGGAAAAGCTAGAGGTGCGGATCATGAGTGAATATGGTTGAACACATTATATGCATGTATTACATTCTCAAAGAAAAGTATTTTTAAATCTTATAAATAAAGAGCTATATAATCAAGTTTACCCGTCATTTCCTTGCGTTTTCTTAAATTGTGAACACAGGCCACTAAGTGTACATGAATGCTGTATGGAGTAGGACAAAAGCACAAGGAAGTGTTTCTATTATTCAAAAGCGATTTCATGTGAGAATAAAATCCTAGCCATTAGAAGCTGCACTGTGTTTTGTGTATCTGTATGCACACACACGTGTGAGCACACTGTGCACACAGCGCTGGGGCAGGAAGGAGGCTGTCCTCCCTGACCCCATTCACTGAAGTACACTAAGCATTCCGGCCTCAGGCTTTGGGCCACCTGTGCACAGTCCAGGGGAGAACCTGACTTCTGCAGGATGAGTTCCTCAAGCCCCACCCTGTGAACGATACTACACTGAGGAAGACCCACGTGACTAAAAGATCATCTCCTGCCATTTCCTTTCTTTTCTTCTCCCAGCGCTCACAGAAGTTCCCAACAGTTTGGGGTGAAGGTTAAGTATTCAAATTCTTTTTTTCTGTTCTTGTTTAGTTATTTTCATTTTGGGGCATTACTACTGGCTAAATTTGTTTGCAAGTAACGTAATCAAGGTTCAGTTGTGCCATAGAGGGCCGCAGGAACATGCAGAGGAAACTAGATGCTAACTGTACCACCTGAGCGGAGCCACTTTACAACTGGTTTATGCGCTGCTTCCTTTTATTTTGTTTTTGTTTTTTGTTTAATAAGCCAGAGTCTCAGGTAGCCCAAGTTGATCTGTATTCACTATATAGCTGAGGAGAGCCTTGAATTCTTGATTCTCTTATGCCTCCTGAATATTATAATTACAAGTTTGTACCATCATGTGTAGCATGAAGCTACAGATAAGCTTTTTTAATTTGCAATTTTTATATACTGGGATTTTGGTTGCATTTATGTCTGTGCATCCCTGGTACCCAGGAAGGCCAGAAGACACTGTTGGATCTCCAGGGTCTGGAGCTGGAGACAACTCTGAGCTGCCGTACGGGTACTAGGAATCAAAACAGCAGCCAGTGTTCTAACTACTGAGCCTTCTCCCCAGCTCTCATCTCTCAATTTTAACAGGCTTTATTTCATATTTACAACTATATAAATGGCTTCTTTACTGGCTGTCAAAATTCCTTTCTAACCAAAAAAGTCTAATATAGTTCTCAAGATTACACTCAAATACATAGATATTTATTCACTAATGCACACTGAATGCCTCAGGCTTTAGGACAACTGTATAAACACTACTAAACATGAAGTCAGAATCAGCTGATAAAAAGATTATCAACAAAGCATAGGTAAACCTGGTAGTTTTGTTCTGATGATCAGTGCTGCCAAACTAGGAAGCAAAGGTTCTCATGAGGAAACCCCCCTAGAGAGACCGGGTCCTCTCCACAACCCCAGTGTCAAGCACACAGAGGCACAGCTTGTGTTGAGCTTCTTAAGAGTGTTCACAACGCCCCTGCAAGGCCTTTCCATTGCTGCTCAGGGCCTGAGTCCACAAATACCCTGCCTGATCTCCAGGCCCTAGCCATTGGTATACGGAAAAAGAATAACCCAATTATTCAAAATGAGAAGGAAATTGTCAAATATAATCTGATATCAGTGCCCGTGGCAGAAAACACCAGTAGCTGATGTCGTAAGATACAGCAGGAGCCTCATCTGCTTGGCACAGGATAGTGTGTCTCACTTAACTCCTGAGGAAATGGGAAGCATCTGTTGCCTTCATTTCCCTAAAGAAAAATCCAAGTGTGTATATGAATGTATGCTTTTATACAATTTACACAAAGAGATTTTAGTTTGTTTGTTTGTTTGTTTGTTTGTTTATGACAGAGTTTTCTGGCTACCTGGAACTCACCCTGTAGACCAGGCTAGCCTCCAACTCAGAGATCTGCTTGTCTTTGCCTTCCGAGAACTGGGGTTAAACACCTGTCCCACTAAGGCCTGGCTAAGATCTTATTTATTATGAAGATTTTATGAGAATGGTTTCTATACCTTCAAAAGTCTGAAACCATTGCAAATGTCTGTATGAAAATCCTTCCTTTAAAAAGAAAAGAGCTGCTACAGATGCAATTCCATGGTAGCCACTTTCCTTCTCACATGCATAAAGGCCCTGAGCTTAACTCCACATAGAGAAAAGAGAAATAAAAGCAAGAAATCTCTCCACTTGCACTGGAGAGATGGCTCAGCAGTCAACCCTGCAGAGGCCCCAGGTTTGATTCCCAGTACCGTCATAGTGGCTCACAACCACGCACAGTTCCAGTCCCAGGGCCCCAAAGCTCTCCTTAGGCACTAGGCACATCACAATCTGTGATGTGATACCCAGACTCAGATGCAGGCAAAACACCCCCACACACTAAAAAATAATAATACAATTTTAAAGGGGCCACTAATCTAGTTTCTAAATAAGACTATGATCCCAAAACGGGGTAGACGGAGCTCAGCTGACAGTGCTTGCCTAGCATGCGTGAAGGCTTGGGTTTTTATAAAACAGAGCACTGGCAGCATTCCTATAATCCAAAAAAGGAGGAGGGTCAGGCGCTCAAGGCTATCCTCCACCACAAAGTCTCGACCTGGAGGCTAGACTGTGCCACATATGGCCTAGGGTCAATACAAACCCAACGAAGAACTGTCTGATTGGTCATCCCATCGATGGATATTCAAAACTCCTGCAGCAGGAATTCTACACAGGCCTGCTAACATACACCTGTGGTATCGGTACTTAAGGCAGAAGCAGGAGTTTCAATAAAGTCTGGACTACATAAGGAGACCCTATCAAATGATTGACTGATTCAAACCAGTTGCAAACGGAATGTTTTTATGTAGCGTGTTTGGGAAGGTCTGGGATTATAAACACGTTATCACAACATCCAGACTGAGTGTTTTTAAAAAGTGCTCACATCAATGCTTATAGCCAAATGGAAGGAGAAAAGAATAATTGAATTTACTTGTCACATCCTGAACTCAAGTCACAGCTGTGATCAGTTATCCAACTAGAAGCCAGAACTAAGCTCTTTAAGGACTTTATTTTAATGTATGCATTAAAAAACACAAGCTATTTAATTTCTCTAAATACATGATTTTCTAAGATCTAAACAAATGAGCTTTTCAGGAAAAAAATCATTTAGGAAATTAAACTCTGTATGAATAGCCACTTCACTTAATCAAAACAAAACAAGTCTCTGCCTGGTATGATAGCGTATGCCTGTAATCCCACTGGGTTCAAGACCAGCATGGACTACAGAGCAAGTTCAAGTTCTACCAGGGCTACATAGTGAGGCTCTTACACTAACACTAAAGAATCCAGAAAAACACAACCCTACAACTGTGTTCATCCTAAATTTTTCAGGTTACTCAGAATCTTTCTTTCCCAACAAAGCCTATTCAGATCATTAAAGCAGCCTGTGCAACAAATGTCCACCGAATCAAGCTTCTACCTTTGAATCAGAATCAAAATGTTTGCCTTTAATTTTCTGATAGAAAAGAGAAATTGGAAACATAGTGACACATGACTCTTGTATTTTTATGTGAAAACATACCACAACGAAGTCAAGCCATAAAAACTGGTATCTGAATCAAATGATACACGTAGTCAATTACGGTTATCTGCAGCAGTGTCGCTCTGTGTAACTGGGCAAGAACTGGGGGAGCAGAGCTGGCTCCGGCCAGCCTTTTTCTGCGAATTAATGTGTTGCGGACTGTGTGTCTCTACCTGAAAACGCCCTGTTTAGTACTGGTGTTGACCCGTCAACCTTAACTCATGGCTGGCAGTACTGCTAACTCCTGCCTGAGCAAAGCTCACCTAATACTTGCACCGTACACCTCTGTTGTTGGGGACAGGCTCTCTCTGTGTACCCCTGGCTGTCCTGGCCCTTGTCGCTGCCTCCCAAGGGTGGGCCACGATTCCCAGCTACATCACGGCTTCTATCAATAGCTCCTACACTCAGGCCATCAGACAACATTTCAGGGGCCATTCAAAACAGTAAAAACAAACAAAAGAACCAAATCCCCAGCAACTACATAATGAGTTGAATTTGCAGATATCTGCTTAGTATCTCTTTAGGGAAAAATCAAATATGCTTATCCATCACTGGTACATGTAGGGTAGTGGTGATGGGAGGAAGAAATGAACATGGTAAGATATATTGCTTATATGTATGAAACTGTCAAAGAATAAATTTAAAATGCTCTAAAGCTGGTGTGGTGGTTCACATCTTTCATCCCAGCATTTAGAAGGAAGAAGCAGGTGGAAGCCATCCTGGTTTCAGGCTAACTAGAGTACACAGAACTTGTTTCAAAAACAAAAAATAAAAAAAGGTGGGGGGGCGTTAAAAAAAAGTCCTTAAGTAACCTTCAGGCTGTAGTGGTGCATGCAGGTAGTTACAAAACTTGAGAGACTGAGGCATGAGGACGGCCCCAAGTTTGAGGCCAGTCTGACAATACATGGGGAGTACCAAGTCCCAGGCTACTTGAGACCTTGTCTTTAAAAATTAAATAAATAAATAAAAACTCCACAAATTCTCAAAATGTGTTCTCAAGTTTCACCAATCAACAAAACTGAAACACCCAGTGATTTACAACAAAAATCGACAAACTTTCTCCTGAAAGAGCCAAACACACACATGCTCTGTTACATATTCATTGCTGATTTAAAAAAAAAAACAAAACATTTATTTACTTATAGGATGGGGGTGGCACACACATGTGAAAGTCAAAGAACAACTTCCGGGAGTCAATTTTCTCCTTGTCCATGTGGCTCCCGAGGATCAAAATCTGACAGGCGTGGTGAGAAGCCCCTTACTACCTAGCCAGCTCCTGGTACAGTAACTGGTTTAAGTTTAGCTTTTCTGGAATATCAAAACAAATTCTGAGGACTAAGGAGAGCACTGGCTGTTCTTCCAAAGATCCTGAGTTCAATTCCCGGCAACTACATGGTGGCTTACAACCATCCACAATGAGATCTGGTGCCCTCTTCTGGCATGCAGGCATACATGTGGGCAGAATACTGTATAAATAATAAATAAAATAAATTAAAAAAAGAAACAAATTCTGAGCTGGGTGTGGTGGCTCACAGGTAATCAGGAGCCAGAGAGTAGAAACAGAAGGGTTGCTGTAAGCTCAAACCAAGCTTAGGCTACACAATGAGTTCCAAGTCAGACTGGGCCGCAGGTGAGATCCAGACTTAAACAACAAAATTCTTAGCTAAGGATAACACAAAGACAGGCCACAGGTTCCAATCAGTTTGCTGCCATAGATTACATAACAAGACGCTGGTCTTTAAAAAACAAAAAACAAAAAACAGGGGAAGGATAGAAATGGTATGCTAGAAAGATGGCTAGTGGTCAAGAATATACCCTGCTCTTCCACAAGAAGGGAATGCATTCCCCAGCAACCAGATCAGGTGTAAGCTGAGCTCCAAGCAATCTAACACCTCTGGCCTCTTTAGGCACCTGCACTCACATGCACACACAGGCACAGACTCTTAATAAAAATTAGTAATGTTTTTCAAGACAGAGTTTTCTCTTTGTAACCCTGGCTGTCCTGAAACTCAGGTATGTACACCAGGCTGGCCTCAAACTCACAGAGATCCACATGCCTCTGCCTCCTCCGTGATGGGATTAAAACACTAAGACGGAAGGATAAATAAACTATGGTGAATTAAGTCAAGCTACAATACTCGTATAGGCATGAAACTGAAACAATGAATGCAGACATCAGAATGAAAAATATATTTAAGCAACTCAGCACAATGAATTTAACTTTCTAAACATCATCTTATGTACTCGTGCAGTTTGCATTTCTACTCTCCAAAACCAGAATTGATAACACAGTTAACTATCACACCAACACCTGAAATTTATGTTAGTAACAGCATGAGAGGTTAATTATTAAGGTTAAGAAAAAAAGTTTAAAAGCTGGACTCAATTAAATCCAAGCTATCAACATTTTTCTTTTAAATCCCAGATGATGTAATGATTGTTCTTCAGATGATATGTAGCTACATGAATGTATATAAACTTTGTATAAACACAGATAAGGATTAAAAACAGAGTCAGGGAAGATCAGATGCTTATCTTATTAAGGAAGATATAAAGGCAAGTCACATGATCCTATGTACAAGATTCATCTATGAAAAACAAATACCATGTGCAATCTGTATACATACAAACTTTTTTCCTTTCTTCTTCTTTTTTTTTACAATGAACATGTACAAGCTTTATATGCATAGGTAGATTCCCAACAAGTGTTATCTTTTTTTTCTTGTTTTGGTCATTTTAAGAATAAAATGAGAGAGGGATATGCCGGAGAGATGGCTCAGTAGTTAGAAGCACTGGCTGCTCTTCCAGAGAACCCAGGTTCAATTCCCAGCACCCACATGGCAACTCACAACTGTCTATAACTCCAGTTCCAGGAGATGACACTCTCACACTAATGCCTATGAAATAAAATTAAATAAAAATTTAAAAAAATAATAAAATGAGACTAGAGAGACGGCACAGCAGTTAAGAGTGGTTACTGCCACTACAGAGAACCTGGGCTCAATTCCTAGCACCCACATGGTGCCTCACAACCAGTAACTCCAGTTCCAGGGACTCTAATGGCTTCTTCTAATCCCCAGATACAAGGCACCCATGTGCAGGCAGAACATTCAAACATACAAGAAAATAAATAAATCTAAATATATAAATGGTTTTACATGGCAGCCCTGGCTGTCCTGGAACTAGCTCTGTACTCCAGGCTAGCCTCAAACTCAGAGAAATGCCTGCCTCTGCCTCCCATGCACCACTACCAACTGAATCTAAAAACCATTTTTTTAAAGAATAAAATGGTGTGTCATAAACTTTATGTTGTTTGTCAGGCTGGCAGGATGGCTCGGCAGGTGACCACCTACACATGCTGTCACACGTGCACAGAGAAGCACACACACTATAAAAATACAATAATAAAACTCATGTTGTTTGAAAATATCTTCCTGTAGCTTCATTTATTCTAGGAAATTCTGCCAAAAGTAATTAAAAGTAAATACTTCCTCATTCAACAATACAATTTCAGTAATGCTCTCAAAATCATGGTGATATGTTATTATTCTTTCTGCCAGTGAAATAAGCTAATTCAAGACAACTTAAAGTATATAAATGTAGGTTTATTGGGAGCAGTTCTCAGAGGGTTCACTGATCCCAAAGAACAGGGTCAGAGAAGTCACCATGCAGAGGGAAACAGAAAAGTGCATGCATAGAGAGAGGAGAGAGAAAAAGCAGAGACAGGCAGACACAGGAGAAAGGAAGAAAGAAGGGGGGGTGAGCCAAAGTCTATATTATATATATAATATACAACACACACACACACATATATGTATATATATATATATATATATACTGAGGAGCCTCTGGGAAAAGAGAAGGCCCAGTCCTGGCTGGAGAGCTCAGAGTAGAGGGTAGCAGGTAGAGATGCTGGGAGAACCTGAAGGGCAGGTTCACCCTGATCCCTTAGCTTCAAGGCCCCCTTAAGCTTCTCTGGCTGGTCTGAAGCCCAACATATGGCCTCACACCCATGCACAATGATTAGATTCAGTGGATTGTAAACAAACCAACCAACAACAACAACAAAAACCTGAAGTTAGGAGGAAGCATACTGTGAAGGATCCAAGAAGAGGGTGGATATGATCTACATAAAATGTATCCATATACGAAATTCCCAAAGAAATAAAAATCTAATTTAAAACAAAAACAAAACAAAACAAAACTTCTCCAAAACACTGGTAGTAAATGCCTGTAATGCCAGCTCTGAGGAGACAGGAGGATCAAGAATTCAGATCATACTTCTTCATGTATAATGCCAAGCTAATCTGAGGTACATTAGGACCCAACCCCAAAAAAACATCCCACTCAAAATTTGTTCTTAATACTCACAAATTCCTCAAACTGAAATGTTTAATATTAATGACAGGAATCAACAAACACTTCTATAAGAGGCAGACAAGAAATACTTTGGGCTCTGGGAGCACACATGATATTATTTATATATTCACTAGCTTTGTTTACATTTTAGGAATGTTTAAAAAAATAACCCTTGAGCTGGGGGCAGTGGCTCCCACATGTAATCTTAGCACCCAGGAAGCAAAAGCAGGAGGGACTGCTGTGAAGAACAGGCCAGCCAGGATCACAGAGTGAGACCCGGCCTCAAACAGCAACCAAGTTCTTACATAAATATTACACAAAAACAAACCACCAGAATTAGCTTGCCAACCACAATTTGCCAAGCATTGTTTTCTAACAGGCCAGCATCTGGAAAAGTCTGCTGTTAAAGTATATTACACCAAAGGCACCAAAAATCAAACAAAGTCAGTTGTGTTTCACATCAATAAAGCAAAGTGACATCATAGCTATTAAAACTGATTAATAAATATGTTGAACTCAATACCTTCATAAGGAAATCTCAGGATGGGAAACTAGTAACAACAAACTCCTAGCACTCATATTACATATGAATAGGAATCTGTATATTCCACATGCCTAAAGGACATGTCCCCAATTGAAAAACAGCAGCTGAAAGTTGACCACAACATCAAAGCTCAAATTTCCTTTCATGATAATTAAAACCATTTCCACATTCAAGTAATCCAAACCGGGCAGTCTGTTTTAAAAACAGAATTTAGAGACTGGTGATGATTTGTTTTCGATTTTTATCCATAAGTGATACTGTACATTAATTAGAAGCCAGGCCTAGTGGAACATACCTTTAAATCCAATGGTTCATGAGGCAGAGGCAGGAGGATGTTTTTGAGTTCAAGGACAGCCTAGTCTATACAACAAGACACAGGAGAGCAACCAGAGTTAAGTTCAAACTTAGTATTTACTGTGTCTAAGCCATCAGTCACCACAACACCTTTTCACTTTCGTCTAAAGAATAGCTCTTATATATTTGATTTAATCTATATTCAAAAGATTCTCATTAACATCCCGACGCTACTACTAAACAAAATTTAAGAATAAAACTGGCCAAACTGAAATTTTAGAAGGAAGCTGCTAAGCACAGCAGTTACCAAGGGGCCTTGCTCGCATCGCTCTTACCTAGACTGGTGGGTTTGATGAGTTCGTCCAGCAGGTCATAGAATGGTAGCTTTTGAAGCTTTATATCCGGATGGACTGGGTGCAGCGCTGATGTAAGGTGTGGGAGTTCCAGTTCATGTTTAGGTCCCAGAAGAGAAACAGGGAGTAGTGGGGATGATGCGGGGTGACCATCGTAAGTGAGCTGTGGAATGGTGGATGGAGACAGAGTCGCTGGCATAGGACTTGAATGTACGTTGGGGATAGACAAGTCCGCAGGCGTCATAATTTTCTGAGGGAACCGCCGCCTGTAGAGTTCTTTAATTTTCATCTGCACAGCAGGACTACAGCCAGCCTTTAGCAAATGCAGGGCTTTTGTAAGAAGTTCGTGTTTGCGTCCGTGCTTGTTCCTCCCAGCGTAGCCCAACAGTACTTGAAGTTCAGAAACTCTAAGGCTCATAACCATTTGCTTAGAGAAAAAGTAAAATGTAAAATATTAGTATCTGAAACCATAATTTACAATTTTAAAGTTTTTATTTAGCCTCTTCATATGGTTCGCTTAAATGCCAGCACATTTACCATACTAACTAAACAACGTTTAACCAATTAATAGCAAAAAAAGTAATCTGCATGTAAGTTTACTGATTTTCATGTGGGATTCTAAAACACAGGACAGAGTTTACACTACGTAGGACCACATCTCACTTTATCCTAGTGTTCAGTGACAGTAACAAGCACTTACTAATTCTCCAGAAGCTTGGACTGTGGATGGCAAAGAGTAGCAATGTGCCCTCAAGAGCATTCCTGCTTTCTTGGGAAAAAAAACTGTTAAGCATATATTAAAGGCAAACATCCCACCTCAGAACCAGATACATTATCAAGTACTAGTCTATATTAACTCTGGAATTCAAGGAGCAGTGTCCCATCAGATGCTGATGCTCATACCTAACACTTAGCCATCAGGAATCCATCCATTCACCATAATACGTGAAGCTGCCACATGACAGAAATCTACTTACCTTTATTAATCCTGTGCTCGCAATTTATTTCATCACTGTTTCTACTCCCCCCCCCACCTTCTAAGAACAACAGGAAATGGAAAGTTAATCAGAACCTCCCATTTTAAAGGAACAAAAAAGGGAAGCAAAGAGGAAGAACTGATTCTGACCGAACTGTTATGGAAGCCCTGTACTGACAGGAGATGTCAGGATAGACATTCACCTGCAAGCCTCCCATTCATTAAATCCTCCATTCCTTCACTGACGGATTCTCTGGACAACAAATAGCAACACACAGTGCTGCACTGCCTCCCTACCTTTCTGTGCCACTCACTTTTAATACCCTTTTTCAGCCTAGACCAGCAGTTCTCAACCTTCCTAATGCTGCAACCCTTTAACACAGTTCCTAAGGTTGTGGTGACCCCCCCATCATAAAATTACTTCCATTGCTACTTCATAACTGTAATTTTGCTACTGTTATTAATTGTAATGTAAACATCTGTGTTTGCCTATGGTCTTAGCAACCCCAGTGAAAGGTTTGTTCAATACCCCCAAAAGGGGTTCCAACCCACAGGTTGAGAAGCCCTGCATCAGAGGCTCCCTTCAGGTAGTAGAACAGCCCCCAACACTGACCAATGAATGAAGTGCTCTGATGCAATACAGCTGTCCTGTCAAAGATCTGTCCGTCCCTCCACTGTTTCCCCCCTCAAGGTCCCACTTCACCTTCCTGACCCAGGAATTGGAACTCCTTCACAGTCTACCTCTGTTGGTCATTTTGGGGATATTTATTTTCACAATTACCCTGCTACACTGTCATTGCTATCTACACGCAGATTCCTTGCCTAGACTGAAGTTCACCAGGCCTGATGACCACTCTAGAACGAGGCCCACGACCTTTTCTCTTCAGCATCCAGAACCAGAGTTTGTTATCAACTATATAGACAGTGAACGAATGAACAAGAAAAGCATGACAGAAGAAATGAAGGTGGAGTGTGCAGTAATAAATCATTCAAATCAATGCCTAAATTCTTGCACTCTACAGAGACATACAAAGATGTAACAGACTTTGGGAACAAGCTGGTAAGCACAATGGCCAACAAGTGAAACTGAGCCAACTGGGAGGCTGAGAGATCTCAAGTTCAACAATAAAACAAACACTTCTACCCCCAATGCTATAGGTATTTTCTTTTAGGATATTAACAGAGATTGTAAACAGGACAACAATAGTATCTTATCCCTACTCACTAAAACGAAAGGTATACAATAACTGGAAAAGTATTTAAAAGAGAATTGCCAGGCATGGTGGAACCTATCTGTAGTCCCAGCATTGGGGAGGCAGCAGTAGGCAGATCTCTGTGAGACAACCTGCTCTACACACAAAAGAGTTCCAGGCCAGCCAGGGCTACAAAGAAAGATCCTGTCAAGAGAGGATGGGAAGGAAGAGGGAGAAGAGAGCCAGGAAGATGGCTCAGTGGGTACAGGTCCTTACTTGCCACCAAGTTTGACAACAGCCTAAATTCAGTCCCCAGCATCCACACAATGGAAAGAGAAAGCAACAAGTTTTTCTCCAGCCTCCACAGACATTCCATGATACTCACATCACCCTCCTAATGTGTGTCTGTATGCGTGTCTATGTTGGTATACATGCTACATATGTGCAGGAGCCTGCAGAGGTCAAAAGACAATACTGGAGCCCATGGAGAGAATTGTAAGTGGTGTGAGCTGCCCAACAAGGAACTGGGAACAGAACTTGGATCCTCTGGATGAGCAGCAGCACTAAACCAACTCTCCACGCCCAGAAATGTACTACCTATCTTCAGCTGGACATCTGTACTCCTAGAGGGCACTTGGGAAGGAACTTGAGTTCAAGGCCAACTTGATCCTATGTAGCTCAAAGTAATATTAGCTCAAAATAATTTTTTTAATGAAATAAAAAAAAATCAAACAAAAATTAGTAATTAAAAATAAATTGGAAGCTGGGTAGTGGTAGTGTAAACCTTTAATCCCAACACTTGGGAGGCAGAGGCAGGTGGATCTCTGAGTTCCACACTAGCCAGGACTACACAGAGAAACCCTGTCTTGAAAAAAACAAAACAAAACAAAAACAAAAAAAACACAAATTGGAGTTGGCTAGTCTTACTCTTGTATTGCTGTGATAAAACACTATGATCAGGGCAACTTACAGAAGGAAGGGTTTATTTAGGCTTAAGGTTCCAGAGATAAGAGTCCATCCATCATGGCAGAGAATTCTGACTTCAGGTGACAGGAACAGATGAGAGCTCACATCTCAAACTGCAAGCAGGAAGCAGAGAAAGCAAACTCGAAATGGGATGAGGCTTTAAACTCTCAAAGCCCACTTCCAGTGACACGCTTCCTCCAGCAAGGCCACACTTCCTAAACCTACCCACAGAGTGGCACCAGCTGCAGACCAAGCCCTCAAATATCTGAGCCTATGCAAGACAGTCTCATTCAAACATCACATGTCTTAGGTTTTTGGGTTGTTTGTTTGTTTGTTTGTTTGTTTTTGTTTTGCCCCTGTCCTTGTGGTAAAATACTCTGACAAAATCAACTTAAGGGAAAAGGGTCTATATTGGCTCAAAATTCAGCATTCATTATGGTGGGGAAGTAAGATGACAGGTACTTAAAGAAGCTGACCACATCACATTCACAACTGAAAGCTGGCAGCAATGAATGCATTCACACTATTCGGCTTCCCTTCTCCATTTATAAAATCCAGGACACACAGCTGCTAGTGACAGTCAGAGAGCAGTGTTGCCACAGAGGGCGCGTTTTCCCGTCAGTGAACAAAATCAAGAAACTGTCCCACACGCATGTCCACAGGCCATCTCCCCAGTGGTTCTAGAGCCCGGCAATTAACTTGAGGTCACAAAGGCAAATATGTTTGTTCTAAATTGGGTGGGGAGGGGGGAACAGCATGAAATTACAAAGATAGTTATCTTTCCTTTTAATTCAATTCCATTCTCTAAGCCACACACAAAAACAGCAATTCAATAATTACCACAATTCCAGTGATGGTAACTTTTGTCCTTAATTGTGAGTATAAGATTAAACATAGCACAGATGTACTGTTGTATTCCTATGAAAAACACACTGACAATTTATATTTAAAAAAATCTCTTGCTTAAAGGATCAAAGAAAAGGTTAAATGACAAAATAAACTTGACAGCTGTCAGTTACATTTTGACTACCTCAAAAAAGGCAAAGTGATAACCTGTGATTAATATTAAAAAATAAAAATTAATAATAATAAAACAAAAAAAATTAAAAAGACAAAGTAAACAATAGCAACCAAAAGATAGCTGCCTTAACAACTCAAGGTTTCCAGTTGGCTTTATTTTTAAGGAGGATTTATCATAGTTATATTTTTGAGACAAGTATCATTTTTTTTTACACAGGAAACAAAGAATCTGTTAAATGTTCATAACTAATTCTACTTCAGATACATTTTCACAATTTCATAGACATTTTGAAGAAACAAACCACATGACCGCCTCCCCATGGGGACTGGGGAGAAGTTTTGAGACAGGGTTTCTCTGTGTAGTCCTGGCTGTCCTGGAACTTGCTCTGTAGACCAGGCTGGCCTCGAACTCACAGAGAACCACCTGCCTCTGCCTCTGCCTCCCAAGGGCAAAGGTGTGCACCTCCACCACCTGGTACCACATGCCTTTTAACTGGGGGGTGGGAGACAATTAAAAAATGAATGTAGTTTACTTCAATTTCCAGTTCAAGTTCAGCATTTGAGCTTAAAAAAATATATGGCTAAGATGTGTGTGGGTCATCATTGGCTATGACTCGATTATCACTGCACCTGAAAACCTTGCAGTGAAAGGCCAGGTGGTGTTCCTTGCTATTACTGGAACAGCTTTTGCATACTCTTAAGAGACGGTAGTAAGCACAGTATTTTAAAGAACTGAAGGGGTGGAAAAAGGTCCAGCTATCTGAAGCATCACTCAATGAAAGGATGCAGAGAAGCTGGAAAAAATTAATTCACAATGAGGACGTGTTGACAACACACAAGAAAACTAAAGACTTAAATATTTCTGAGATGTTAAAATAAAATGTATTTTAATCTGCAATGTGCTTAAAATTCATTTGTTAAAACTACAACAATATGAATACTTACAACTAAGAATAAGATTAACCATGATAGCTATCCGAAATCATCACCTCCCAGGGCATTCCAGCATTCTGCTGACTACATCCTTGAATGATAAAGTTCTCAGAATCCTGGGGAATTAAAAATGGTTGAAATGTGTATGTTCTGCACAGAAGAGTATTCTGTGAAGGAAATCTTCCTAAAGTGTTTTATTTTTAATCAAACTGATATATACATGATTTTAAAATTCTTTAAACTATTATTTTTTTTATTTATGTGGCATACACCTACCTACATGTGGATGCCCAAGGAGGTCAGAGGGGTCATCAGATATGAGATACACAACTCCCTGGAACTGGAGTTAGACAGCTGGAGCCATCTGATGTGACTACTGGAAAGCAAACACAGGTCCTCGGGAAGAACAGCAAGCTTTTTTTTAGCTACTCTGCTCTCTTCAGCCCCACACAGACATTTTTAGCTCAGGACTTCTGGAAGAGCAGCCAGTGCTCTTCACTGTTGAGCCACCACTGCAACCCATATAATAAAACCTTTTTAAACACTTTTTAAGCTTAGATGCTAGGCTTTGTCACATGCCTATAATCCCAGGATCTGGGAGGTGGAGGTAGGGAGATCAGAAGTTCAAAGTCATCCTTAGCTGAACAGTGTGTTTGATGCTACCCTGTGTTCCATGAGACCCTATCTCAAACAAACAGCGCCAGTACTGTTCATCTCTAATCCTTCATGGTTACCTGCATATCCCCCATCTGGTAGCTTGCAGAATTTTCTCTTTATGTGTGCTGACATTTTACAGCATCATGCCTGGGCAATGAACTTTTGGCTTGTTTCTACCTGGACTAGTGACTGTTGCGCCTTTACATTTAGAGACGCCTGTTCTGGGGGCTTTCTAAAAAGTCCTTCTGTGTCTTTTGTTCTCTTCCTCACAGCCTGCCATTTGGATACTAAGCTTCCAAAAAAAAAAAAAAAAAAAAAAAAAACGATTCTCTTAAGTGTTTTCAGGGAATGACAGTGAGGAATTCCAAAGACAACATCGCCTTCAGCCTCCTTTGTTGATAGATATATAAAACACACACACACACACCCTATTCCCAACTACACAAGAAGAATCCATTTTAGAACTAAACAGAAAGGGCCAGTTTTATGTCCTCTCATTAGCTCTGACTTTCCTTATCAAGTTGTGTCTACATCGTGAGCAAGAACAAGGCCCCTCCAGCTGAAAAGTCACTCTCATTCACACCCTGCTGTGGAGGTTTCAGGCCAGTCACAGAGCAGACTCTGCATTGTGAATCTTTATTGAATATCACTACATAACGAAGTACAGACTAGAATGAATTAAGACAAAATAAGCAGTTAGTTATGTCATATTTCATATATAACTATTTTCTAAAGTTCTTTAATTATAAACACTAAAGCCAGGCATGGTGACTCAGGCCTTTAGTGCAGCAATGGAAAGAGGAAGGAAGACTATGGAGGCCTGCATTCTACTAAGTGCATTCAGCCCAGCCTGGTCTACATAGTGAGGTCCAGGCCTATTAGTAAGAGTATCCAAAAAAAAAAGACAACAACAAATTAGATACATTAAGGAAAGCATATCAAAATTAAAACATTTTATCCATTATTTTTAAAGTCAGATTATTCAATGAGACTAAATTCTGGATCATTTCTAATCTTCCCACTAGAACTAATTCATAGCTGGCCGAGCACAATGGCTCACATCTGTAAGCCTAGCACCTGAGAAACTGAGGCAGAATCACTGCCGAGTAAAGCCAGAGTAGGATACTACCCAGTCAGTCCCAGAGCAGCCCTGGCTACAAAGAAACATAGTCTTTAAAAAAACAAACAAGAAAAGGAAAAAAAGAAAAGAAAAGAAAAGAAAGAAGGAAGGAAGGAAGGAAGGAAGGAAGGAAGGAAGGAAGGAAGGAATAAAGATAGAAACAAATAGTTAATAACCAACTGGGAGATTAGTAATTTGTCAACTATGCCTAGTTCAACCAGAAAACCTAGTTAGACAGTTTCTACTCAAAGTAGTCAATCAGGTAGGCTGCATTCTTCTCCATAATCACCTCCCTCTCCATTTCTCATGTTATTTCTTAGCATAAGACAACTGGAGAGTGATCTGTAGTAGCGGCCCTCCAGCTATCCCCTTCATCTCTCAGCCTCCATCCCATCAGACTGCTTACACCACACTCTCAAAAGATGACAAAACATTGTGAGGATATGTAAACAGAGATCCCATTTTCCTTCAAGCAATGTACAAACTTAACATTCTGAAAGGGTTACCATGGTTTCACTTTTTGATAGATGATGTACACGTCACCCTATCTATGTCCTACCACATTTCATGAAACATATGGATACAGGCTTCAAAAAGCTCCTTCTTGTTAACATGAATACTAAAAATAACAAATGTAACTCATACTGTTTTAAAATTTGGACACAGTATTAAGTTTAGTTTAATTTAATTTAAAATTCTAGAATTTAAAACACTAACACATTGACCAACTTTATGTGCAGAGACAGAAAAATATGGTTCTTATTTAAGGAAAAGGCTGCTCTGCACATAGATGTGCTATAAATGAATGTTTCTGCAATGGCAGCCAGGCACCTACTGTGTGTATCACCCTAATTCAACACCCACTGTGTGACAGGGTGGTAATAGCATGTACAGGATTTGGATTTTTGTAGTGACTGGACACAGTTTATCAAACGATAATTTGGAGGCTACACTTTCACTTTTAAGAGAGGGGACCGTGGGCTGTTGAGAGGATTCAGGGCCTGCTGCCAGGTCTAACTACCTGTTTAACCTCTGGAACGCACTAGAAGTAAATCAACACCTATAATCGTTTTCTAACCTCCACAGCACACACAGGACTGAGGAAGAGTGGCACACACCTACAATTCCAGCACTTGGGAGACTAGGACAGGGTTGCTAGTTTAAGACATCCTTGACTATACAGCAATACTGTCTCAAAAATCATTTTTGAAAGAAGGGAAAGAAAGAAAAAAGGGGAGGAAAAAAGGAAAGCAAAAAGAAAAGAGAGGAAGTGGTAACACAAGTTCTTAAAGATTCCTTCCAAATCTCTTGCTCTTGGGAAACAGTTCATCTAATCAGTATAGTCTTTTAATCTTAGAAACGTCTTCAATTATAATCTTATTACTGACTTGGGTGGATAAAAATAATAAAACATACATACTAAATGCTTAAATGTGCCTGCTATACACGTTCTAGTAAACATGATTACTTTTCCTAGCACAAATTTGAATCCACAATACAGAGTGCGAGTAATTCCCACCCTATGTGTAAGAAATGTGACACTAAACTTGACGTCTAACAGTAAAATAATGATGCCCAACCCAAGCCTCCTGACTCGAGAGTTCCTTATTACTGACTAGTAGCAGGATCTTAGCACAAAGCTCAGCCAGGACAGTGTTCCCACAACAGACAACGGAATGGAGAGGAGGGAATACTCACAGGGAGCTACAGAAATTAGACAACAAAGTGAGGAGACAGTGGGGCAAATACAAGAGCAACAGTGAAAATGTACTAAAAGCAGTGCTTGGGAAGTTAATGAAGCAACCTCCAGTAGGGTCAGTCTGAGAAACAAACCAGCAGGAGCTGTGTATCTACATGAAAGGTAAGAAGAAACTGTGACAAAGGAAACGGGAATTCTAAGAGAAACCTTAAATCACGTTCTAGCTACAGGTGGATCTTTTAAAAAAAAAAATCAGTACTGTTAAAGGCTGAAGAAATGGTCATTGGTTCAGAGCACTGGCTGTTTTTCTAGAGAACCTGGGGCCAATTTGCCATGTAAGCACCCACATGGTGGCTCACAACTGTCTGTAACTACAACTCTAGAGGATCTGATGCAGTCTTCCGAACTCCATTGGCACCAGGCAGACATGAAGTGCACAAACATTCATGTAGACATATTGAGACGCCTAAAAAGGGGAGAACTTTTAACTTTAACACAACACAAAAGTAAAAAAGTAAAAATAAAAAAAGAATGTATTCTATAACTACACAGGTTTCTAAAATTCTGGATCCCAGAACTCAGATGAAGGAAAAGCCTAGACAGCCTGTATCAGAACTACTTCAGAGTACCAGGCAGAACCTACTTGAGGTGTGAACTCATACCCAAAGTCAGATCCCAAGTCAGCATTTAACCTGTTACAATGTTAAGAGGCTGAGGTCGAAGGATCACTTGACATCAGGAGTTCAAGATCCAACTAGACAACATACTGATACTGCCGGAAAAAGCAAGCTCCAGCTTCAGAGGAGAGGAACAAGCAAGGAGAACAGAGGAAAATGCCTAACAGCAACCTCTGGTCTCCACACAGGCAAACACACCTACCCACCCACATTCATTTGATGCTAACACACAAACACACACTCTCACGTGCACTTTTTTTTTCTCTCTCTCTCAACTTTATGTGCATGTGTGTGTGTTAGTTCAATAGCCAGGTATAACACATGCCCATTATCTCAGCAGATCAGGGAGGATCAAGAATTAGAAGCCAGCCTGGACAACACAATGATACTCTGCTTTACTATACACAATTAAAAGAAACAAAAGTCAATGTTAATGCTATTAAAATTTCTTTTGCTACTAACAGATTGTAGTTACTTTGTCTTAGCAAAACATTAATTTAAAAATAAGTGACATTAAAAAAATAAAAAAACAAACAGTGGGGGAGAAGGGAAGTAAGAGGCTAGGAGAAAAGAGGAATCCCAGAATCAAACCTCCCAGCACTGAGTCCTCAACCACTGGTTCATACAGACACACCTCATTCCTTCAGACAGGCAAACAAATGATTGGAAAGTAAACTACTTCACTAAACTTAGAATCAGAAGCAAAATCTGATTCTAAAACAAATGCTCAGTTTCACCCTCAGTACCTGTTACTTTCAGCAGATTCTGAAAAACACTAACCAACTCAGGATGAGGTGTTTACCTAGAAAAAAAATGTACTGGACAAGTGTTGACCACTGAACATGCTGCAGAGTTTAACAAACCCAATGGAACTATCCAATCCTTCACCACTGACATCGTTTATATGCAGGTGATGCTGCTAATTAAAAACAGATCTTAGCATCTGGGAGCTCGCCTGTAATCCCAGCACTCAGGGAGGCAGAGGCAGGCAGTGTGAGTTCAAGGCTAGCCTGGTCTACAAAGTGAGTCCAGACTACAGAGAAACTATCTCAAAAAAAAAAAAAAAAAATCTATTTTTCCTTACAATGGGTACAGAAAAAGTTAAGACAAATTTTTATAATAGGTGCTACATACAGCAAGAATTAATTTCCTAAAGTTAGTCTGGAATTAAGAGTTATTAATGAGCATCCCTCCCACTAGTCTGCATTATTCCTGAGACTATCTCAATTGAGGAGTGGCAAAAACTAAAAGCAGGATTGCCGTGTCATCCGTATCACTCCTGTGTCTACACACCCACAGGGAACTAAGTCAACATGAAGCACAGGCGTGTGTACACGCATGGCGTGGCATTAGTCACAACAGTGACCGCATCCAACACTGATCGCCCAGGTGTCCATCACACAGAGGACAGGGCAAAGAGAACGTGTGTGTACGCACAATGCAGTTTTAGTCTCTCGAGATAAATGGAACTGGACAGCACAATCTGAAGGGAAGTCAAACGCAGAAAAGCAAATACCTTCTTTCATATGTGAACTCCAGAGTGTGCACATGCAATCCAAGTGGAAGTGGAAGTATCTGAGAGGAGGAAGGGAGCAGCAGGAATGGAACTATAAAACAGGATAGGGAAGGGGTGTATAAGCAAAGTACATGCTATACATACGGGAAAATGTCAGAAACAACCAGTATTTTGTATAATAAATGTATAAAACCAAAAATATTTTTTTAAATTTCAGTAGTATAGCCCCTACTGGCAATTCTAAACTTCATGTTCTTTTCTCTAATTACAGTTCAGTTAAATGCAAAGCACTATGTATTGTGTGTGTGTGTGTGTGTGGTGTATGTGGGTGGCACATGCATGTGTACATATGTATGTACCATGTACATACCAGTACACACAGAGAGTAGTGCTGGGTATCTTGCACTACTCCTCTGTCTTACTTCCTTGAGACAGGGTCACTCACTGACCCTGGAGGTAGGCTGCCAGCCATTACGGGCCAGCAACCCTCCCGTCTCCAGCTGTGACAAACCTTTCCTTGGGAAGACACAACACACACATCATCTTTTCACTCCAGACAGATTCCAAGACAGACCAAAATACGCATAGTCCAACTTGGAGTACCCTGAGTTTTACTGGGGTTACTTACTGAAGTAATGGTGAAGTAATGGTACAAGAACACCAAAGACTAAAAGACAGCTGCACCACCAAGACACACCACCAAGACCCACCCCCGCGTGAGTGACAGCTCAGAGAAACTGGGAAACCTGGAGCAGCTCAGCAGGCTGGTGTGTCTTTTCCAAGTGACTCGTGTAAACCACTTCCCGGCATCTCAACTAGTGTTTGCTTCCCGTGGTCAGCTGGTCTTCAGTCTTTGCAGCTCGGCTTGCCTGAGTTTCTTTAGAGCTCTGCTCAGCTAGTCTCAGAGGGAATCTCATCTTTTACTCTAACAGGGCAGGACCTAGTGAATACCGCAGGATGGAATATTTCAATCTCCAAGAAGCTGTTACACACCACCACCACCACCACCACCACCTCCACAGTGCTGGCTGGAGTCAGGGACCCATGGCCACATCCAGCTTTTAACCTGGGTTTTGGGGACCTCAACTCAGGCCCTAATGCTTTCACCAAGCACTTTTACCACTGAGCTATCTCCCCAAGTTCCTCTAACCGTCTTTTTTTATATGTAGTTACTTTGCCTGCACATGTCTATGCACCACTTGTGTGTCTATGAAGCCAAAGACGTCATCAAATCTCCTGGAACTGGAGCTACAGCCATCAGCCACCATGTGTGCGTGCTAGGAATTGAACTCAGATCCTCTGCAAGGGCGGCCAGAGTTCCTATCAGCTGAACCATCTCTCCAGCCATTACACACTTCTTTAAAAAGCCTTTTAAAATCTCACTAGAGGGGGCTGGAGAGATGCTCAGTGGTTAAGAACACTATTTGCTCTTCCTAAGGACCAGAGTTCAAACCCCAGCACCCACATGACAGCTTACAATTGTCTGTAAATCCAGGCCTGACACAATGCACATTAAACAAACAAACAAACAAATAAATAAATAGGTAGATAAATGGATGAATAAATAGATAGATAGATAGATAGATAGATAGATAGATAGATAGATAAATAAATAAGTAAATAAATAAATAAATGATTGTTAAAAAAAAAATCTCACTAAAAGGATTTCTGGACCATTGCTTCTTTCCCAGTCTACTTAAGACAGAGTCTTATTAGAGTCCAGGCTGGCCTATGGAGCCTAGGTTGACCTCAAACTTAGGTAATCCTCTTGCCCGAGGGTTATAGGCATGCCTCACCAATGGTTTTCTTCCCAGTCTTAATATACTACAAAAACACTGCAGAAGAGAAGTCAGAGTCTTTCATATGCCATCCTGAGAAGTGAAGATGAGATGGCGTGGCAAGACCCTTAAGTGTAGACAGAGGGTGATCCAACTGCATTATACACATATATAAAGTTGTCAGAGAAAGGAAAAAAGTGTAGACATCCAATTGCACAGCCTATGTTTGGCTTCCATCCCAAAAGGGAGAGAAAACAAACATGTAAATTGTAAATCAATCACAGATATATTTGCAAGAGCTAAGCTTTGTTCCAGAGGAAATTATTAGCTAAAATTGGGTTAGAAAACATCTCACAGAAGTGTTCATTTGTCTATACAATTCTTATCCATGCCCACTGGGGGAGGGGGAGCAATGCAAGGCTGAGAGGTAACCTCAAAAAAACAAAAAACAAAACAAAACAAAACAAATTCTCATACCAGGACAGATCCAAAGCACTTTCAGCACATTCACTCAGCTCCCTGGTTGCTGGGGTGCAGGACATCACTCAGCAGCTCTGGGTTGGCTTAACTTAATGGATGCCTCTTCTATAAGCAAACTGTTTTTGTCTTTTGGGGTTTTTTTTAATAATTATTTTTATGTGCTTTTGTGTTTTGCTTGCATGTTTGTCTGTCTGAGGGTGTCTTGAAGTTACAGACAGCTGTGAGCTGCCATGTGGGTACTAGAAACTGAACCCAGATCCTCTGGAAGAGCAGTCAGTGCTCTTAACCCCTGTGACATCTCTCTAGCCTCCCCCCCACCCCTTTTGTGTCTTTTGAAGTATAAAAAAAAATGTCAGGAATGAAGTAAAAGGGACAGTCTCATTTTAAACTAGAAACTTTTCTAGTATGACTCCCATATTTTCTTTAAAAAAGATTTACATTTCCAGAATTCATATTCTTGAAAGTGAAGTAAATTCCCTCCTCTTTATGTTGAATCTATCAATTCCATCTGTAAAGGAGTTGGAGCTGAAGCTCGGTGGTAGAGCTCTTTGCCCATCACAGAAGAGGCCCTGGATTTGAACCTCAGGACTACACAGAAGAAAAGTCTACAAATCAAAATAGAAAATACTGGACTCTGCCTTAGTCAGTGTTTCTACAGCTGAGATAAAAGCAACTCCAGGAAGAAAGGGTTTATTTCTTCTCACATTCTGAGAAAACAGACCATCACAGACACTCAAGCAAGGAAGAGACCCTGCAAGAGTGCTGCTTATTGGTTGGCTTGTTCCTCGTGGCTTACTCAGCTTGCTTTCTTTTCTTTCTTTCTTTCTCTTTTTTCTTTTCTTATATAATCAACTGTCAGTTAGATAGCTAGTCAAGACTTTCTCCCATTTTTTAGACTTTCTCCTCATTGATTGTTTCCCTTTGCTGTGCAGAAGCCTTTTAATTTCATCAAGTCCCATTTGTCATTGTTGGCATTACTTCGGAATGACTGAGGCAGCTTTGGTTACTCTGATCCTTGACCAACACTCAACAAATGGAAATATCTTGTTTGTTTGTTTGTTTAAGAGTCTCAACTCTGTAGCCCAAGATGACCTGGAACTCTCAGCAATCTTCCTGTCTCATCATCTTGTTATCTGTGATTAATAAATGGTAATTTAAATTTTTTTTTAAACTTTGTTTTATAGGAATGGGAGTTTTGCCTACAAGTATGCCTGCGCATCACATATCACATCCGTGCCTCTGGTGCCCTTTGAGGAAGAAGGTGTTGGATCCCAGGAATTAGAGTTACAGGTCTATAAGCCGTCATGTGAGTGCTGGGAATCAAACCCAGGTTTTCTGGAAGAGCAGCCAGAGCCATCTCTCCAGCCTCTAAATGACAATTTTTTAAAGGATGTTCCAATATAAAATCCGAAACCATAACAATGAACATTTATTATTTACTAAAAGTCATTTCAAAAGCCAGGAGTGGTGGCACTCCTTTAATCCCAGCACTTGGGAGACAGGCAGGTAGATCTCTGAGTTTGAGGTGAGCCTGGTCTACAGGGCAAGATCCAGGACATCCAGGGATACACAGAGAAACTGTCTCAGGAAACCAAAATCATTTCAAAGCACAGTAGTACATGTTTGTAATACCAGCAGTTGGGAATGCAAACAGGAGAAGAGAAAGTCAAAGGTCAGTACTGGGAATATAGTTCCCTTAGTAGAGTGTTTGCCTAGCAGGAAACCCTGGGAAGCCCTGGGTTCAGGGTTCCCAACACTATACAAACCAAGGCCTGTGGTCTATGTTTATAATCCTAGCACTTTAGAAGTAAAAGCAGAAAGATCAGAAGTTCAAGGTCATCTGAGGTACATAGAGAATATGAGGTCAGCCTGGGATCTCTTAGACCCTTTCTCAGAACAACAAACAAGCAAGTTCAAGACCAGCTTCATAGTGAGTTTGAGACCAGTCTGGGCTATATGAAATCCTATCTCAAACAAAACAAAACGAAAATTCATTGGTCTAACCTCCACTCCAACTCTTATTTTTACTCATATTTGACTTCATAAAACCATGCAATGGCTATTTTTAAATGTGGAGTTCAGCATGGTGGCACCTGAAATCCTAGCACTTGAAAAAGGCAGGAGGGTCACGCTGAGCTACAACCACAGTCCAAAACCAGCCTCGGCTACATGAAATCCTGTGTCAAAACAAATGGGAGTTCGCCAAATTCCATGCTTCTTCAAACACTGACACAGCTCACTACTGTCTTCAATGTAACACACTCCTTTCATACCAACAGCATCACAAGAGTCGAGTGTGGAATCTGTCAAATCACAGTGGTAAGTGCAGTAGTTTTCCAAAATCCAATTTTCCCCTGAAAGCTTAAATTTTATCATTAGCAATGAATACTGTCAGTTGTTTTCCCTGTAGTGACAGGCTCACTTTATTTTCAAGAAAATGTATGCCAAATACCCATACTTTGCCAAGCAATTATTTCAAGTAAAAACAGTGTTCCACTTAGAAAGGCAGCTGGTTGAGTTTGCTCCTCAACTGCACAAGGCTCTGTTCTGAGCTAATCATCAGGCCTGTTATCAGGAAAAGCACTTCAAACAGCATGCTCTAGGAGGTAAGCAAACACAGAATCAATGACAACTCACTAACTTTTTATTCCTTCATCAAGGGCATTAAATGTAGTCAGTCAGTCTCCTTGCCTGCCCCAACTACATGTGTGCACTTGCATGCTCACAATAATGTGTGTGTGTGTGTGTGTGTGTGTGTGTGTGTGTGTGTGTGTGTGTTGAGAATCAATTCAGGACCCCAGGCAAACTAGGCAAGCACTCTACTACCCAGCCACATAACGTATCCAGTTATTTTTATTTTCTGAACATTTTTTTCAATTCCAAAAGGCTGTTGATGGGAATACATCACTATTATAACTCAGTCACAGCATAGCTCTGACCATGCTAAGTCACAATAGCTTTATTCACCACTAATGTCATAATTGTCAGCATATCAAACAATGCCCTACTAGTACTGGAAAAATGGTTTTGACTTAGAGATACCCAGAGAAACACCATGAGTCTGTCAAACTCTGAGACGGTAATGGTTGATGCATTGCATTTATAATCATACAACACAAGTACTGTCTGTTTAAGTAATCATATGCACACTAAAGCCAACAGTCTGGTGCCTCACACATTCCACTGCAGGAATGACTGGGAGACCGTGAGAGCCTGTAAATAACAAACAGATACTAGCTGCCACACCACAAGCTCTAGGCCAGAAGCATGTTCTGGTTGCTCACAGTTCCCACAGGCTCCTGCTCTTAGGCTTGTTCCCAGCAGGCAGTACTGGGTTAGAAACTGGTGGAAACCTTGACAATGGGGCCCTGGTGGAGGAAGTTAATCACTAGGGAGTCTTCTGAAGGGTCTCTTGCCCCTGGTCCCCTCCTCTCTCTCTCTGCTTCCTGGTGGCCTGAAAGCAAGCAATGCTGTTCTTCCCACCAGTTCCTGCTACCATGATGTTCTGCTCCACCAAAGACCTACAGCAATGAAGTAATCATGGACTGAAACCTCTGAAACCAAGAGCAAAGGAAACATTTCCCCTCAGGCCACTCACACTGTATCCTTGGTCAAGTTTCAAGGAGCTTGACAATTCCTCCTCATCCCCTTTCTTGTGTAATTTGTAGAAGCCTGGAACCCACAACAATGACCTTGTCTTTCTTATTTATTTGTTTGTTTGTTTGTGTATGTATGTATGTATCTATCTATTTCTGAAACAGGGTCACTGCTTTGTACATATGAGTGCATACGTAAACCAGACTGGCCTCAAAACCAGCTGCCCAGGCCACCTGAGTGCTGGTGATCAAAGGTGCCACCATGCTAGCCACACGATTTTAAAATACTAAAAAAGCATTTACCCATAAATATGTGCAAATATATCTGAAATACAGATGTCAAATATATGTATAAAAAGATACTCTAATACAAATAAAACACCTTAAAAACAGGAAAAATAAATAACCTTTGAGAGATACTTTGAAATTTAAAAAAGGAAAACTTCATATTTACTCTGGAACTTTTCTGATCTTTGAGGATAGACCTGTGACTTAATTTTTTAGGGAGAAGAAAAAAAAAAAAACTTAAATTCAACATTTCAGTACAAGATAGCTGAGGCAAGATTACTACCAGTTAGTTCATGGGCCAGCCTTGGATACAAAGCAAAACCCAGTCTCAAGACACTAAAACAAGCACTTAAACTTTTTGTTTTAAGTCAAGGCCAATGAGTAAATTCAAACATTAAGTGAACATTCTTACTGCATTACACCCCCAACAAGATTATCCAGCATGTGCAATGAAATCAAGAGCTGAACTTCGAAAAACATAATACAATGCTTTTAAAACAATAAAAGCAGCTCATTTTTAGACATATCACAGAAAGATATAGCTATGCATAGATAAACATTCATATGTATATACAATTTATATACATATATAAACTTTTTTTTGAATAATGAAAGTATACTGTGAATGTGGTGGCATAGGCCCAGCACTCCAGAGGCTGAGGCGGGTGGATCTCTCTGAGTTCAAGGACATAAAGAAAGCATATCTTTAAAAAAAAATAAATAAATTATATGTCATTATGTACAGTACAGATCAACTTATACATAATCACATGCATTTCATCAATGAGGTCCTTTAACAAGCTGGAGTTAGAACAATCTACACTGATATAACCACAAATTTGCAGATGTATACTACTTAATGTAGATGCATTTCTTTTAATGCAAGGAAAGAAAGAAAGAAAGAAAGAAAGAAAGAAAGAAAGAAAGAAAGAAAGAAAGAGAGAGAAAAGAAAAAAAGCCAGGCACAAATGGCCACAATGAATTTAACACTTTAAATGTGAGACCTATATAGTATTAAATTGCATATGATTCTGTTAACACTTTCCGCATTCACCGACACATGAATAAATACAACTAGTAGTGTTACACCAATAATTCCAGCACTCAAGTCAGCTGAGGCAATAGATTCCGGGCCAGCCTGCACTACGTAGTGTAGTGTAAACTTCTCTCAGGAAGAGTCCTTCATAAATTATCCTGGTGGCTGGAGAGGATGGTTCGGCTATTAAGAGCACTTGCTGCTCTGGCAGAAGACCTGCATTCAATTCTTAGCACCTACACAATGCCTAACAACCACCCACTACCCCAGTTCCAAGGTATCCAGCAGGCACACACATGCTGCACATAGATGCATGCGGGCAAAACACTCAGGCACGGAAATAAGCAAATCCCTAAAAAATTATCCTGGACACAAACGAACAGCTCTGCTCTTCAGTTACCGACTTGTGCTACAGAGGAGGAAGCACAACACACATAAAGTGGACTGAAGGCAAACTGGAGAGTCCTAAGTACCAGATCCGCTAAGACTGACTGCACTATGCAAAGCCACTGAAGGCTTTTTATTTCATTTTTGTTTTTATTTAAGATTTATTTATTTACTATGTAGATGAGAGCTCTATCCAAATGTACACCTGCATGCCACAAGAGGGTATCAGATTCCAGTATAGATGGTTGTGAGCCACCATGTGGTTGCTGGGAATTGAACTCAGGACCTCTGGAAGAGGAGACAGTGCTCTTAACCACTGAGCCATCCCTCCAGCCCTCATTTTTGTTTTTTTAATGGAAAGTTTTGTGGGTATTTTTGGGGGGTGGGGGAGGTGGAGACAGTGTTTCTCTACATAATTCTGGCTGTTATGTAGACCAGGCAGGCCTTGAACTCAGAGATCCACCTGCCTATGCCTCCCAACTGCTGGGACTAAAAGCATGCACCACCATGTCCAGCTCCTTACAGACATGTGTCAAAAGGTGAAAGAACTGTTTGTGTGAAATTAACACGGCAACCAAAAAGAGAAACTGAAACAAAAACAGCAGGAAAGGTAAGGAAGTGCCGCTTTCCAGCATCGGTACCAGCAGTGTCAGTACCTGGAACTGGTTCCTCTTCAAAAGGTTTATACTAGTTTTATGTTTTTGACTTAAAAACGGGGGGGGGGGGGTTGTTTCTTCATCAAAGTCTGAGGGAAAGGCTCTGAGAGTGTCTGCCTTTTCGCAGGAGACCTCTGAAACCCAAAGTGGAGGACCCAGAGGCACTTCCCTTGTGGGAAGCCTAGGTAGGCTCAGCAGAGCAGCTTTGCACAGAGCGAATGGGGCTCCACAGAACCTCAGGCTGGCCACACCATGCACTGTCGTGGCTGCCCTCACAATGAGCTGCGCTCCCTCTGCGCACCCCAGGGGTCTTCTGTGAGTCAGTACCTAACCATCTAAAGTCAAAGCATAACTCCCAGGTCATCCACATTTACAGGATAAAACTAAGTACCTGAAAATTTCTGCCACGCCTACTCAGAAAGAACACTAATGAGCAAGTTTCAGCAAATTTAGAACACAATCCCTTCTATAGCTTAACTTCATCACTTGTTCCTTCCCTGGCTCTCAACTTTTCAGGTTCTACAATGCTCCTGCCAGGGGTGGTAGCACACACCTGAAGTCTCAGCATGAGGGAAGCTTGGGAAAGAGAATCCTATGTTTGAGACTAGCATGGACTATACAGTGACAGAGTCTCAAATAAGAAAAAGAAAATCATTCCACATGTGCACTTATTAATTACCATAACCCAAAAAGATTTCTTCTTAAAATAGAAAAACATTTTCACAGCCTATGTAACCTTTCCATCACCAGTTCCTCCAAACAGCATTACCTACCAATTTAAAACCACGGCAACACTGATTTCTCATTAAAAAATGAGAAGTTGTTCTCCTTTCCACTTCCTCTATATTAATGTTCAATACAGTTTCAACATGCCATTTAAAACTGACAAGCACCTAATGCACAAAACCCATAGTATTTGATTAGTTTAATATAATTTCCAAAATCAAACATACTTGAAATCAATTAAATAAGATTTACCATCAATTAAATATACTTTATCAAATATAATCTCACCTGACACATAAAGAAATAGGAAGGTAAAACAAGAAACACGATAAGAGCTGCTAAATTCCTCCACTTGGAGCACCCGAATCAGAAAACCATCTGCATTGCTCTCTACAGCTCAAAAGTCTTGTTAAAATTAACATTTGCAAAGTTTTACACGAGGCTATCTGTCACAGCATGAAAATCACAGGAAGGGTTCAATCCCAGCCAAACCAAATAATAATGATAAACTGTATAATGTTGAGTTACAAGAAGAATAAAATACAAAGTAACCTGGATCTATAACTACAAACTTGAAAGACTTGTCACAAAAATAACAGATTGCAAATAAAAAGGTCCAGCTGTGAATATAGTTCAGATGATAAACAGCTTGCTTAACATTCATGATACTCCAAGTATCATGATACTCCAAGTTCAATTCCCAGCATGACATACACCAGGCATGCCTAAAACCCCAACTCGGGGAGGTGGAGGAGAGAATCAGAAATTCAAGGTCATCCTACACTATACAGGAAACTTAAACACAACCTGGACTATATGTGACCTTATTAATATGTGTGTGTGTAGTATGTACAGATGTACAGTATGTATATATGTAAGCATGCTGGGTGTGGTGCTGTTCAACTTTAATCCCAGCAGTGGGCAGGAAGATGCAGGTGGATCTCTGCAGTTTGAAGCCCACCTGTTCTACACAGCAAGTTCCAGGACAGCCAAACCTACATAACAGAGAGACCCTGCCTCAAAAATAAATAAAATGAATGAATAAATTCAGTTTTTAAGAATTGTGATAATATACATATACCTACAGTCACTGAAGGTCTCAACAGACAGATGTCCAGATGTTAACCATTGTATTTCTGAGAGCTGGAATTACAAGTGCCATTTTTCCTGTCTTCTTTTTAGTATTTATAAAAATATCTTCCCAAGCAAAATAGTAATTGCAAAAATTATCATGCTTAGTTAGAGGTGAGTGTTAGTACAAGTGAGACTGTCTAAAAACAAAACAAAACAAAAACAGAAAAGTGGGCCTTGGAGAAATGGCTCAGTGCCTAAGAGCTGGCTGTCAGAAACCAGGATTGGATCCCCAGCACACACCAGGCAGTGGCTTACAACCATCTGTAACTCCAATTCCAGGGGATTCAACACCCTCTTCTGGCTTCTGTGGACACTGCATGAATGTAATGCATACATTTAGGCAACACTCAAAAGCGTAAAATAAAAATAAAACCTAAAAAGAAAATTAGCTGGGCAGTGGTGGTGCACACCTTTAATCCCAGCACTGAGGAGGCAGAGGCAAGTGGATCTCTGTGAGTTTGAGGTCAGCCTGGTCTACACAGTGAGTTCCAGGATAGCCAGGGTTACACAGAGAAACACTGTCTCAATAAATAAAAGAATGAATGAACGAACGAACGAAGGAATGATGTTAATTTGTATGACTCCAACTAACAAACTCCAAGTGTTTTTAAAAAACGATTTGCAAAACCGAGCATAGTGACACTCATCTTTAATCCCAGCATTCTGGAATGAAAGGCAGGCAGCATTTTGTGAGTTCAAGGCCAATTTAGTCTACATAGACCACCCAACCAGCCAAGGATCTACAGTAAAATCTTATCTTTTATTTTTTTTTATAGCATAGTTTTTTCTTTTTATTTATTAATTATAATTTATTAACTTTATATCCAGGCTGTAGCCCCCTCCCTTATCTCCTCCCAAACCCTCCCCCTCTCCCTCTTCTCTCCCTATAAGCCCCCTTAGTCCAATGATAGGACAGGTCCTCCTCCCCTACTATCTGACCCTAACCTATCAGGTCTCATGAGGACTGGCTGCACTGTCTTTCTCTGTGGCCTGGCAAGGCTGCCCCAACACGGGGAAGTGATCAAAGAGCCAGCCACTGAGTCCATGTCAGAGACAGCCCCTGCTCCCTTAACTATGGAACACATACTGAAACTGGGCTGCCTATGGGCTTCCTCTGAGTAGAGGGTCTAGGCCCTCTCCATGCATGGTCCCTGGTTGGATCATCGGTCTCTGCAGGACCCCTGGGCCCAGATTTGTTAGCTTACGAAAACCATAGCGAGTGTCCCCTCAAAACACCCTGGCATAGAGCAAAAGGGAATGTCCTAGCAACCTTCATGAGCTAGATATCTTAAACAGTTCCAGGGCTGCCCTGGCATTTTTAGGGTGGCCTACAGAGAAGAGCTTCAAAACCAAAGACTCAGATCCAAGTTCTTGCCACTACAGTTGGTAAAATTTGCCTTTTCTAGGCTTCCCTGCCTCTTTTATTCTTCTATTTGCAAAGAGCAAATGATATAATGTGATACATTATAAATTGAACAGCACTACAAAACTAAGATATCAGTATTCTTCAAACAGCAATAGAAGATAGTAGAGCACAGTGGCTTATGCCTCTCATCCCAACACTTGGGAGATAGACACAACATCAGGAGTTCAAGGTCATCCTCAACTACGCAATGAATTTAAGGCCAGCTGGGGCAACATGAGACCACTATCTCAAAAAATTAATGCTTAGTAACAGCTCAACACTTAAGAGAACAGTACTATCAATTCTATGAAGTATTGAACCAAGATCTTATTTAGTTTTTATTTTTAGTAGGCTACATCTCATAAAATCCCACTTTCTGAGACAGATACTTCTTTCTAGATCCCACTACAACCACAACCCACTTTATTTTCTTATCCCTAGTTACCATCCTGAAAGGGTGCAAATTACACTGAAATCAAAAGCCTCAGCATGAACCCTGGAATAGCATGTTGATGGAGTTCACCAGGAGAAACCGAAGGTTAATCACCTACTGCAATCAAAAGGGATTTCAAGACAATCCTTAAAGAGAAAGACAATGCAGTCACCAGGAGAAAACCACCAAGGAAAAGGCGGTAATATTTCAAAACAATTACATGAAATACTTAAAAACTAAAGTGTTTTTCAAATTGTTTTAAAATACTGTTCCCAAGAAGTGACATAAAACAAAAGCCATCTAAATGCAGTACTTCACAAAAGCAAGTCAGAGAGATTAAAATAAAATCCATGAATAAAATGTCAGATTTACTTGCCTCTGTGTGAAATAAAAGCAGACAAATTACACCGCAGAGATCAAAACTAAGTGGTTATTTGTTGAAAATAAAGAGACAGATATGACAACAAAATTTACTGATATGCTTACACAGCAGATACTTTTAAAAGTATGGCTTCCTTTCTCATTGGATTCCATTATTTACTCCCTGAAAGTGATGAATCCTTCCCTCCCCTCCCACTGTTCCTGCTATAAGTTAACACACACACACACACACACACACACACACACACACACAAGCAATATAACTTACTGTGCGATTTAATGCAAAAAAAATTTTGTTAAGAAAAAAATAATCACTTTGGAGGTGAGTGTGGCACTGAGATCCCAGCATTCTGGAAACTGAGGCATGAAGGTTGTCAACTTCAGGCCATCAAGAACTACAAAGTGTCTCTAAAAGAAAAATGTTTATTTTTGTTTGTAATTACTGTTTGTATTTCTTGTTTTAGGGCATATGTTCTCAACCTATGGGCCACAACACCTTTCGTGGTGGAAGACCACAGGAGTAGCTTTGCAGACATCCTGCTTATCAGATATTTACAATCCATAATAGTAGCAAAATTATAGTTATGAAGTAGCAACAAAATAATTTTATGGTTGGAATCACCAAAACATATCGAATTGTACTAAAGTATTAATAAAGTTAAGAAACACTGTTTTAAGGGTGTTTTGTTGTTGTCTGAGGCTTTTTTTTCCCTTTTGTTTTAACCTGGCTTATTTTCTAGATAGAGTCTTATTATGTAGCCCAGGCTGGGCTAGAACTCACATTCCTCATATCCCAACCTCCTAAATTACCAGGATTAAAAGCAAGAGAGCTATCTCTAAAAGAATATTAATTAAAGGCATGGTGGCTCACGACTTTAATTTTGAGCACTCCAGAGGCAGAGGCAGGTGGATCTCTGTGAGTTGGAGGTCAGCCTGGTCTACACTGCAAGTTCCAGGCCAGCTGGAGCTACACAGAGACTGTCTAAAAAACAAACAAATCAGAGGACCTCCAATGAAACTGTCAGGTTGCCACTACCAAGATCAGTGGGCTGCACACTCTCCCACTCTGAAGTGTCTTCAGCCTTTACGCCTCCCATAAGTAACTTGTGGGTATTCCCCTAATGAAAAATTACGCTTTTCATAAGCAAAAGTGCACAGAGAACTCATTTTGATATGTATGACTCACAATCTAGTTTGTACTGGCACTATCTTCAAGCTTGCACTATCCCTACAGGGGATATGGATCTGTTCTTCCCATCTGATCTTTGCAGAATCACTACAGATTTAAAAGGATTCACTAAAAGGGCCATTAGGAAAATAATTATGAATACAATTGGCAGCACAGTCAAATGTGGGCTGTGAATTGGGATAAGGAAAAAAATTAGTATTTTGTTCAGCGTTCCCATTAGAGATCTGTATTTTCATTTGAAACTTAAAAAAAATATGGGGTTCCCCCCCAAATATTATTTGGATTTTTCCTCATTTTATTAGGCTATATGGCATTTACCGCCAAAGATCGATCAATCTCTCTCTCTCTCTCTCTGATACACACACATACACTGGAAAATATTTCGGAAAGAAGTAGCTTGCAAACTTCACTGCACAAAAAAATACACACACGCATTCTTAAGTAAGTCTGGCAGGGGTTCCTGTTATCATTTCCCCTACTCTCCAAAAAAGAACAGTAAATCTACCCACAATGAAGTACTAGTAAAACTTTTAACACAGCTATCACCAGCTAAGTAATCTATCACAGCTCCTACAAGTCTCAGGCACACACAGCAACACACCTATGTGTCAAAACAGTTATTATAAATTGAAAAATTATACAACAGAAACGTAAGAGTGGAAAACAAGCTCTCTGGATAATCTCAAGTAGGTTTTAGAGAGGATGAAAAATGGAGACAAGTTTTTAAGAAATACCATTTCCAGTAAGTGTCCATTGTTTGTATGATACTGGCTCTTTCCGAGTAACTTTACCTAACAAGATGCTCTGCCTCCCAAATGCTGGGAGTAAAGACTATATCTGACCCCACTTTCTTAAAACAGAAAGAACAAAGGTCATCCCTCAGCATGCCTGTACTTTTCTCACAAGCTTTTTTGCCTTAATCAACGACCCATGCATAAAAGACCTGCTTTCAAACGGCTCCTAACAAAATAAATATTAGGAGGCAAAGATGACCGAAATACACCCAAGGGGGCTGGCGGTGGCACATGTTTTTAATCCCAGCACCAGAAGCAGAAGCAGGTGGATCTCTAAGTTGGAGGGCAGCCTGGTCTACAGAGTGAGTTCCAGGACAACCAGGGCTACAAAACAAACAAACAAACAAACAAAAAACATACTGATTGTTGGAAAAATGATTATCCAAAACACACATATTTGAGTTCTGATTTTTCATTCATTTATTTTTAATTGCAAGTGGATTAGCTCCAAAATTTCAAAATTCTGAGGCTTTCTCAGTGAAGTCAATAGTCTAAAATTGGGATAAAAGAAACTATCCAACAGGTACAGTGGTGCACACCTGTGATTCCCAGCACTTGGGGAGGCAGAGGCAGGCTGATCTCTGAGTTCTAGGCAAACTGGTCTACAAAGTGAGTCCAGGACAGATAAGGCTACACAGAGAAACCCTGTCTTGAAAAAAACAAAAACAAAACAAAACCAGAGAGAGAGATTATCTAAATTGGGTATGGTAGTAGATGCCTTTAATTCCAGAACTAGGAAGGCAGAGGCTGGAGGAACCCTGAGTTCAAAGCCTACACATGGTCTGTTTACACAGTAAGTTCCAGGCCAACCTAAGCTACATAGTGTGAACCCCTATCCTAAAAAAGGAGGGGAGGGGTATCCATTCAACATTTCCTGTCTTAAACAAGTTAGTAATTAAAAGTAAACTTAAAACAACAAATACACAAATCTTGCACAAAAATCCTGGGATGTTAGCACTCTAAAGTTACTAGAAAGAAAGACTCTTCCACGAAAAAAAGGCTTTTCCACCAAAAGAAAAGAAAGAAAGGAAGAAGAGTGCCCAGAAACAAATGTAGTGGTCTGCTTGCTCTGGAAGTCATTTCATAATGGAGAAAAATTAATTATTGTATTGGTTATAAAAAGAATTTCTAAATCTCCCAGAAGAGCTACACTTGCATAGCCCAATGTTCACTGACAGAGATGTTAGTTCTCTGTTGAGCTAGAAGCAGCTGTTTGGTTCGCACACAGGAAGCCAGAGGAGGGAATGCCGTGTTCAGAGCCTCTAAATAACATGCGTTAGTTAAGAACTGCCTGCTACTAAACCAAAATTGTTCAAGCAGAGCCCCATTTGTCACAATCCAGTCATAAGGGTTCCACCAACCCTCCCCCAACTGCTTGTGTAGTGGTGTATCTGCTTGGGTAAAGAAGCCATCATCGGTAAAGATTGGGGTGGGAGAAAAAGCGGGGGAAAGGGGGCACCCTTTCATCTAATTTCGCGAGGCATGAGTAATTGGTACAGTTGAGAGGAACGATGGAACGTTCTATTTATTGGAGGTTGGAGTAGGATGAGGGGGTGGGAGAATTTCGTTTAAATCAACATGGCCAGCAAGATGTCCCCAACAAACAAAAGGCAACGGGGGGATATAAACACGAACCATTCACCTCCATCAGCTATAGCATCGCCATCATGGTGTGTGCAGAGACCCCCAAGGCTGCTCTCACCCGCCACTCCAGCGACAGTAAGAGAGTGGAGAGAGGTGGCCGCATCCCTGCCACCGCTCCCAAATGCACACTGTTCCAGCGGGTTGCTCCCCCACCCACTCCGGTGGCCCGGAATCAAGAGAGAAACACTAACGTCCCGCCGGGCAGACTCCCCCTGCAGCCCCTCGGCCGACCCCCAACGCCGGCTCCGGGCTCGCTAAACTTTCCGAGAGCTTCTCCCCCGCGTCCCCCAGCCGATCGCCCCACGATCGCGCATCCCCACCGGCCGGGCACCCACTGACAGGCGGGCAGCGGCGGCAGGCGGGCGGGGGCGCCTGGGCGCCGCGGAGGGGCGGGGCGGCCGGAGCCAAGTTCCCGGGGGTCCGAGCGCAGCGCTGACAGGAGCCCGGGACTGCGAAAGAGGAAGAGGAAGCGGCGGCGGGGCAGTTTTCCCGATCCCCCCCTTCCAAGCGCACCCTACCCCCTCCCGGCCCCCGGCAGCCGGGGCGGGGGGGCGGGGAGGCGGACTGCAAGGTGAGGCAGCCGGGCCGGGGACCGCCGCTGCCGCCACGTCCCGACTCACTCTCTCTTCGCCCCGCCACCCCCGCCAGAGGCGCCCACAACAATAACACGCCGGGGACGACCCGTCAGCGCCCCCGAGCCACCCGGGGCCCACGGCCCGCCGCAGCCAGGCCCCCTCCACTGAGGCCCGCAGCGCCTCTCCCGCCTGTAACTCCAGACCCGGGTGGAGCCGGGCCGAGCGTCCCCCCCAGGGTCCGACCCATCCCCCCCGGCACCAGCGGCGCCGTCTCCGCGGCCGAATATTAGAAGTGAATTCGAGCTGCGCTTTACCTTTAGTTCCGCACTGTCCGCCATCTTGCGTCTGTCAGCGCAAGCGCAGTGAAGCTCGCCGGGGACCGCGCTGGACCCTCCCCTCTAGCCGACTTGACTCCGCCCCGTCCCGCCCCTCGCCCTTCTTGCCCCGCCCCCGGCCTCCGCCCCACTCCCGGAGCTCGCCGCCCCGCCCCGGGCACGCACAGCTGCGAAACCCGCACGTACTATTTAAATAATGGCGCCAAGCAGGAGTTTGACAGTTACTGCCCCCTCGGCCTCCCCGCCCCCAAGCTCGGCCCGGCCAGGAGCGCCCCGGCGAGAGGCCGCAGCTGGCGAGGTGTGGCCCTTCGGCCGTCCTCTGAGCCGCTGTTGTCAGAAGCCACACCACAACGCCCCCCATCCGCAAGATGCGTTCTGCACCTGCACCCTACGCGGCTGCGGGTGGGCCACGATCAGCCTTCTTCGTTGAAAGGGAATTTGAGGAAACGTTTCTGGGTTTGTTGACGCAGATCCTCATGATCAGCTAGTGAGGTCGTCAAAGAAAATGTTCCCACGGTATCTTTTCCAAAATAAAAGCTCAGAGGGGGAAAAAGGGACTCGCCCAAATAGCATTTAACAGGCGAGGCCTAAGACAAATTCTGCTGACGTCCATTCTCATCGACTCACCCTGGGCGGTCGAAAATTAGACAAGATCTCTCTCCTTCTGTCGCTAAAGGGGACCAGATCTGTGGACTAATAAAGACATAATTACTAACGGTGATAAACAGCATTGGACCAAAGGGCTCACTAAGAGAAAAGTGCTTAATCCCAAGAGGGTGTTCTCCAACTACCTTAAGATTTAGACTTGAAGAAAGATTTTTTTTTTCATACCTACTCCTCTCTTCTAAAAGCCTCCTCTGCTTCCTGCAAAACCCCAGCCTTTTCTTACTGATCAACTTCTTACTATCAAGATCCTCTTGATATTTGGGTTATTTTCACTCCCACATTCCCAAAGTTTTTACTTCAGTATTCTTAGTTTCCCACCACCCCTTTTTCATTGAATCGGCATATAAATACACCAAAATTCCTCTTACTTAATTTCAAACTTCCTTTGAATCCAAAATTGTCCTCAGTGGCTACTCTAATTCTCTCCCTCACTGAATGACTTCTCAAACAGGCTTCATTTTTCTATAATACTGTTCCCATTTCCTCAGTGGCACCGACCTCTCAGCCTAGCCTGATGAAGCTTAGACTGTCATTATCTTGACCACTTACCAAGATGACTGTTCTTCTACCTCTTCCTAAAGCTCACTGTCAGTTCCCCAGGTCTTATCTAAGTTGGCTAGAGGGAACTACTAACAGTTGATGTGCTTGCTTTCTCTTGAAACACATTTCTCCAGGAACTTTCCTCCACATCACTGTCACTGTCCACACATTCCATCATTCCACTCCTGTTTCTTCGCTGGACAGGTCTCTCTCTCTCTCAATCTGTCTCTCTCACTCTCTTCCCTTCCTCTCCCTCCACTGTTTCTCTTCTGGGTCTCACTATGCAGCCCTGAAATTTGCTATATAGACCAGGCTAACCTTAAACTCAGAGATCTCTTGCCTCTGCCTCTCAGAGGGGTTAAAGGCATGCACCATCTTGCCCAATTTTGGCTTAATCTTTAAATACTGGAGAATGTGGCACACACCTTTAATCCCAGAACTCAGGAGGTAGAGGCAAGGTGGATCTCTATGAGTTCCTGGCCAGCTTGGTCTATAGAGCTAGATCTAGGACAGCCAAGGCTTCAGAAAAAGACCCTGTCTCCAAAGAAACAAGGAGGGAAGAAAGAAAATTGGAGAATCTAGGACTCAGTCTGTGACTTTTAGTCAACCATCCAGAGCTATCATTTAATTCTGACTTTTGGTATATATATTATATATCAAAAATTATATATATAATATATGTATTATATATAAAATTATTTCAAATATATGAAGCTTAGACTTCCTCACCAAATCCTAATCCAAGCAGGCCTAGCACCCTTTGTAGCTCTCCAACACTGCAGAAAACTGGGAATGGTGGTGCGTGCACGAAATCCCAGTAGTTGGGAGTTTCAGTTTACAAGAGATCTTATCTCAAAAGAAAAAAAAAAATGGTTTGTTTCGTTTTTTCGAGACAGGGTTTCTCTGTGTAGCCTGGACTGTCCTGGACTAGCTTTGTAGACCAGGCTGGTCCCCAACTCAGAGATTTGCCTGCCTCTGTCTCCCCTAGAGCTGAGATCACAGGCAGGGGCCACTGCACCCAGCTCAAAAGAAATGATTTTATTATTTTCTTTTTGTGTGTTTTAGAGAAACTGATTGGGGTGCAGGCCTTTTATCCCAGCATTCCAGGCAAAGAGAGGCAGATTTCTTGTGAGATTGAGGCCCCAGGCAGTTTCAGGTTAGGGCTACAAGTGAGGCCCTGTCTCAAAACTGCTTAATCAATTAGTTAATTAGTTAAAGAGGTTGACTCATGAATGTTGCTAGCTACCTAGTAGCACTTCCACATCTCATCACCTCACATTCATCCTGTCAAGGAGACCCTTGGCCCTAGTCTTGCTCCTTTCCCAATAGTCTCACTATTACCCAGTATTCATTCAGCTTTCAAAGTAAAAGTCAGGAAAGCATCCTTAGTCCTTTCTTTTCGTTTATGTCCAATAGGTTTATTTCCAGAGGTTCCATAAGTCCAGCTGAATCCTGATATTAAAATATATCCAAGCTAGCCTATTTTGTTGAGCCTTCGTCACAACCACTACTCTCTTCCAAACTGATGCAGTTTTGCCCCTGCAGGGAGGACTGCCTGATTGACAGGGTCTCGCTTTGGCTTTCCTGATCCCCAAGCCTTTTTGCCTTCTCAGGCCCTGTATTTGGAGCTGGCCATGATAGTGAAGGCCTGTAATCCCAGAACTCGGACCACACTCACTAACACCTGAATGTGCAATGCAAAGATTTAATCCCAACATTTGGGAGATGGGAGGGCTGAGGCAAGAGTCGTTCCAAGAGTTCAGGCTAGCCTGGGCTACATAGTAAATTCTAGGTCAAATTGAGTTATATTGGAAGAATCTGAGCTGAGATGGTAGCACATGCCTTTAATCCCATCACTCAGGGAGGCAGAGGCAGATGGATAATTGTGAGTTCAAGGGCAGCCAGATCTGCAATGCAAGTCCATGACAGTCAAGGCTACACAGAGAAACCCAGTCTCAAACAAAACAAAACAAAACAAAACAAAATCTATCTATAAGTAAATAAATAGCCAGGTGAGGTGGCCCAGAACTGAAAATCCCAGTACTTGGGAAATGGAGGATCAAGAGTTCAAAGACAGCCTGTGCCACACAAGTTTGGGGCCAGTTTGCCCTACAAGAGGCCTTGCCTCAAAAATAAATATTTAAACAAAATTTGGCTGTTGCACCTACTTTCAGGCACAAAACTCCTAAAACTCCCAGGAATTTCCTTATAGGTTTGTCTTTTGTTATTCCTAATGAGTACTTCCCTAGTACACCGAGTATGTTAATCAGGTGATTCAGGCTGAGCTCCCTCAAGAGCTGGAGGGGATCCACAAAGATTTTTTTTTCCTAACTCTTTTAAAAATAGTGCCACTCACCCACGATATGGCTCACGCCTATAATCCCACCACTCAGGGAGGCAGAGGCAGGCAGATCTCTGTGAGTATGAAGTCAGCCTAGTACACAAAATGAGTCCAGACAGCCAAGGCTACACAGAGAAACTCTGTCTTCTCGAAAAACCAAAACAAACAAACAACAACAAAAATAGTGCCACTCCCTATGGGCCACGCTTCAAACATATGAGTGTATGGATGCCATTTTTATTCAAACCACCGCAGTCCACTCCCTAAACCCCACAGTCTTTTAGCTACAACATAATGAGAAATGCAACTAATCCAATTTCAAAAGTCTTCATAATCTGCCACAGTCTCAACAATGTTTAAAAGTCCGAAGTCTCTTCTAAAATTCATGCAGTCTCTTAACTGTAATCCCTTATAAAATCAAAATCAAACAGCAGATCACATACTTCTGGCGTACAATAGCACAGTATCATTTTCTAGCAAAATCTCAGTTATTCAGTTTTACCAATAAAGACTCAGGAGCCCGATGCTGTGGTAAAAGCCTGATAGCTCAGAGACAGAGAAAGCACCAAGCTGACCTTCCTCCTCAGCCAGTGTTCCTAAAAGGAAATCCTTTTCAAATGCCATTTCAAAAAAAAAAATATCCTTTAAACTGACTGTCTCTCTCTCTCTTTTGCTTCCTGTTTGTCTCTCTATCGTCCTCCTGATTTCCTCTTTTTCTGTTTTTTCTTAATAATCCTATGTTTACTTCCTGTAAACTGGTTGCTTGCTCCTCTTCTTGACCTATAGTTGACTTTATTAAATCCTGTTTGCAATATTCAAGCATAAAACTCTTGTATTAATGGTGTATGCTAAAGCCGAGCCACACCACAACTAAAAACAGGTTTTTCCAGTAAATAACACAATCTCAGTGTTCACAGTGTGATCAAATATCCTGCAGCAGCACAAAATATATTATTACCTCTCCTAAATGGAGGAAAAGGACCAAAAACAAGACCAAAAACCAGGTGGGCAAACTCCAAACTCTGCATCTCCCTGTGCGATGTCAAAATGCTCTTCAGTAGCCAGGCATGGTGGCACACACCTGTAATCCCAGCACTTGGGAGACAGAGGCAGGAGCTCCATGAGCTTGAGGCCAGCCTGGTCTACAGAGCGATTCCAGAACAGCCAGGACTACACAGAGAAACCCTGTCTCAAAAAAAAAAAAAAAAGAAAAGAAAAGAAAAAGTACTTATTGTTATTGTATGTGTATGGATGTTTGGCCTACATCTAGTATGTACACCATGTATATGTTCAATGCCCATGGGTGCCAGAAGAGAGCATTAGATGCCCCAGACTTACAAACAGTTGTAAGCCACCACATGGTTGCTAGGACTGAAACCCAGGTACTCTGGTAGCACAGTAAATGTTCTTAACTACCGAGCCAGCTCGCTTAAGATTTTTTTTTTAGAACAGTATATGAAAAAAAACACAACCATAAAGGGGGAGGGGGAGGGGAAGGAGAGGAGGAGAAAGCAGCAACAGCAGACGTTTTTGGAGAAGAGGCTGGAGAGATGGTTCAGTGTTCAAGAGTGCTTGTTACTCTCCCAGCTGGAGTTTGGATTCAGTGCCTGTCCACCTGCTTACGAGAACCTGTAACTCCAGTTCCAGGGATCGAGAACCTGTAACTCCAGTTCCAGGGATCGTAGCCCTCTTTTGGCTTTTGTAGGCAACTATGAATCTGCGGCACACATATATACAAAAAATAAAAATAAATAAACATAAATATAAAAAGTAAATAAAAAAGAAACTGAGGGAGAACAACTTCCTAGAAGTCATAGCAGGGGGAGAGGTGCGTGGCCCAAGCTCAATGAGTGAAGCCTTCCTGCTGGTTCCTGAATCTCTGCTGAGCCTCAACCTGCTTACTGGTTTCTGGGACCCAGTCTGAGTCTCTTGCAAGGTTCTATATCACATTCCAAGCCTTTTCCACATTCCCTACATTGGTGGTTTTTCTTGATGCTATGACAAAAGGAACATTACAGAAAATAAAGCTACTTTGGGTCACAGTTTGTCCATTCATGCGGTGGGAAAGTCATAGCAGCAAGAGCTGTTGCAGGTGTCACACATGGAGACACGGAGGGGCATGGGACCAAAGTCAGGAAACAGACAAAAAGGAATCTTGGAGCTCTCTCTCTCTCTTCTCTCTTCCACTCCAAGGTCTCAGCACATAGCCCTATCCATTTTTTTTTTCTTTCTGACCTGTAACTCAGAGATCCATCTGCCTCTGACTCTGCCTCTCAGGTGCTGGAATAAAAGGCATGCTCCATCACATCTGAGCATAAATTCTCACCTGAAACGCACAGCAATCTCCTCACTGTGATAGTCTGCAAAATAAAAAAAGCAAGTTGCGCACTGTGGAAGAATGGGCAGAAAAACTAAAAGCCCAAGGAAGGGGCAGAGGGCTACAGAACACCATCTTCCCAGGAGGGCGGGTGAATGCATTCTCGACCTCTCAGCACCTATAATTACCTACAGAAGACCTACACAAGACTGAGCCCAGTAACATTCCATTAAGGATGGGGGGGCAGGGCCTTGTGAGCCAAGGTTGTAACCATGGCAATTTCTCCTTGCTGCTGTAAGTAACAGCTCACCAGTATTTCTTTAAAGAATCCTAACTAAATTCATTGATACACCATGAAAAAGGGTTTTGTTTCACTGGTTGTTCGAGACAGGGTTTCTCTATGTAGCCTTGGCTGTCCTGGACTCGCCTGTGTCCTGGAACTCACAGAGATCCACTTGCCTCTGCCTCCCAGAGTGCTGGGATTACAGGAGTGCACCACTGTGCCCTTTAAAAAAAAAAAAAAAGTTTTTTAAAAGACATGAAAGAGATGGCTGGAGAGATGGCTCAGTGGTTAAGAGCACTTTCTGATCTTCCAAAGGACCCTGGTTCAATTCCCAGCACCCACATGGCAACTCATAACTGTCTGTAATGCCCATTCCAAGGGATCTGACACCCTCACACTAATGCACATAAAATAAAGATAAATAAATAATTTTTTTTAAAGAAATGAAAGTAGAAACATAACTAGCTTGGAAGAAGGAGGGGATCATCAGGAGTCAGAAGGGGATGAGAATGGGTAATGAGTGTGTGTGTGAGGCAGTGAATACAATCTAAATATATACATATGTGAAACTTATCATGTATAATATATGCTAATAACAACCTTTTAAAATAAGTTATACACTGCAGAACACAATGGCACAGAATAAATAAATCCTCTCTTTCTAAAAGGGAGACTAGGGCATATCCCAGAACAATCAGGCTAAAGAAGAGCAAAAGCCAGCAAGGCAAACGCCAGGTCATTCAGCTGCACATGAGGCTCACGGCAGTGGACAGGTTTGGGGGGGGGCGGTTTACACAGCCTCACGTCCAAGGTCCTGTCACCTGCAGGATGCTGTACACCTCTCCTGTGCACACTCTCTTTAGTGACCACCCCACGAACCGTGATGGCTTCACGGTTCCCTGAAGCATAGGCTTCACCTTCTGAGCTACAGAATGGCCTCTCAGAGCCTCCTTGCAGGGAATATGTAACAAAATGTTTCTGAGGACTTGGCTGAATTTAATAAAAAGTGAGATAAAGGGAACTGACTGCCTAGAGGGCAGGAATAAAAGGCAAAATTTAAAAAAGAATTCAAAGACTTATAGGACTAAGAAGCAAAGTGCTTCTCACAGTAAAGTAGATTTAAAAAAAGATAAGTGACAAAATAATAAAATACTCAAATTCACAATGATGAGCTAATTAAGGGTGTTGTCAATGTCCCACACCTCTAGGCAGATTAAGGTGTCCAATAATGAACAAGTCTTGCTGGGAAAGGACTGGGTGAGGGTATTTGTCAGGGGAGTGTATTTGGTGCCAGGAGCGGGGACTCCCACAGTTCTGATGTCTGTTCAGAGAGGCGTGGAGAATCCTGTCCTATGCAATGCCGGGAGGGTACATCTTCCATTCCATTTCAGATTAACCTGGCCACGTGACTGAACTGGATCAGTGAAAGGTGGAACTTGTGTGTGTCACCTGGAGGCAAAAGCTTCTGGCCTGCGTCGGTGCACACACACACGCTTAAAAACACAGCCAGGCAGTGTGGCGCACACCTTTAATCCCGGCGCTCCGGAGGCAGAGGCAGGCAGATCCCTGTGCGTTCAAGGCCAGCCTGGTCTACAGAGAGTTCAAGATAGACAGCTACAAAGAGAAACCGTGTCTTGAAAAACAACAAAATAATAATAATAAATAAAACTTTTAAAAAGCTTTATGATCTGATACTTATTCATTTCCTCCCCTCTTCCTCCTCCTCCTCCCTTTCTCATTGCCCCGGTGATGGCAGAGCATGCCTTAGGTTGAGCTTCTAGCACACCAGGTGCCTGAGTGCCTCTGGCTAGCAGAGCATTCTGCCATCATATAGTGTGAACAAGAGTTACATTTTGAGGCATTCATGTGACACTAGAACTCAAACCCAGAGCATCCCATATACGCAGCACACACTCAACTGCACCTCAAGGCCAGCTTGAGTTAGGCTACTGAGGTTTTAGGGCAGGCTGTTGTAGTGGCTCACCACTACACCCTAACCTTACTCTGACCAAAACAGCAGCACATATGGTTAACCCTGTGGAAAAACAGTACCAGGCAGGGAAGGAAATCCACACACCAAAAAAAAAAAGAAGTTGCATCAGACTATAGATACATTAAGTTTTGGTTTGGTTTGGTTTCAAGACAGGGCTTCTCTGTCCTTGGCTATCCTGGACTCACTTTGTAGACCTGGCTGGCCTTGAACTCACAGAGATCTGCCTGCCTCTGCCTCCCTTAGTACTGGGATTACAGGCATATAACACCATGGCTGGCTACATCAAAAAAAAAATTTTTTTTTAGCTAGATATATTTTTACTTTATCTTTGTTGTTATTGTTTGGAGACAGGGTCCTACTATGTAGCTCTGGCTGTTCTGGAACTTACTATGTAGACCAGACTGGCCTCAGACTCACAGAGAATCCATCTACCTTGATAGATAGATAGATAGATCCCCTCCTTGATACCGGGATGAAAGGCATGTGCCACCACACCTGGTTATTTATTTTATTTTTTAATTATATGTACACACGTGTGTCTGTGTGTGTGTGTGCATATGAGTGCATGTGTCCACAGAGTCCAGAAGTGTTGGATCACCCTGAAACTGGAGTTACAGCTTTGTGAGCTGCCTGACAGGAGAGACGCAAACCAAATTTAGATGCTCTGCAAGAACAGTGTCTTAGTCGGTGTTCCATGCTGTGAAGAGACACCATGACCACAGCAGCTCTTCGAAAAGAAAGCATTTAGTTGGAGCTTGCTTACAGTTTCAGAGGTTTGGTGCCTCACCATCATGGCAGGAAGCACGGTGGCATGCAGGCAGGTGCTGGAACAGCAGCTGAGAACTACATCCCTATCCATAGGCAGAGAGAGAGAGGCGCTGGGCCTGTGAGAGAGAGGCACTGGGCCTGCCACACGCTTTTGAAACCTCAAAGCCCACCCCCTGTGACTCACTTCCTCCAACAAGGCCACACCTCTTAATCCTTCTAATTCTCCAAGTAGTAAACTCAATTGGCTACTGAGCCAACTCTCCAGCCCACAAATTTTAATTTTTATATCATGAAAGGTGCTGATCCTGTGGCTCATGGAGCATCATGGAAGAAGGGACAGAAAGATTGAAAGAGCCAGAGATTGAGGAAGACCTAAGTGACATTGTCTTCTGGATAGGACAAGGCTATAGTACTTTTTTTTTTAAATGTTTTAATTTCATGTACATTGGTGTTCTGACTTGCATGTATGTCTGTGTGAGGATGTCAGATTCCCAGAAGCAGGAGTTACAGATAGTAGTGAGCTGCCATGTGGGTGCTGGGAATTGAACCCTGGTCCTCTATAAGAGTAGTCACTGCTCTTAACTGCTGAGCCATCTCTCCAGCTGTGGCTACACTATTCTTGTACTCCAAGCACAAGACCTGAATAAGATCAAGCCGGTCAGCATTCCAGCCTAGAGAAAGGAGGGGCTCATGACTCCCACCCCGAGCTGAGAAGCTAGTGACAGTTGACGGCTGATAGGAGAGGAGGGGTCAGTTTTCTTTCAGGGGTGTAGCCCCTGCTGGGTTGGTCATCCGTCAGTGGGCGACCCTCACCCCATGAGTATACGCTCAAGGGCACGCAAACTGGACGCAATAGATTATTTTTGAAAAGAGAGAACTTGAAGTTGGAAGGGAGTTGGAGTTTAGCAGTGAACCTGGAGAGTCAGGGGGAGAACTGAGGAGTGGTATACAGGTATGAATTTTTCAAAGAATTAATGAAAAATATTTTAAAATTATATATTTGGGGCGATAGTTTGAATGACAATGGCACTCACAGGTTCATGTATTTGAATTCTTAGTCACTAGTTGGTGGATTATTTTGGAAGATGTGTGTCACTTGGAGTGAGTGTGGGGGGGGTCGGATTTAAGGCTTCAAAGGTGCACACCAGACCCAATCTCTCTCTCTCTCTCAGATTCCATATAAGCCAATGCCCCAGCCTCATATCTGCTTGCCTCCCTACCGCCATGTTCTCCACTCTGATGGTCATGGACTAACCCTCTGAAACTGTAAACAAACTGCCAGTTAAATGTTTTCTTTTATAAGTTGTCTTGGTCATGCTGTCTCTTCATGGCAATAGAACAATAACTGAGATGGGTAGAAAGCACACTGTTTAGAGTTCATGCATATGGCAGTCCTGTCCTATCCAGAGGACAGTGTCACTCAGGTCCTCCCCAGCCCCTGGCCCTTACAGTCACTCTGTCCCTTTTTCCCTGGTGATTCCTAAGCCTCGGGAGCAGGCTTAGGCACTGAGAGTGTTAACTGCTCTTGCAAAGGACTGGAACTCGATTTTCAGCTATCATGTCAGGCACCTCACAAGTGCCTGTAACTCCAGCTTCCGAGGGATTCAGTGCCTCTGTAAGGCATACATATAAGGGGTTAACATTAATTATAAACATATCCATGAATAAATGACAACAAAAGCTGACTAACCGGTAAAAGCAAGGTTATGAGGAAGTTGTGACGGACATCGGTGCTGGCTTCTCCTGCACTGCCTTTACTCCTCTGCAGACAAAAGCTCTGGTTTCCTTCTAGGACTCACCCCTCTCACATTCTCAGGCCTGTGGCCTGGGTAAGTGTAATGGCACCTTAGCTTTAGGTGGGGCCAGAGTAGGCTATGGCATGTAACAAGTCACTCTGATTGGTCTTAAAGAAAGGAAATCATATGACACTTGTTGGAATACTCTGGGTTTTGATTTAGGGCCATCACAACAGGCGTAGGGACCACTGTGCCTATGTCTTATGGTAGGTAAGCAGCATTAGGACTGACTGAAAATACACCGTGGGCCAGCAGAATCCTCCACCAGGGTGAACACTCCCCCAGGAACTCTGGGTGGAACTCAGTGCTGCCTGTGCGTTCAGCCTGTTCTCTACAGTCCAAGCCTGGGGACAGGGTTTTTCTCACTCTAAGTGCCTATTACATGTTAAAGCAAAAGAACTGAATGAGTCGATAAAAAAAGAAAGGAAAATATAAAGGCTAAGGATGGATATATTAGTCATTAGCAGAGTGCTTGCTTACTATACTCAGTATCTTGGATTTGCTATCCAGAAACACCACACACACACACACATACACACACACACACACTACAATGTAAACTTTAAGACACTGAAGGAAGAAAATGAGGAGGACTCTAGAAGATGGAGAGACCGTCCATGCTCACAGGTTATTAGAATTAGTAGTATGAAATGACTATATTCTTGAAATCCATATATAGAGTCAACACAATCCCCACCAAAACTCCAATGACATTCTTCATTTAACTAGCAAAAACAATCCTAAAATTCCCATGGAAGCACAAAGATCCAAAGGTGTCAAAAGTATGCCTTGGATTAAAAAGAGCCCATTCAACAAGTGGTGCTCAGAAAACTGGATTTCCATAGGTGGAGGAAAGAATAAAATTAGATCTGAATCTCTCATCCTGCACAGTGCGTGTGCATGTGTGTGCGTGTGTGTGTCTGTTTGGTGAGTAAGAAGGTAGGTTATTATGCTGAGGGTCATTCATTACACAATGTTCACAGTCTGAATTCCTAGCCTATCCCCCCAAGGCTGCTCTGCTCACCTGTGTGAAGTATCTTAGCTGAAGGTTGGGCCCCGACTCTCATGGTATCTTCTGATTTGAGAGTCAGGATCCGGGGAAAGCCCACAGCCCCGGGCAGATCTATGTGGTGTCTCTCCGGTGTCCCCAGCGGCCCTGTAGATATGCTGAGCACTGCGTTGCTCTTGGTCGTTCCTTACGTACTCTCAAGCGGGCGGTGTAAAGTTCTAGTCACATGTCTGGTTATCTCGAGTAAGTGATGGTCTGGTTCTGGTTATCAGGTGCCTCCTTCAGCGCGTGGGGTTCCTAACTAAGCTAACTTTGTCCTCAGAGTGTGTATGCGTGTAGTTGTGTGGAGCTGTGTGCATGTGTGGGGTGCTCATGTGTACAGATGGTGAATGTTCAGTGTGTGTATTATGTTTGTATCTATGTAAGTGTATGTGACATGCAAACGTGTAGAGTGTGTATTTGTACATGTGTATGTATCTATGTGTGTATGTATAATGAGTGTGTATATGCAGTGTGTGTGTCCCCCATTTGAGCACACGTAGAGGACAAAGTAGGACCCTGGATGTCATCGCTTTCTGTAGGGGCATGGCCTGGTGCTTTGTGCTAACTGTTAATTATCTTGTCCCCCGAGATTCTTACTGTTATGTGAGCAATCCCTCATACACCCCAAGATGACTTTTGTGTTACCTTGCCTCCTGGTTGCCTAAATAAAACTCCCTATACCTGAGCAGGGCAAAGGGGGGGTGGCTGGAGCTAGGGTTCTTGGGTTTGGAGGAGAGAGGCTCGCCAGAGGAGAAGATGAAAAAGGTGGAGGAGAAAGGGAGAAGCAGAGTTGCCATGAAATAGGCAAAGAGTCACGTGGGCTGGGAGGAAGGACTCTGAGAATGACCTGGAAAGGAGCGTCCCAATGGAGAATAAAAGCAAGTATTTGGGATTATGGATGGAAAGTAGTCCACATAGCAATTGTTAAAGCAGATGGCATGGGATGGGGGCAGAGAGATAATGAGAAAGCAAAGGAGGAATTATCTTCCCAGCACAAAGTGAAATAAGGCAAATCTAAAATCTGACAAGTGTCTGTGTCATTATTGATTATGACGGTGTGTTAAATAATACCGCCAAAATAATTATAGGGCAAATAATGAACATTATTAACATGTACTTTTAAAATTACCATAACAACTTTCTATTTCATTTTTAAAATATCTGATTTTATTATATGTGTATGTGGAGGTCAGAGGACAGCTGGAGGGAACTGTCCCTCTTCATTCGCTGTGTGCACCTCAGGAATCGAACTCAGCTCACCAGGCCTCGTGGCAATTGTCTTCACTCAATGAGCCAGCTCAACAGCCCTCCACCTTATTTTTAAAACAGGGTTTCCGAGTGGCCCTGTAGGTCATTGTTTGATCTAGACTGGATGGCCAGCAAGCTCCTTGGATCCATCTGTCTTGGTCATCCAGTGCTGAGGTTGCAAGCATTTGTGGCCGTGCTCCACTTTTGTGTGGATGCCAGGGATCTGAACTCAGGTATTCTTGCTTTCACAGCAAGTGCTTTTACTCACTGAACCATGGCCCCACCCTCCAGACACACCTTCCATACACACACACACACACACACACACACACACACACACACACACACACATTTAAACCAGGCTCTACATAAGAGAAAAAGCATATAGTATTTATCTTTCTCATTCTGGTTTTGCTTAACATACGGGTTTCCAGTTCCGTCCACCTCCCACAGAGACCGTGGTTTCATTTCTCTTTATACCTGAGTGAAACGCCATTACTCCTCTGCTGCTGGGCATCTCGGCTAGCTTCATGTCTTAGCTACTGTGGGTCATGCAGCAATAAACATGAGTATGCCAACGCCTTTGGTAGGTCTCGAACCCTTCAGGAGAATATACCCAGGAGGCAGTGTGGCTAAAATGACGTAGTTTTAGTATTTTTAGGAGCAACCACACTGGCCCCCATATTGCTGTGCCCAAAGTGTGTGCGGTTCCAACTTCTTGCATCCTTACTGCTGTTTGTTTTCCTTATAGTAGCTATTCTAACCAAGTAAGGCAGAGTCTCCGCATTGGGAAAGAGCGTTGAACACTGTTTTCAAATGTTTAATGGCCATTTTCATTCCTTCTTCTGAGAACTGTCTGTTTAGTTCATTAGCCCATTTACTGATTAGATAGTTTGGTTAGGGGATAATTTCAGTAGTTCTTATATTCTGGGCTTGAATCCTGTCTGCTATGTCAGCACTCCCATTCTGTAGCTTGTCTCTTCGTTCTGCTGATGACTTCCTTTGCTGTGCAGAAGCTTGTTAATTTCACAGTCCGTTTATTAATCCTTGGCATAATTTACTGTGCTTCTGGAGTCCTTTCCAGAAAGTTCTTGTCTGCTTATGCCTATTTCTTGAAGTGTTCTCCCTTTGTTTTCCTCTAAAGTTTCAGGTCTTGCATAAGCTAAAGGTGTCTGTGTGTGTGTGTGTGAGAGAGAGAGACAGAGAGACAGAGAGAATGTGTATGTATCATCATGTACTAATCTGCAGTAGGCATTTTTCTGAGGTTTTTTTGTTTGTTTGTTTTTTTGTTTTTGCTTATAGAAAGCCTATAAATACCCAATAAAACAAATCATCAGGACATTCTAATCCTCTTCCCTTCATGCCTTCCATACTGCTGTGGAGATTACTGTAGATATACTAACATCCATTTCTCTGATGATGACGGTTCACAGCTATAGCATCACTGTCTACACTCTCCGCAACGGCAAGCCGAATACTGTGCCGAGAGACCCCATTCCTCCTCACCCACAGCCCCGCACTCTAGGGAGAGAGTTTGATCAAGGCGGTGCCTAGTTCACACCCACTGTTGTAGACCTGCCTGAACTGCCTGGACGGCTCCACAGCACCCTCCAGATCTGACTCCAACCTTTCCAATGAGAAACAGGTTGGAGGTAAGGATGCTTGGTGCTAAGATAAACTTGTGATGGATTCGAAGGGAGGGGGTAGTGGCTATGTGCTCACTTCAGCTTGTTTAAATAATTGTGGAATGTGCTCACACTCTTCAAACTCAGACCAGTTAAATTCTAAAGAGTTCAAAAGCTAAGGGTAAACACTTAAATGGTTTTAAAGATGATCCAGATAAAGTTGCTCTGAGGGCACACGCATTCTGCAACAAAGCTGGGGGAGGTTGAGTGTGTTAGAGTTTCAGGAGGTCGTTCATCCTGCGTTTTCTGTGTGTTCTCTTAATATCAAACATTCTGGCACTAGGAAAATTATTAACTTGGAATTTTGTTTCTGAAAGTATGACCAGAACTTTTCTGCTTTTTGTTTTGTTTGTGCTTTGGAATTTTGCTTTGTCCAGCTGGGGGATGGAACCCACAGCCCGGCTCATACTTGGTAACAATTTCAATTGATGGAGATGATCTATTCCAACATACACACACCCAAGACAAGATTTTTCTCTATAAATACCCTGGCTGTCCTGGAACTCACTTTGCAGACCAGACTGTAGACCCATACTCACAGAAGTCCACCTATCCTGCCTCCCTGGTGCAGGAATTAAGGGCATGTACTGCTATGCCTAGCCAACTCCAATGAATTTATTTTTTAAGAACATGAGACCCAGGACTTCGGGAGAAAGCCTAGTCAGAAAAGTGCCTTTTGTGCAAGCATAAAGACATGAGTTTAATCCCAGTCCGCACAAAGCCAGATGGTGTATGTCTGTAGTCCTGATGTCAGGGAGGCAGAAATAGGCAGGTCCCTGCAGCTCCCTGGTAAGCTAACCTAGTTGAGTCAGTTAACTCCAGGTTAAGGGAGAGACCCTACCTCAATAAACAAAATGGAGAGGCTGGGAAAGAGTATTACTATTAAGAGTAGATACTGCTCCTGCAGAAGACACTGGTTTGGTTTCCAGAACACACTTAGGGGCTCACGACAACCTGTAACTCCAGTTTCAGAGGCTCTGGTGCCCTTTTCTGGCCTTCAAGGGCTCCTGCATTCATATAATGCACATAAGCGCATACTGGACCACATGTACACTTAAAAAGATAAACCCTCAAAAGATAGGAAGAATAAGACGGAGAGCAATGCAAAAGGTGCCTGACGTTAGCCTCTGGCCTTGACATGCCCACATCCATGTGTACCCACACACAGGTGTCCATGTAAGTGAGCACAGCATGTGAACATAGGACAACTAAAATCACCAGAGAACCCAAAGGGCATAAGGCCCAGGCCTGGACATAGTCCTAAGCCATGGGTACTCACAAAATATTTGAGAATGAAATATTATTCTTGAGACAATGACTTGCTTATGAATAGCAAGTTGTAGCCTTAAACTCCAATTCAAGTATCTTGACCCTGGGTTTCTGTTCTCTAGGTGCTCCCTCACCCCTGACTGGCTCTACCACCCTGGAAGTAAGAAGTTTTGCACCACACATCTGTGGTCTTTGAATAGCACTTTCATTTTTTCGTGGTCTTTTCAGTTAAACCATCCGCAAAGCTTGGACCATGAGGGAACAGATCCTGTGCCGTAGCCGGGCAGGTAGTGTCCCCAGAGCCATTCAGTGGCCCAGTAACAAGCTGAAAAGAATCACTTATCAACAAAAAGTTGGCACTCTGTAATCTAGGGTGCCATACCCTTAGATTCTACTGGGTTTATCAAGTTTGTTCTTGTTGTTTGTTTCATTATTTTTGTTTGTTTGAGACAGGACCTCACTGTGCAGCCCTGGATGGCTTGGAATTCACTCAGGAGGCTGTTCTGCCTCCTGAGCAATGGGATTAAATGCATGGGCCGATATGGATAGCTAAATTTTTACATTTGCTTATTTATTTTCTCAGATATTAGGTCTTGACTGCAGTCTCCCCTCCCTCCTCTCCTCCGAAACTCCTCTCTCCCTCCCCTCTCCCCCCTCAATCTGCTCCCTCTCCATTTTCTTCAGAAAAGGGCAGGTTCCCAGGGACAGCAACCAAACATGGCATATCAGGTTGCAGTAAGACCAGGCACCTCCCCTCACACTAAGGCTGGAAGAGGCAGCTCAGTGTGGGAGGAAAGGGTCCCAAAAGCAGGCAAGAGTCAGAGAGAGGCCCTACTCACACTGTGAGGAGTCCCACAAGACCAAAATATTTTTTAAAAATATGTATATGTGTGTCTGTGTGTCTGTGTGCTTGATATGGGTGCAGGAAATGGAATTTGGGGCCACTGCAAGAGCAAGGCATGCTCCTGAGTGCTGAACTAGCTCTCCAGACAAGTTTTGCTTTTACAATATTTAAAGAAAATGAAGCTGTACTGAGATGTGCACATTTTCTTGTCATTACTCCCTTGAAGACAGGTTGACAAAGCATGCATTGTGTGAGTCTCCCAAGCTAGAGGCACTTCCAGGACTTGCACCGGTGCAGATACTACACCACATGAGGGACTTCAGAGTCCTGGAGGCTGAGTGTCCGTTCACATCCTGGAATAGCTTCCCCACGAACGCTGAGGGAAGACGGCATCCTTAAAATTAGTGTTTCCCTCCTGTCCAACCACAAAGAGCCTGAGGGTCATACTCTGCCAGGAGGCAGGCTGGGCATCTGCCTCATGTCTTTTTTTTTTTTTTTTTTTTGGTCCCTCCTGCATACTGCCTTGACCCACAAACCACACGACTGAGGCACTCTGTTTACATTTGTCAGCCTCTCCTTTTGAGGAACTGAGTAGTGCTTTCGAAACCTCCAGCTTTTGGCTACAGTCTTGTTCCTAATAAAGTGATGGTCCAGAACTGAGGTGCTTCCACTTGTCTGCCTTGGGATGCTATGTCTTGATCTGCTGCCTACACCCGTGGGGAGAAAGCTATTCTGACTGTGGGGTCATTTTCTCTAGTCCTGTCTCCTTGGGCTCTTGGCCCTTCTCTCCCCACTAACCCACAATGCTAAGGGTCCACCTCAGCTGGTCAACACAGGGCACAAGCTGGCCTTTGCCCATCCAGACTTTTAGTCCACCTCTAAGAGAATATGGACATAGCTGATCATAATTTAGTATACCATCATCATCACCCCCACTTCTGGCCATTTCTTACTCTCTTGGTATGTATATTTCTCTCATTCTTCAGCAAGAGACAAGCTTAAGAAATCCCTAGATAATGGCTGGGGAGGTGGTTTATTGGATAAAAGTACTTGCTGCTCTTTCAGAAAACTCAGGTTTGGTTCCTAGAACCTAGAAGGTGGCTCAAAACCACCTGCAGCTCCAGTTCTAGGGGGTTCAGTGTCTTCAGACCTGCATAGGCACTAGACATGCGTGTGTTGTTGGCAAACATGCATACACATAAAATAAAGTCAAATAATCTAAACACTAAAAAGAAGAAATTCTCAGATCAGAACTAATTTTTAAACTTTTATTTTTAATTGTGCATGCCTGTGCATGTGCGTGTACATGTGTTATCTCAGTGTGTGTTTGTGCAGCTGCCTACAATGTCCAGAAGAGGGCATGATCCCCTGGGGCTGGAGTTATAGGTGGTTATGGAGCACCATGGAGATGCTGGGAATCCAACCTAGGGAAGAGCAGCGTGCTCTTAACCACTGAACCATCTCCCCAACCAGAACTGGGGATTTGGGATATGACCAAAGCTCAGGAGAGACCATTTTCTTAGCATACCTGAGTCCCTGGGTCCCATCCCTAACACAGCCAAACCAAACTAAATCAAACAAAACAACAGAAAAAAACCCCTAAGAATTAGAGAGAGCATCCAAACAAAGGAATAAAGAGTTCTTTGGGGGGCTGGAGTGAAGTGGAAATTTCTGGTTTCTCTGAAGATTCAGTTTTGTCATGTGATGTTTTGCTGGAGGTTGGCTGGTGAGAGGCACATGATGTTTTACTGTGAGCTCTCAAATACAAGGCGCGTAACTTTGGCCAGCTGAGAACATAGGTGGGTAGACTCTGAAGAGAGGAGATATATAGAAGCCCACACACAGCAAGATATCACTTTTTGGATTGACATTGCTTTGCTGATCTTCATACTTCGACACTTGACTTTGAAGAGAGAAGCATTCCAGAGAACTTCCAACCGAGTCTTGTGGCTTTTCCTAACTTCCTGCTGCTTCTTGGTGTTGGCCTTGGTGCTGTTATCCTGTTGACTGAGTGTGGTGATCCCCTAAAGACCCATAAAATTTAATCAGCAGGAAGTAGATAAAAGAGGTCTACAGCCCATTTTCCCCACTAATCTCCTACCTAAGTCAGGGCTGAGGAGGTTGGAAGGGAGGTAAAGGTGTCTAAGAACCCTAAATAAAGTAAGCTTTGTGAAAAATTAAGCCTACACTGGAGAGATGGCTCAGAGGTTAAAAGCACTGGTTGCTCTTCCAGAGGTCCTGAGTTCAATTCCCAGCAACCACATGGTTAATCACAACCATATATTATGAGATCTGGTGCCCTCTTCTGGCATGCAGACAGAATACTGTATATATAATAAATCTCTTTTTAAAAAAGAGTTCATTTGGGCATAGTGGTATACACCTATAATCTCAGTACTTAGAAGACAGAGACAGGAGGATTGGGAATTCAAAGTCATTCTTGGATATATAGTGAGTTTGGGGCTAGCCTTGGGATAGAAAAACCATGTCGCAGTCAATAAATCAATAAAAGAATTGTAGGATTATAGGTATACACTGACATGTCTTGCTGTTATGCAAAATTGTAAACACACAAACATACACACATGAATCTCTTTGAACCCATCATCCAGCCCAGTCATATATATATAAACATACATACATATATTTAATTGTTGGACACATGTCTACATTTGGGGAGCTATGGAGGATTGCCATAAGTTTAGGGTACCCATGGTTCTTCTCCTTTTCCACACACCACCTCTACTCCTCTGCCACTTCTAAGTTTTGGGAACCTTGCTTATCTTTCTCTTGTGGCAGGATTCTGTATTCTGAGGTTTTAGCAGGTTGCCTTCTTGCTGCTCTCTTCCTCTCCTTTAAACAGACAGTTAGCTCAGAACTATAATCATGAGAAGTGTGGGACAGTTCAGAAGGCAGAAGCAAGCAAATCGTCTTGGCTCTGTGCTTTCCTCAAAGCCAAGGAGCTGGTAGGAAAATGAAGGGGTTTGTAGGGGAAAGAAACAGAGCTCCTTGTTGAAGGCAAAAGGTGGCAGGGTCCAGGGAGACAGTCTGAGGGGCCCCAGATCAGCAACGGGCCTGGTTCTGCCTCCTGGTAGATTGCTGGTCCCTGGGAAGGCATGGCTGCTGGCTTGTCCAGGCACATTTGAAAAGATGCGCTGATCCCCTACTGTAACATAATTGTTGGTAACAGCATTGCTGGGCCGGGAGGGATCCTGCATGAGTAATACCACACAGCCTTGAGTCCTGCTGGTGAAAAAGGTCCAGCAGCATTTAAGTCTGCTGGGTGGGGCATCTCTGAGCCTTGGAGACACAAGAACTACCAAGCCAAGATTACACAGTTGCTAATAAGTTGGCCTAGTATGGCCAGGCCTGTATGTTTGGTAACTCTTCATGACTGCTGAAGTTCTGGCCTTGGGACCTTCACCATCTTTCAAGTAGCAAATGGCATTCTTTGGTCCCCAAGTATGAATCTGTAAGGTGAACTCCTGCTTAGGTGCAGTTTATCTGGGGAGTGAGGGCGGGGCACAGGGTTCCAGCTCCACAGGTCTCCCAGCCTCACAGAGACATGTGACAATGTCAGGCTTCTAACTTCCCATCTGTGAGCTGGAGGTACAATACCTCTCTACTTCCAGAAGCCCCTGAAAAGTCTGAGGGATGACATTAAAGATGATAAACGTTGTCCCATACAGAAAATGTCCCCCTTTGGGAATGATATCAATAAACATGAACAGTAGCACTGTACCCAAAGCGAGCCTCAGGCCCTGCTGGGCCTCTGAGGACAGTCAGTTCTGCGATGTTGAGCTCTGGTGTCCCAGCCTAAGCGGCAGCCTGCTTCCCTTCTCTATAGTATCTTGTCCCACCTTGTCTTTGTACTTTTCCCTTTTCAAATTCCTCCCTCCCTCCTTCCCTCTCTTCCTTCCTCTTTCCCTCCTCGATCTCTCTCTTCACTATGTCACCCTGGCTGGCCTGGAACTCCCATTATAGACCAGGCTGGCCTGGAACTCCCAGAGAAGAATCTGTCTCTGCCTTCAGAGTTCAGGGGATAGAAGACATGTTCTGCCGCACCCAGCGCCTCTAGACTCAGGGGAAGAATCTTCCCGGGCCACACCCTACCTAAGCATTCCTTCTCTAGGTAGTCACTCTGTTCTTGTTAGCATTAAGATCTTTCCAGTCGTTAGACCCCTGCCCCTGCCCCCTGCCCCCGTCCTCTCCCTTTAATCTTCTCCAATTAGCCAGGTGTGGTGGCTCCTATCTGTAACCTTAGAACTCAGGAGTCACAGGCAAGAGAAGTCCCCAAGTTCAAGGCCAGTCTCTATGTAGAGTGAGGCCATGTCTCAACCCACAGACAGAGCCTACCTCCACTCTCAGCCGAGAAGCTGACTCAAGAGCTGTGTCTACTGTTGAGTGAGGCCATGTCTCAACCCACAGACAGAGCCTACCTCAGCTCTCAGCCGAGAAGCTTCTCCTTGCAGTAGATGGCAGCTAACACAGAGACCCTCAGCCGGTCAACAGGCGGAGAGCAGGAGACTGTGGGCTCAGCCCTAAATGGGACAACCGCATCCCTCCTCCAGGCGCAGGGATCTTTATGGAAGAGGGAGTAGAAAGGTTCTAAGAGCAAGAGGTGGTCAGTAACATCGAAGAAACAGTGTTTTCCAGACACGATGGAGGAACTTGCACATATGAACTCACACTGATTGTGGCAACATGCAGAAGGCCTGTGCAGCTCACGACAGGCAGAATCCTAGCACGGAGGGAGACGGTGGCATGAAATCCCACCCCCAGCTGGGGAACTATTGGCATCTGATTTCTGCTGGAAGAGGAGTCAGTTTTGTTTAATCATGTGACTCCCGGTGAGTCTGCCGCACACCAGGACAGTCCCCACACCCGTCAGGCTGGCCAACAAGAACTGGACTGGAGAGGAGACAGAGATGGAGGAAAAGAGGAAAAGAAGAAATAATCTCAGTGTTGGACAGGAAGGGATTCGAGGGTAGAGAGAGTGGTTATGAGAGTTGTGGGGTGACTATGCTCAAAATACCTTGTATAGAATTCTCAAAAAATTAACAAAAGCATTGTTTAAAAAGAGATTAACGAATTCAACTAGCAAGCTCCTTGAGAGTGGCACACACTTGCTATGCTAATCTGCTGGACAGCAGAGTTTACTGCATCTACTGGTAAAGCATCAACTGTCTCCCCTAGTGATGGCATGGCTGACTTGAGCTGTGGCTCACGGCCGCTGCCCGGCATCCCAAGACAGTACTGCAGACTGCTGGCCCAGAAACAGAAGAAGCCGCACGGTGCGAAGAGTGGTTCGCCCTGACTAGAAACACCACTTAGGAGTGTGTGTACGGGTTGGTTGTGTACACTTGTGCGCATGTGTATGGTGGCCGGAGGTGTTGTTCTCAAAAACGCCATCACCCTGAGACAAGGGGTCTCATTTCGGTTCACCAGCTAGTCTTGGGGTCACTCTTCCCTCTGCCCTGACGCCACTCCTGGCATTTTTACATAAGTTCTTGGGCTCAAACTCAGGTTTTCCACTTGCAAGGCAAGGCTTTACAGCAGAGCCAACCTCGGCCCCCATCTTTTTGATGGGTTTGTTTACTTTTTTAAAAATTTGTAATAGTTCAAAATGTACCCATCCATCCTGTTTGTTCTCCCTCACTTTTAGTACAGTGATTAACAAGATATAAGACATGCTTATTTAAAAATAAGCCTCATGTTAAATGATTTGCCCAGCTGGAGGCTAGCATTTGTGTTCTGAGCAATTTCAGTAGGCTAAGTATGATACTTGATAGGTTGATTGTATTAAAACATTTATTTTAAGATTTTTTAATTATTATTATTCTGTCTGTGTAGATACGTGCACTTGAGTACAGAAGCCCACAGAGGCCAAAGGAAGACATCAGCTCCAGGGGAGTTGGAGGTACAGAATGGCTGATGGATGCCTGAAACTGAAATGGGTCCTCTGGAAGAGCAGCAAATACTTTTCTTTTCTTTTATTTATTTATTTATTTATTTATTTATTTATTTATTTATTTATTTATTTTTGGTTTTTTGAGACAGGGTTTCTCTATGTAGTCTGGCTGGCCTTGAACTCGCATAGATCTACCTGCCTCTGCCTCCCAGAATGCTGGGGTCACAGATGTGCGCCACTGCGTCCAGCTCAGCAGCAAACACTCTTAACCTCTGAGCTACCTCTTCAGACACTTAAGTGTTTATTTTATTTTATTTTATTTTATTTTATTTTATTTTATTTTATTTTATGTACACTGGTGTTCTGCCTGCATGTATGTATTCTGTGAGGATGTCAGATTCCCTGGAACAGAAGTTACAGACAGTTGTGAGTGGCCATGTGGGAGCTGGGAATGGAACCCACATCCATTGGAAGAATAGCCAGTGCTCCTAACCTCAGAGCCATCTCCCAGCAACCCTCCCTCTACCCAATATATTTTGACATAATGCTTTCAACTTATGATGGGTTTATCAAGACTTAACACTATTTGTTATAATTTTATTTTATTTTCTTTGGTGTTCTACCTCCATGTATGTCTGTGTGAAGGTGTCAGATCCCCTGGAACTGGAATTAGAGACAGTTGTGAAATGCCATGTGTGTGCTGGGATTTGAACCCAGGTCCTTTGGAAGAGCAGCCAATGCTCTTAACCTCTGGGCCATCTCTCTAGCCCCTGGATGGATATTTGTATTTGGTTATCCGGTTTGTTTGTTTGTTTGTTTAGTTTTGGGGGGACAAAGTTATACTATATAAGTTCAGGCTGGTGGAAAAGATGATGCTTCCCCCACGTAAGGATTACAGGTGTGTGTTCGTGCTGGGTATGAATACCTTCTAAATGAAAGAGGCTTCAAATAGGCCTTCTCACTCATCAGTGGTTTATTTATAGCCTCAATAGTCTCAGAGCAAATATTTACTTTTCTAAAATTAGTAATATATCTATGACTTAAATCAAACACAGCTACTCACCAGCCGCCTGGAATCATATGCTAAGCTTGGAACAAGTCTCACAGTCCTTTGACAGTCCTTTGTTGTGCCTAAGAAAGTTCTTGAAAAACATCCCCTGAGCCATTAAGATAGCTTGGTAGGAACAGGGGCTTGACACAAGGCCTGGCAATTTAAATCCAATCCCCAGAGATCACGTGATGGAAGGAGTCATCTTCCACATGTTGTCTGCCTTCTGACCTCCACACATCCACACACGTAGGCTCACCTACACACAAACAAGTAAAACATAGTAAGCACAATCAACCTAAAAAATATTCCTGATCAGATGATTAGCATGATATGGCTTCTAGTGTATGAAGTCTTACTGTTGGCCATGAATGGGTGCTGAAGGGTGGCTCATTATTCCATAGAGTGCAGGAACTGAAAAACTCTTTCCCCTTTAGAAGTACATCAAGGAGAGTCTGTGAGGCTTGATGTCAGAAGCATGAAATGGCCAAGGGCCTCTAGAGACTGGACCCTCTCCTGCCCTCAGCTGCTCACATCAACTAACAGAAACTAGTCAATAGTCCCAAATGCAGTCCTGGCTCTCACTCAAGTAGATGGACTTATGCTGAGCTCTTATGACTTCTTAGCTTGGGCAGATCAGTAAGAAGTTTCTGAATTTAGAAGTCCCCGAAACTCTGAACTAACTGCCGTAAGCATGCTTGATAGCAGTTGATACTCATGGTGAATGATGGAGAGATGTAGTTATTCACAGTTCTATTACATCCGTCCCACCATGACAGGAAGCCAGGTCATTAAAAACTGCAGATTACCACTTAGGCTAATGTATTTTGTTTGCCTGACACCCTCAAGAGCCTTTCATCTCTCTGCAGTGATGGCACAGATATGTGATATCTTGGTTTCATTATATGCTATCAACTGAGGTACATTCCCAGCCTCAAAATAATGTTTTGGTAGAGTAGTGAGTAAACTCTGAGCACAAATAAAAATAAGAGATGGAGCCTTCCTTTCTTCCGTCCCTCCTTCCACCCTGCAAATCCTGGCGGGGGAGCTCAAGTTCCCTGCCTTGCTGGGCCATCTTGCCAGTCCTGTATAATTGAATTTTAATAAAAACTGTGGCTGGCAAAATTCCTATAAACGTCACCATCTGCTTTGGTAAACTGGTATGTGATAGTACACACTGAAACGAGTGTTTGCTAGTCAAATTCAAATATAACTTCTGGTTTGTATCATGGCGGAATCACAGCAGCTTCACCTCGCCCTTCACTGCTAGTTCTTGATGCATCAACTCATTGCTATAATTCTTAGAGGTTGGATCAGGCTGGTCTAACTCCTAGCAGGTCCAACCTCCAACCCACAGCCTGAATGTAGCCCAGGAGAGCTATGAATGCCACCCAACAGAAAATCATGGACTTACATAAGTCATCATGAGATTTTTTTTTCAACTTGATTGTGCAAAGTTCCCAAGTATGAACACTGTAGATGACAAATCCTGTTACAACACGAAGAGACTGGCCATTTCATTCCCCATGACATCTGTTCCAAAGATTTCCTCTTTCAAGGAGCAGCTGCCTCATCCCATGGCCGCTCCTCTGCCCCCGTGCTGCCATCTCAGCCATCAGCTCTGGGACATCAGACCCTTTCACAACAATCAGCATTTCCAAACAGAACTCATTATTTTCTGCCTGAACTTGCTCTTCCTCCAATTTCTCCACCGATTCCACACCCTAACCACAAAGAACTGTTTGTTCTCTATCTCATTTGAGACCACCCCCTCCCTGTTTACCAACTGTAAACTATTAGCATAGTGCGTCTCCATTCCAGCTACCTGCAAAAACACAACGCTGGGTACCGCTGGGTACCGCTGCGTACCGCTGCGGTGGTTCCGCAGACAGCAAGCCAGATGTGACTCACAAGAGATCTGGCCTGGAGGACGAAGAAGCTAAAAATAAAACACAAAAAAACCAGCCTCCTGTGGACTTTGAAGATACAAACCTGTCTGAGTGCCATACTTACCTGTGTCCTCTGAACAGCTACTATTGTCATTAGCAGTAGTGTCGACGCTGGAGCTTAGAGTGAGGTCCTTGTGTGTGCTAGCCAGGTGCTCTACTGCTCAACTCTGAGCCCATGATTTATTATTGTTTTTCCTTTAAAAAAATGTAGCTGAGTACAGTGGCACACACCTTTAATCCTAGCACTCAGGAGGAGGCAGAGGCAGGCAGATCTCTGTAAGTTTAAGAGTAGCTTGATTAAAAAAAAAAAAAAAAAAAAAAAAAAGAGTAGTTTGATCTGGCAAGCTCCAGAGCAGCCAGGACTAGACAGAGAGACTCTGTTTCAAAAATATTAATTATTTCATGTATCTGTGCACGTGCCTAGATAAGTTTATGTGCACCTCGTGTGTGTAGGTACCATGGAGGCCAGAAGAGAGCATCTGATTCTCTGGAGCTTGAGGCACAGGTCATTCTGAGCTGCTTTGTATGAGGGCTGGGAACCGAACCTGGGTCTTCTGCAAGAGCAGCAAGAGCTCTTAACCACTGAGCCACCTCTCAGTGCAATTTGTTTGTTTTTGTTTTTCAAGACAAGGTTTCTCTGAGTAGCCCTGGGTGTCCTGGAACTCTCTCTTTAGACTAGGCTGGCCTCAATCTCGTAGAGTTCTGCCTCTGCCTGCCTTCCGAGTGCTGGGATTAAAGGCATGTACCACCATGCCCAGCTTACCTAGTTTTTGAAATTAAAAAAAAAAAAAAAAGCTTCCCCCATCATCTGTTTCCAAAGCTCTGACAGGAACACACCTCATAAATGCTAGGGATGAGCCTAGACAGTCAGATTTTTTGGGTACCAAGCCTCTGGTGGGTCCACTCGTAGATGTGGGGATGAATGTTGGGACACATGAACCTGTGATTGCGCTGGGTAATTCACCTTGGGATTTCTCTGCCTTGGCCTGACAACAGTAATGAAGTTGCAGCCTGGGCTGACCTTGAACTGTTAATCCTCCTCCTACCTCCATCTCTTCCATATATTCTGCTGGCTTGTATCACACAGCCAGCGGTTGCTTTCCATTGTCTGCCAAGATCAGCTGGTTCTGCATCCCAGACAACTGCATGTCTGAGTACCTGCTGTCCTCTCCCCATCACCTGCTCTCCCAGGGTACCACAGTGACTCCTCCTCTCTCACATCGGATTTCAGCAACCAAAGCGGTCTTCTCCAGATGCAGGGATGGTCATGTTTCACACCCACTCTTAAGTCATCATAGCAACAAGCCTTAGACACCAAGTATATTGCGCTTCATTATCTCTCCAGGGCAAGTTATATTGACTTTGAGCATCCATTTTCCAGGACAGTGGCTTGATACTGAGTTTTTCATTCTGGAATTACACGGGAATTCTAGGAGGTTAAAAGTTCTATGGGCCAGCAAGATGGTTCAGTGGGTAGAGGCTCTTGCTGCCTACCCTGACCGCCTAAGTTTGATTCCCAAAAACCACACAGCAGAAGGAGACACTAAATCCCACAGTTATCCTTTGACTTCCATGTGCCATGCATGTGTGTGGCCACCATACAGACATGATAAATAAATAAATGTAATTTTAAATTGAAACTAAATTCTGAACATATGGATTCATCTTGGTCATTGCTGAGATGCTCTGTCCCTCCATTTGCATCAGGACACGATGATCTTTAACAGGACACCTCTGACACTAATTTCAGGGTCCAGTGTTTTTTGCCTACCTTCCGTCTGGGACAATGTGAGTCACTGGGTGCCCAGGAATCCACCACTCTGGACCCACTATGCTGAGATACCTAGTCCCTTTGCTATCTTGAGAAAACCAACTCTGGCTTTTCAAGCCAAGATGACTTCCTTTTTCCAGAGGAGCCAGCCTCACAGGTCATCAGAAAGTTCTGTGGCTGAGGGGATGAGTGGCCAGGCAGCCTAAAGCAATTCTCTAGGCCTAGAAGAGAGTCCTGGCCTGGCCTGAGCAGGTACGAGCCCTGCGCCAGTCTTCTCAAAATTGGGTAGAGCCAGTGTGCTAACCAGCATTTGCAGGCTTCCCATAGGCTGCCCACTGTCTTATCAATACCTTTGTCCTTCACTTGACCCTGTTCAGTTACAAAATAATAAAAGGATTGTGTGCTGGTCAATGATTAAATAAGCCTATTGTCCCATTGGTTATGTACTTGCAAACTCTTACACTGACCCAAAGGTGCTCGGAGAAGCTGGGGATTTGGAGCGCACTCCTCTGCTCTATTCAGTCTGTCCCTCAGTCAGCATCTGTCTTGTCCTCTGTGGCCACTTCTCAGGATTCGCATATTCAGGGCTGCGGGACCCCACTCTCCTAAGGCCTCCATAACTATCATCACACTGGTCTCTCTGCCTCCAGGGCCTCCTCTGCCTCCTTCCACACTCAAGAGGCGCCTGTGTTTCACGCCAGACTTACTTCACTTTCTCCAAACAGCGCCCAAGGTCGTCTCTCCACACGTTTGGTCATCAGCCGTTGTGCTAGCTTTGCTTGTATCTGTTGTTCTGTCCCCTCTCACCCTACACACGAAGTGCTTACTTCATGCTGCTGACTTTAGGATGAGTAGGAATTGTGGTTTTGCTTCCTTCAGTCTTGAGTGTTTAATAAGCCAGATACATACCTGCTGTGCTGACAGATGAAGGCAGGAGGATCAGGAGTTTAAGGGGAGCTTTGGCTACCTAGTAAATTTGAGACCAGGAGACCCTCTTTAAAAAATAATGAAAAATAAGTCAGGCACATGTTAAATGGATTCCTAGAATTTGGGGGTTCTGAGGGGTGGTAGATGCCATTTTTTCCTCTTTCAGATAACACCTTCTGTGGACACCCAACAATTTGAGAGTAAAGATGTTGTACTTAAAGTAGGAAGACAACAGGTCAAGACGGAAACCTAGATCAATGTCGCCATTGTATAGATAAGACAGCCAAGGCCAGGACCGTTTCTATTTCACAGACATTTACTCTCCCCACCCCTTTAGAAAGGTGTCTCTTTGGATTGCGAATGTAGCGTAGCGACAGAGCACTTGCCTTGCATGTATGAGGGCCTGGGCTTCATCCTCAGCACTCTAAATGGACAACGAAAACACATGAAGTGAAACAAGCTGGAAAATAAATGTCACTTTTTCGGTCCCAATCATCAGGCTTTGTCATGGGTTCACAAGAAGCAGTGGTCTCTCTTTAAAGGCTCTGTGGACTAATGATTTCTTTTGCTATGTGTTGTATGTTCTAGTAACTGATTCTTCAAGGGAGGTGTTTACAGGCAAGTTGTTGCCTTTTCAAGTCTGTAGAAACATGCACGGCAATTATCTAGGCTTTTCTTTATTGCTTTAAATTTTTCCCCTATAATATTGTGTGGGTGTTTGTGAAATTAAATGGCTTGAGTTGCTGCCATGTAGCTTTGCCAGTGGGCCTCAGTGAGCCGTCTCAACCTGCTGAAGATTCTGCAGGCTATAGACCCTCAGGAAAGGAGCTGTAGTCCCTTATTACAAGGTCAAACTTTAGTTTTTTGGTTTTTTTTTTTTTATTATTATTTTGATCATGTTTCCCCCTCAGCTGATTCCTGCTAGATCCTCCCCACCTCCCTACCCACCAAACTTCATGTTCTTTTTCTCTCTATCTTAAAAAATTCAAATAAAACAAAGCAAAGAAACAAATACACAAAAACCACAAAAAAGGAAATCAAAATAAATAAGCAAAACACAAATAAAGACAAAAAATGCCTACACAAAACAAGATGAGACAAAAGTTTACAAAACGCCATTAAGTTCGTTTTGTGCTGGCCAGGTACTCCTGGGCACGGGGGCTGCACTGTGTATCTAGAGAGACATCACTAGAGAAAACTTTCCTTTGCCAGTGGGTATCACAGCAGATAACTTCGTGGTTTGGGGTGGGGATCTGTGTCCACTTTGCCTCTCAGGGCTGAACCTGTGCAGATCTTGTGCTTACTGCACAGTCTCCGTGAGTGTCGGAAAGTCACTGTTTCCTTGAAGTCATGCACCACCTCTGGCTTTTATAATCTTTCCTTCTCTTCCACACTGCTCCCTGAGCTATGTGGGGAGGGCTTTGATGGAGATGGAATCCCATGTAGAACTCAGTGCTCCAAAGTCCCTCACTGTCTGCCGTTTGTTCAGTTGTGTGTCTGTATGAATTCCATCTGCTGCAAAAAGAAGCTTCTGTGAGGTGTGTTGAGTGAGGCACTGATTTATGGGTATAGCAGTATGTCATTAGGAAGGGTTTTAGTGCTATGTTCCTTTAGCAGAAGAATAGCATTAGGTTTTCCCCTAGGCCCACGATCTATCTAGTCTCAGGTTCTTGGCTACTTTAGCAGAGTCAAATATGGGTTTCATCTTATGAAGAAGGTCTTAAAGTTTAATTAGAAATTGGTTGGCTGTTCCCAAAACATTTGTGCCACTGTTAATACCAGAATATCTCACAGACCATTCACTGTTGTAGGTCACAAGACTTGTAGCTTTGAGATTCCATTTCTCCTTTGGCAGAGTGCAGAGCACCCTCCAATACTGTGAGTGCTAGCCAGTGGGTGCTTCTAGTTAGGAAGAAGCTCGACTTCTTTGTATTCAATTGCATATGTAAGCCCTGTCTTCAGCAATGGGGCCTTACCATCTGGTTATGAAGAGTAACCAACAGCCTTGACGATGGCCTGTGATGTTTGGGGTTTTTCCATAGGCTGCCTTTGGCCAATGTAAATCATTTCCGGCACTGAAGGTTTCACATGGTAGCAGAAGCTGTCTAGCTGGGGCATACTCTCTCCTACTATTTGGTAACTCCATTTCAATTTCTTTCATATATGTTTTAGGACGCTTCTACAGCAGCAGGGTTCCATACGGTTTACAAATGACCTTATTGTTAGCTGCCCCTCCCTGTATTATCACACAATCGAGGATTTGCTTACAGTTTCAAAGGGTGAGTCCATGGCCATTATAGTGGAAAGCGTGGTGGCAGGCATGGTGCTTTAGGAGTAGCTGAAAGCTTGTATTTGATTCACAAGTTTGAGACAGAGAAAACAAGAGTTCTTTGGGCCTGGCAAACCTCATAGCCCCACCCCTAGTGACAAGCCTCCTCCAGCAAGACCATACCTTCTTCTTAAGCAGTCTACCAATAGGGGAACCAAATATTCAAATATGTGAGCCAATGGGAGTTAATCTCCTTCAAGCCACTGCAGGGTCCTTGACCATATTCATAATTGCTATTTTAAAGTCCTTGTGTTATGCTTCAGCAATACTGCATTTCTCAAGGCCTTCTGCAATAGGGTTCCTGGCTTCTGGCGGAGGCTTGTCCTGGCTGTTCATACTGTGGCCCTGTGCTGGGGGCTGAGCATCTGAGGTTGCGATGTCTGGGTGTTTTTTGGTCTCTGTATTCGATCTCCTGTTTGTTGGGTCAGCGTTCTGTTCTTTGGTTGCTGCTGTCCTTTATGGGTACTAGGCAAGTGTGGTGTGGCCTCTCGTAGAGAGTGCTGCTGTGGGTCAGTGAGTGACAGGAATGGAGATGGCTTAGGTGGATAGGCTGAGAGGGGCCCTGGAGAAAAGCTAGGGGAGCCAGGGTCTGCACCAAGAGGCAAAGTCTCCAGGGAACAAAGGTGGGAGGAGGCTATCCTGCAGGCAGGCTGCAGCAGGACAAAGAACAGCTTTGCAGAGACAGGGTTGAAAGGGCAAAGGGGATCCTGGATCCAAAGCAAGAGGTGAATTCTCCAGGGAATGGAGGTGGAGTGGGAGGAGGGGCTCCTGCCAGCAGGCTGTTCCAGGACTAAGAGTAAGTCTGGAGAGCTTAATGGCGAACAGGGAGGACAGAGACTTACCTGAGCCCAGGCCAGTGTGATCCCTGGGGGTCTCAGGCAGAAGGTGTCAGCTTGGCTTTTGGTGTTTGTTTTTGTTTGTTGTGGTGCTGGGAACCCACCTCAGGACCTCGTATGTGTTAGTAAAACCGTCTACCACTGTGCTTCATGGTTTTTGTTTTAGGAAGCATGGCAGCAAGCAGGCATGCATGCTGTTAAAGAGGTAGCTAGCCAAGAGCACAAGGCAGAGAGAGAGAGAGAGAGAGAGAGAGAGAGAGAGAACTGAAAATAGTGTGAGCTTTTGAAACCACAAAGTCCACCCTGAGTGACATACCTCCTTCAATAAGGCAACACCTCCTAATCCTTTCCAAACCAGCAGTCCCACCAACTGGGGACCAACCACCCAACTATATGACGACATTTTCATTCAAGCCACCATACCTAGGTTCCATCCTGAGAACCCCATAAAATGGGCAAGGAGGTGCACGCCTGTGATCTCAGTGCTCGGGAGTGGAGGCAAGATGATCACAACTTCAAGGTAATCCTCAGTCCCACTGTGGATTTGGGGCCAGCCTGGGTTATCATCTCTGTTTCCAAATAGTAATAACAATAATAATAACAACAATAATAAATCAAAGTGTGTGATTGAGATAGAGATTGATTTACGGTGGACATTTGCTTGCCTTTGAGACCTAAAGCCACTGGAAATTCTTAGGATAGGGTCACAAGTGCTGGAGAAAATGCGCTTTGTGAGTGCCTGGGAGGGTATCAAGGCCTCTGCTCACCTGATGTTCCCTCCTCTGGGGTCATTACTCAGGCATGACCTATCACGGTTTGCTTTGTTTTGGTTTACTCGAGAGAGTGAGTCCAGAGCCTTGCACATGCGCTCTTCCTCGGAGCTATTCTTCAGTCCCTCCGATACAAAGTATTGCTGTTTCCGCCTCTAATTCATATTTATTTATTCATAGTATGAAACAAAGTCTCATGTATCCCTGGGCTGGCCTCCAACTCACTGGATTGTGGAGGCTGGCCTCAAGCTCTTGATTCCCCTGTTTCTACCTCCCAAATGTTGGGGTTACTGAAGCCTGCCATCACACTTGACTACGGCAAGCCAGCCATCTTTTTCACTCTTCTTCCTTCCTTCCTTTCCTCCTTCCCGTGGGCCGGGGATTATTCCACAGCCTCAGGCATGCCAAGGAAGTGATTTATCGAGGAGCTGCTTGTCCACTCTATCTACATCGTCTTTTGTGCTGTAGAGGCTTAGTAAAGATACACGTATTATTCAGGAAGATGACGAAAAAGAGAGACTTCTGGGAATTCTGCTTTTTCCTTTCTTGTTTTTGTTTGAGGCAAGGTCTCCTATATCCCAGGTTCTGTGTAGTCCAGCTGCAAAGAAGGCTCAGAGACCTGACCAGCTGCCGGGAAGAAGCAGAAACCAGCTGAGCTGCCTGGAAGAGGTTTAGATCAACAGAGACAACTGGAAAGGACACTCTCCAACCTGCTAAGCTGCAGGCTGTGCTTCAGGTTTGCCAGCTTTTGTGGCCTGTCACCCATGCTGGGGAGAGCCATGGCTGTACAGCTGTCCTCGAGACATTTTTGCTTCCCTGAGTAACCCCTCACCCATACTCCTGGAAGTAACCCCTGAGTAAAACTCAAGGTGCACCAAATTGGGCTTTGATGGTATCTATGCTTTTGTTTGTCATGGGATCCTAGGGCTGAGTAGCCATGTACAGCATCTCCCCAGGAAATTTTGTCACACAACAAGTCTTCTTCACACTTCTAAACTGCTCTTCCAGCTGATCCATTGTCCCTGGAAGTAAAAATCTAGCTTAAAAATTGCCTCCTCCAAAGAGCCTTTCTCCAGAGTGAGGTGTGCCCTTAGGAGAGGATTAGCCCCTTTGTTTTGTTTTCAGCTCTCCCTGTGTAACCTTGGCTGAGGTCACCCTAGTGCAGGGGTTAAAGGCATGTGCCACCATACTCAGCTCCCAGGGTTTTGAGTATTGCTATCATAGCCGTAGTCCATGGTCTCGTCCTTCATCTTTCTCTCCCAGTGTGCTATCCAGCTTTCCATCACTGTGACAAAATGCCTGAGGTATATTACTTATAAGGAAGCAAATTTAATTTAGACTTGTGAATCCAGGGGTCTCCATTCAGAGCTTGTTGATCGCATTGCTTTGGAGCCTGGGGTCAGTACAGTAGAGGAATGTGAGAGGGGAATCTGCTCAACTCATGGTGACCAGGGAGCAAAGAGAGACAGGTAAGGACTGGGGTCCCACTATCCTCTTCAGGGGTACATCCTCAGTGACCTAACTCTCATTAAAGCCCCCCCAACAGTCCCATCACCTCTCATTACCAAGCAAAGTCTTAGTCACAATGTGCGTGTACAAAGCCAATTAATTAGCCAAGAGACAAGGTGATGGTAGAGACAAAACTTCATTAAAACAAATTAGCTGATTGGAAAATGGCCAGACTGCCACCTCAAGGGTCATCTCTGTTAACAATTACAAGCAGAGGGCTTGTAGAGAAAACTTGAAGTGTTTCCAAACCACAAGAGGGTGAAGACCATCAAATGCTGCAGCTGTTTCTTTGACGAACATTCTGAAGACACCTGAAGTCACCGGATATCCTGGGGTCTCCAGTCTGAAGGAAGTGGCTGATTCTAACCATCAATATCTTACTCATTGGGGCATGGCCTTTCTTTCTATTTAGAATCATATTTAGGCAAAGGGGAAGAAAACAAAAGCAAAGCACAGAGGACATTTTACAGGGATGAAATCACAGGTGGTTCTTCCTGTAGCATCACAGGCTGGTAGTGACCAGGATGCTCTCATAAACCCATATTGTGATCCCAAATAGCCAGCACATGAAGTGTAGGTGGAGGCAGGAGGATGAGAAGTTCAAGGCCACCCTCCACTACAAAACAAGTTTGAGTATCTCGGGATAAATGAGACCCTGTCTTAAACAAACAAACAAACAAACAAACAAAAGAGTAGGGATAGAGAATGCCCTCAAGGCTGTTTTGGTGTGCCTTTGCATCCTTCTGAGTGCTGCCTGTCTTTGACCTATTACCTAGAAGCGGTGGCAGAAAATAAGACCACACACCTGCCGCTGAAGTTTTAGATTTGCATGTAAGATCGTACACCTGAGCTGGGATTGGTAGCTCACACTTGAAATCCTATTACTAGAGAACCACTTCTCTATCAGGAGAATGAGGGGTTTAAAACCAGCCTAGGAGAAGCATGGTGAGAGATCTTATCCCCAAAGAGAGAGAGAGAGAAAAAGAGAGTTACTTCTCCAGTAAGGTGGCCTATACCTGTAATTCCAGAACTCTGCAGTCAAATTTTGTACCCCTAGGCTATGTCCCCTATGACCTATGCCTGTAATTCCAGAACTGTGCAGTCAGATTTTGTGCCCTAAGCTATATCCCCTATCCCTGTATTGGGTAGGAAAATTGCTATGAATTCAAGGCCAGTTGAGGCTACGTGATCTCAGGCATGCCTGAGCTACAGTGTGAAACTTTTTCTCAATAAAATAAATGCATTAATATATTTTTCTTGAATAAGATAGGCTAGAATATGTTTCAGGCACCAATGAGTTGGTTCAGCAGGTAAAGGCTATTACCTCCAAGTCTGATGTTCCATCCTTGGGGATCCACATGGTGGAAGAAGAAAAAACAGTTCTGGAGAGCTGTCCTCTGATTTCCATGTGCCACCCACCCACACACATACACACACAGGCAAAATAAATAAATAAATAAATAAATAAATGTGATTTACAAAATAAATAATTTCAAAAATACCAAATGTTTTCAAAATTGTTTAGACAGAGATCATATCAACATCAAAAATCTGTTTAGACATTTGCAGAATATCAGGTCCAAAGAGAATTCCAATTCTCTAAACCCCAAAGACAGTCCAAATATCTAGAAATGAGCTCAGCCTGGACTACAGGAGTACTTCTGGTGGTCAGATGAAAACCAGCATTCTCCAGGAGCTTGCGAAAATTGGTTCCCCTCACCAAAGGTGGTCATTTCCCTTCCCTCTGGCATAGGGGCCTATGGATACCTGTAGTACCTATCAGCTTATCAAAGTGCTTTCTGGTAATGCAAAGACCTGTTACACATTTCAAAGTCCATGCTAGTGAAAGGGTTAGACTAACTTTGTAACCTGTATGTCTTCTAAAGCCTATAGTTTTGAGTTTTAGGTTCAGGTTAAGCTAAAGCCTCTTAGTACCTTTCCAGAGAATGGAGAAATGTGACCCTATCTGTGAGGACAGATAGAAAAAAAAAAAGCAAGCAAGTGTAAGACCTGGGGTCTCACAGCTCAGGAGTTCAAGATCGCGCCCTTCCCAGAAACTCCTCCAGACCACAACTCGTTGCAAAAGCAAGAGATTTATTAACCATTGTACAATGGGGTCACCCTTGCCGGTCAGCAAAGAGTGGCACCGGGAGACAAAGGCCTTTAGGTTTTTAAAAGAAAAATTGTGGGACATTTGAAGTTGCAGTTTTGGCAATTTAGGATTGGATGAGGAAGCTATAAAGTTAGATAATTGGTTAGTCTTATGTGCTCAAGCTTGGCCAGTCCTGCCAAGTGTGGATGCAGCTGTAATTTAAGGTGGGGGTGGTTACCTCATCCTTGAAGATTAGGGGCTTCGGACTTTTGGCTGGAGGTCAAAAGCTACTCAGAAGAAGTCTGGGTTTGTTGCTAAGAAACACTATCTTGAAGGCAAGGGTCTGGTCGTTCTTTTTGCCGAGTGAAGGTCATTGCTTGCTTGCTTGCTTTTTTTTTTTTTTTTTTTTTCTATCTGTCCTCACAGATAGGGTCACTTTTCTCCGTTCTCTGGAAAGGTACTAAGAGGCTTTAGCTTAACCTGAACCTAAAACTCAAAACTATAGGCTTTAGAAGACATACAGGTTACAAAGTTAGCCTAACCCTTTCGCTAGCATCCTAGACCTTCTCATCTTTCTCCTACCCTGACCTCCCCCAGCTCGAAGGCTTCTTGCCCTCCGGCTACTCACTCTTCCTATAACCTTGCTGATCTCACTACATCCCCTCTATGCTCTGCACCTGCTTCTCTCTCTCTCTCTCTAGTCTCCAGTGGCCATGTTCAGTCTACTTTCTATCTCTGCTCTGGACTCTTCCGATGCCTCTGGCTGCTCTCTGTCTCTCCCTCCCTCTCTCTCATATCTACAATAAAAACCCTTCTCTCTAACCATACCATGGAGCAGCCATATTGTCATTTTATACACAGAAGGTGGAGGCCATGCTTCAAAAGCCAGGAGAACCGTGTTTTGTGCTAGGTCTGATGAAATAGAAACCCAAGTCTGAAGTAAGCAGGTCTGTGTGGTAAGTTGTGAAGTGCTCAGTAAACTCTCCCAGAGAACAGAGAAGGAGGGAACACAGGGAAAGTGGCTTTATCAGAAACTGGGGCAACTCCCCTCAATGCTCCTGCCTCAAGAGGTCCCTTCATATCTTAAAACGTCAAGGAGCTAACCCTGGCGGTGTACGCCTTTAACCCCAGCCCTCCAGAGGTAGAGGCAGGTGGAGCTCTGTGAGTTCCAGGGCAGCCCAAACTTATCTGGTCATGTGATCCTCTTGCCTTGACCTCCTGAGTTACAGGGGTGTGCCACCATGCGCTTTCCAGATTGCACTTTAAATGCATCATTTTATTCCTGTGTGTGCTGCAATGTTAGGTCTTTGTCGTTTGGAAAATACCAGTTCAGTGAAAATATGTAGCTCTCCCGAATGTTAACATACATGTTTACTTATATGTTTCTACATTTATTTACTTTCTTATTGCATGTGTATGTGATGTATGGTGTGGCTCTGCGTGCCGCAGTGCTCCTGTGGAGGTCTAAAGAAGGACTTGTGGGAGTTGGTTCTCTCTTTCTGCTGTGTGGGTCTCAAGGATCAAATTTAGGCCATCAGGCTTGGCGGCAAAGGCCTTTCCCTGATGAGCCCCCTCACCAGCACCAACAGATTTCATTATATAGCATCAAATATCACTTTTGTTGCTACCCCCACTGACTCCTGACAAAGGTCACTAAGTATTGGAATGACGTTCAGTGAAGTTTTCAAAAGTCCAGTTTCCGGTTTAAAGCTTGAATTTTATCAGCAGCATCAAAACAATGAGGAGTGTTCAGAGGGCGACTGGATCACTCTGTTTAACAGACGTCACCAAAGTCTCAGCTCCAAATCACAACCGGCTTTCGTCAGCCACGAGTTTGTCCAAGGAGAAGACAGTGTTCCAGGAAAAAAGTGGGCAATTTGGTTAGAAACTCAAAACTGTTACACAAGATCTTCTCCTTGGGACAGCCATTGTTCTTCAGCGTTCAGCTGTATTCAGACTTTCTGTCCCTTTGTTCAGGCTAGCATTTTTAAAACCATGCTTTATTCAAGGGCCAGCATTTTAATAAAACTAATAACACAGTATTGGCTGACTGCTTCATCAAGGAGCTTTTCCTCTTCTCTTCAAAATCTGAGACAGGCTGGCTTCAGCCTCTCTGTGTAGCAAAAGACATTCTTGAACCCCTGCCTTCGGGAGGAATCATGGACCCTTCGGTCATGTGTCTAGCTCTTGCAGCCTTTAAGTAGAAGTGGGGGCACTGAATTTAGGTTATCAAACTTGCAGGGCAGGCATTCATACCCAATGAACTATTTCCCCAGCTCAAGAGATTTTTCACACACCATGCATGCACAGATACACAAAATCAAGCAATCAATAAATGTGAAAAAATTAGAATTAGTTTTTAAAATATTTATTATTAGCGTATGTGTAGAGGGTGCACAGGTGGGCGCCGCAGGTCTTCCTTAGACTGGGCGCTAAGGCAAGTGTCATGTGTTTGTATGCAGGGCCTGAAATAAGTCCACCATCTGCCCTATTGCCATGGTCACCCCATAGATAGACGATATTAGCACCTTCATTTGATGGAGGAGGACTAAGCTCAAAGGTGTTCACTATTTAACCAAAATTCCACATTGCAACCAAATCCTACAATGAGGATTTGAGCCCAGGTCTATCTGACTAGTTGGTAAGTAGATTTTTGGATTCATAGACGGGAGAAATACTTCCTCAGTCTGCCCTATGCTCTTCCAGAAATGGGCCCAGGGGTGCAGTAGACACCCGTCTTTGGTCATCAGTTGATTGACTCAGTGGTAGCAAGATCAAATTTAGAATTTGTCTTACTTATCTGTTCCAGGTAGACATACTCCTCAACCAACTGAGGAAAACCAAACCAAACCAAATCAAACAACAACAACAAAACTCACACATTCTTATAAATAAATTCAATTGTCTGAACTAAATCTTTGGAGTGATTTCTTTCTTTTTTTAATTTATTGTTTATAATTTATTCACTTTACATCCTCGACTCTTCCCAGTCCCATCCTCCCTACCTCTTCCCTCCTATTTTCCTGCCCTAGTCCTCAGAAAGGGGGAGCCCTCCTCCCCTACCATCTGACCCCAGCCTATCAAGACTCATCAGGATGCCAGCATCCTCTTCCTCTGGGGCCTGGCAATGCCACCCTACCAGGGGGAAGTGATCAAAGAGCAGGCAACAGAGTCCATGTCAAAGATAGTCCTGCTTGATGGAGTGGTTTCAAAGGAGTCTAAACATTTATTTAACTACATTTATTTTACTATTATTATTATTATTATTATTATTATTTTCTTTTTGAGATAAGCTTTCAATGTAGCCTAGGCTGGCCTTATCCTCACTACTTAGCTGATGTCCTTGAACTTCTGAACTTCCTTCTACCTCCTAAATGCTGAGGTCACAGATGTCGCCACTATGCCCGATTTATGCAGGGGCTGGTGACAGAACCCAGGGCTTTGGGCTCAGTACTCTGACAGCCAAGCCAGCCTCGTGCCTAGAGTAAATATTTAAAAGCAAACGGTTGAGATTCCTTCTTAGCTTTGGAATTTTTTTTGGTAGATTTCTTTATGTTATGTGTATTAACTGTTTCATCTGAATGTGTGCATGTGGACTACGTGTGTGTCTTGTGTCTACAGAGGTCGGAAGAGAATGTTGATCCCCAGAAATGAAATGATAGGCTGTTGTGAGGTGTCATGTGGATTCTGGAAACAGAACCCAGGTTCTCTGCAAGAGGACAAGTGCTCTTAACTGTGAGCCACCTCCCCAGCCCCATTCCTCACCCCGAACCCCATCCCAAACCCCCTTTAATGCAGGGTTTCACAAGCAGCTGTGACTGTCCTGGAACTCACTCTGTACACCAAGCCGGCCTCAAACTCACAGAGATCCCCCTACCTCTGCCTCTGGAGTGCTAGGATTAAATCAATTTACTACCATGAGGTCTTCAATAGCTTTTCAAAATCCATTCCCAATTTTCCTATTTATCATTATTCCAAAAGATTACAATTTTGAGACTCAGAAAGCCAAATCCCACATCCCACATCCCATGTGTTTTTTGTTTTATCATGTTTTGTTTTGGTTGCTGCTTTGTTTTGTTTTTTTCCTAGACAGGGTTTCTCTGTGTAGCCCTGGCTGTCCTGAAAGTCACTCTGTAGACCAGGCTGGCCTCAGGCTCAGGAATCCACCTGCCTCTGCCTCTTCCTCCGCCTCCTGGGATTAAAGGCATGCGCCTCCACTGCCCAGCTCCCAGATGAGATTATATATGCTATAAACCTTCAGTCACTGGCCAGTGTTGCCAATGACTCCTTAACTCCACACGGTGACCAATAACCTTATGTTAGGATTTCACAATGTAGATTAAGTCTGCTCAAATTGCAGACTTAACCCAGTGAAAACACACGCCAGGTATTTATAGTGAAAATACTTGTTGAAAGACTTCCCACCTATAGACACACACAGCACAGCCCCCAGGAAGTAGAACATCATTTTCCTAAAATCTTGAAGAAGCACTGGAGTCCTGACGTGGCTGGCAGCATGGAGGAACAGCTCCTCCTCCCTGCAGCACCCAGCTGACTTCTCACAGCCCTGGTCCAGCTAATCAGAGTTGCAAACTCATACTTACAACGTACAGAAGTAATAAAAGAAGAAACACAGTGGTGGAAATCATGATACAATAGCAAGGGACCATGACCCTTGATGTTCCTGAACTTGCTATGTACACCAGGCTGGCCCCAAACTCACAGAGATCCCCTGCGTGACATTCAAAATGCATAACCAAGTAACAGACTCATCCAGGTCAGGGCTGTGTACAGTTGGTCAAGTCACAGAGAACGCAGTGGAGGCTGTGTCGGGGATAGCTCAGTCCGTGCGGTACCTGTTGTGAGAACATGGGGGACTGGGTTTGCATACACAGCACCCACAAAAAAGGTCAAAGCCTAGTATTGAGCTCATGGCAGCATAGGCCTTTAATTCCAGCATTCAGGAGGCTGAGGGAGGGTATCTTTGTGAGTTCAGGGCCAGCCTGGTGTGGGTGTGTGTATGTATGTATATATATATATAGTGAGTTCAAGAACATCGAGGGATACATGGGGAGATTCTGGTTTTTGGTTTTGTTGTTGTATTGTTTTTGTTTAAACTGAGTGTGGCTAGCATGTATCTTTAACCCCAGCATTGGTATTTACCCTATCCAGTGAGCTCAAGGTTCAATCAAAGACACTGTTTCAAGAGGCTGGAGAAATGGCTCCAGGGTTTAAGAGCACTTGTTTCTCTTGAAGAAGACCTAGGTTTGGTTTCCAGCACTCATACGACAGCTCACAATTATCTGTAACTCCATTTCCAGGACATCTGACATCCTTTTTCTGCCTGCTCCAGGCACCAGACACACACATGGTACACACATATAAGGCAGACAAAGCAGTTATCTACATGAAACAAAATAAACATACCTTTAAAAAAAGAAAAGCTGGGAGCAGTGGTGTACTCTTTTAATCCTAGCACTCAGGAGGCAGAGGCAGGCGGATCTCTGTGAGTTCTAGACCAGCCTGGTCTACAGCGTGAAGCCAGGACAGCCAGGGCTCTGTTACACAGAGAAACCTTGTCACAAACAAACAAATAAAAAAGTAAGTTTGGATAGTCACCTGGCAGGGAAGATGTGACCACAGAGGTGTTGTCCCAGGCTTATTCATTGTACCTGGGGCATGCGGACCCTGTGATTTCTCCAAAAGCACAAACTCAACTGTATAATTTGTAGAAGTAAGGACTATTCTCACACTCCCCCTTACAAAAATAAAAGTTAAAAGAATGAGAGTAATAGAGAAAGATACCTGATATCAAACTCTATATGCACACATGCACGCGCGCGCGCGCGCGCGCGCGCACACACACACACACACACACACGGAAGTCAATGGAGAACTAAAGTGCTCCTTGGCTCAAGGTGAAGCCAGTCACAATAGCCTTTCTTCCTCTTTCTTGGGACACTTGGCATGGAAGTTAGGGACGACAAAAATAATTCTCTGTCACTCATAGCAACATCACAAGTGATTATGCTTCCTCAATCAGACAGATTGTAATTTATTCAGGTATTCATTTATGAAATATGTTTGACACCCACTCTCTTCCTTTAAATTGCTCACAGTCCTAGGAGGAGTCCAGTCATGAAAACAAATACTTACAAAACAAAAGGCTAAATGATGAAGCAAAAAGGAGTCATAGAGGAGTCACCTGATGTGACCTTTGAACATGGAGAAGGCAAGGACCTGAGAGTCTGAGATTCTAGCAGGTACTTGGCCCTCAAAGCCAGAAGTCTAAACCAAGTCCAGTGTCCAGGCCCAAAGTCTAAGTTATGAGCCAGAATGACAAACCAAAGGGCCCTGAAGAAATGCTTATTTACTGGAGCACAGATCCAAGTCTGGGGTCCCAGGGTCGGGACAGACTGATCACAAAATGGGAGCATCAGCATCAATGACATGAGTACCCGCGTTGTCAGTTCACCCCTCTCCTCTGGGACAGCCAATAGCTAATGGACCGAGATGGCCTAGCAGAAACCTCCAACATTCAAGCTAAGGGTGTGTGATGAATGTGGATCAGTCCAATCGGGGGACTGGGGATGCAACAAAGAGAGGAATGGATGGGGAATGCTCCCTTAGAGCCACCGATGAAGGACAGGAATGCGGCTGGAGATGCGGGGAGGGGAGGGCCACATCTTCATAGATTCCAAGTATGTGAGGGGCTGTGACTACTCATGTGTGAAAAGGTGGAGACCACAAAATAAATGACAGTAGGAAAAATAATTTGAGAAAAAGTTTGGTAGTTATGCTTTTAAAATTATTTTTACCGCTGTCAATTTTTTTGTGGCCTCCACCTTATACCACCTCATTCAGGGCACACCCCACAGTTTCAAAGCTCAGTCCTCAAGACCAAATACAGCCTTTGGAGCCTGGTCGCTGACACCAGCTCATGGGTAGTCATGGCAGGCAGATCTCTGAGTTTTGAGTTTGAGGCCAGCCTGGTGTACAAACAAGAGTCCAGGATAGCCAAGGCTACACAGAAAAACCCTGTTTGTCTTGTTTTCTTTTTTGTTTTTTTGAAACTGGGTTTTTCTGTGTAACCTTGGCTGTCCTGGACTCACTTTGTAGACCAGGCTGGCCTGCTTCTGCCTCCCCGAGTGTTTGGATTACAGGAGTGCAACCCAACGGCTCGTCTCATTTCAAGATAGGGTCTCACTATGTAGCCCTTGCTGGGCTGGAACTCCTTATGGAAACCAGGCTGGCCTCAGAGTCACAGAGATCTGCCTGTCTTTGCCTCCTGAGTTCGAAAGACAACAAACAAACAAAACAAAAAACAAAAACAGAGAAGAAGAAGAGGATGATGATGAGCCAGACAATGAGGTGGAAGAGGAGGAAGGAAGAGGAGGAGGAGAAAGAGGAGAACGAGGAAGAGGAGGAGGACAGAACAACCAGGAGAGTGAGAAGGAGGAAAAGGAGGAGGAGGAGCTGGTTCGGAGTCCTCAGGATCCGGCAGTTGGCCCACCTTTCAGGCAGCGGCTCTCACAGAGTGCGGTCCTAGAGACCAGGGCACTAGGAAACAGGTGGCAGTTGCGTTTACTCCATTGTCCCTTCCTGGATGAGCTGAGCTGCACCTAAAGCATGAGAAAGGTGGAGAATCCCACACAGCTTTCCTCACTCCCACGCTTGTACAGGGGCCCTCCTCCACAGGTCTGCTTTTATGTTTTCAGTTATAGTCAGTCATGGGCAGAAAATAATCAATGGTCAGCTCGAGAGATAAGCCATTCATAAATTAGAAATAGCTGTTATTATAGTCTATCATCTCATCGTTGTAATTTATTGTTAGTGATTATTGCCAGTATCTTACTGTTACTTTTACTTAATTTGTAATTAAACTTTGTCTTAAGCATGCATGCACAAGAGAAAGAGAGTACAGTGTGTAAGTCCAGAGTTATGGGAGATCCCTGGGCCAGAAGCCCCGAAAATGGGGAGGCGCATCCTGTAAACTCATCTTTTAGTTGCTTTATGTTGCTTAAAGCTTCTGGGGTTCCAAAAGATGATGACACCAAGTCTTGGACTCATGCTAGAAGTGGGGCGAGGAGACCAAGGCTCAGAGCGGGCTGGGCATTCGGGAGCTGAGAAGGAAAGCCAGGCCTGGCAGGGACGTCCTCTGTGAACTTCTACCGCTGGGGGCCATCGCCCCCTTCTCTGCAGTGGCAGCCTGGCCAGAACACCTGCTCCTCAGGCCAGGTGAGTTTCATTTCATGGCATAAATAAGTCCAGCTGCACCTTACAGGCAGCATCCCAGGAGAATGGAAGATGTTTTGGGGGAAAGTGCTCGCAATAATATTTTTGCATTATGGGGCCCCTATTTTTCTGAGCATTTTACAGTCCATTGAGCTGAGTCATCGGCCTCCTGTGGGTAATTGCTGTGTTTATATCCAACAGCTCCTTTTGAGGATTAGGAAGGGAGAGGCCCAGAGCTTGATGCCAGCTAGCCCACTCCTCTGCGGCGCCTGTGGCAATTGCAGCCCCTCCAGTGGGAAGGGGGCTCTACAGCACCCCATGCATTTCCCTGGTGCTTTCTGGAACCACCTGGACACACCTCGTAGACACTTTGAGAAGAGGCTCCCCAGGCGGAGCCGCGCGGCTGGTTAGCTTTCCAGCCCTCCCTTCACTCTCCATTACTTTACTGGAGCCAAAACCAGGCTAGCGGGGTGAGGAGGGGGCAGGGGGCTCTGTGCAGCACTGAAAAGCATTTTAAGCTCGCATATGAAATGCGATTTTTCTCGAGGACTTTGAGGGTGTGGACCAAGAAGTGAAACCCTCCCCAGGGCGCTACATTGCACAACTCAGTCCTACTTGGGGCCCGGCCAGTCCCTCACTCTGTGTCCCAGCACCCCCCCACCCCGCCCAGACTACTCCGAGAAGCTCCCTTCTTTATACTCTGCCTTGCAAATCTCCCCATTCTCAGGAAGCGCCAACTTCAAAACTGGGGTTCGATCTTAACCCAGAATTGTCTTGTTTCAACTCAGCAATCATTCTAGTTTTGTTTGTTCAACTTCCTTTTCCTCCTTTCTCCACCCACCTCCACGTTCGTGGTTACATGTAGCCCAGGCTGGCCATGAACTGAGCTCAATGTGTAGCCAAGGATGACCTCGAATTGTGGATCCCCTCGTCTCTACCATCTCTCAAATGTTTGGGTTACAGACCTGGACTACCTCACTCTGTTATTACTTTAGAAATGATGCACACACAGATATTATATGAAAGAGGTTTATTGGATGGAGATGAAGAAAGGGGAAAGAGAGAGACATGGTAGGGGGAGGACAGGGGTTGCCCAGACAGGGAAAGGGGAGAGAGCAAGAAAGAGAGAAAGAGAGAGAGGTAAGAGGCAAGGATCTATTCATAGCTCTTCAGCTGTTGAACCGCAACTGCCAGGTGCTCTGCCACACCTGGCTGGCGACATATGATGACATCATAGGTTACTAGGCAACCCAGAAGCAGGCTGCCTAAATGCTAACACACCCACCATTTAAAAATTATTTATTTTCTTATTTTTAAATTTTGTGTATGTGTGTTTGTCTGAATGTGGCTATATGCGTGAGTGCAGGTGCCAAGAAGGCCAGAGGTGTCAAGTTCCCTAGGACTGGCAGTTGTGAGCTGTTCTATACAATCCTGGAAATGAACCCAAGTCTTCGGCAAACATTGTACTCCTGCCTAACTGATGAGCCATCTCTTTAGTTCCTTCCTGCCTGAAAATCCTCCTGCCTCAGCCTCCCATGTGCTAGGATTACAAGTGTGTGTCACGACAGGCTTAGCAATACATATTTTTTTTTAATTTTTGAGAAAAAAAGTTTTATGTGAACGGGTGTGTTGCTTGCATGTTTGTCTGTGCACCCAGGGAAGCCAGAAGAGAGTATTGGAGCCTCTGGAACTGGAGTTGCAGACAGTTGAGCTTCCATGTGGGTTTTGGGGACAGAACCCAGGTCCTCTGGAACAGAGCCAATTCTTATTCTCTCCAGCCACAGCTTTACCATTCTTGACGTCAGAGTCGTTTATTTAGAATGCTACCCAAACAGCAGGTGGATGGAGCAGGCCAAATGGGACATGGCCCTGTGCCCAGCCCCACCCCATGGACATTAGGCACGCTTCTGGAGATCGAAGGTCGTCGTGGAGTTTCCTGTGACCCACCCTAGCTCCAGATAACGGCCCGGAGACCCACTAGACCTATTCAACACGCTTTAAGCGCTGTAACTGGGCAGATAGTCATCTATTCTAACCCGTTGATGCTAGCCTGGCTACTCCCTGGCCATGTGCCCTTTTTTCTAGTCTCACTCTGGCACGTGTTTCTGCTGCAGCTCTCTGTTCTCATGAGGAACTCCTCAAGGACTCCTTTTCCCTTTTTCTCCTTTCTCTGTCTCTACCTGAGACCCCTTGTCTGGGAATGGAAGTCCCGCCTTCTGACTTCTCTGCCCAGTTATTGGCTAATCAACTTCTTTATTAACCGATCAGAGATAATTGGGGAATACTTTTTACACAACATTGAGACAGGAGATTCTTCACAGAAATGACAATGCCCACATCTGACCGCAACCAGATCTTGGGGCACAGAAATTAGCATCTGAATACACAGTGCACAAGACCATTCCCCAACACGCTTCCCTGTACCTGAAGCTCTAGGAAGGAACTGAGCTCAGGACCAAGCACAGGCAAGTGCTCTACTACTGAGATACATTCCCAGCCCTTAGGTGCTTTTTTATTTTATGATTAGCCAGTAGTATGTGTGTGTTGTGTGTTGTCTGTGTATGTATTATGTGTATTGTGTGTGTATGTGTGTGTGTGTTGTGTGTGTGTGTGTGTGTGCACGCGTGCACTTGTCAGACCTGATGCTAGGCAACTCCTCTACTACTAAGCCTAGCCCCATCTCTGGTAAATAATGTTTAGCTCAGACGCAGACACCTCTCCAATTGGCAAGTTTTTAGTTTAAAGCCTTAAAGCCAAATGAAGCTTGCAAACATCTGTTTAGCCAGCGTTGTTTTCATAATGGGAGTTTGAACTCCTTTAGGCTAATTCTCAATTAGCCGCAGTCCCCGCTACTCTCTGTCGTTGCACACCCAAGCTGCGCCATTCATTAGGTTATCTGGATTGCCCCAGTAGGTATCTATTTTTGCATCAACGCTGAAAAATCCACAAGAAAGGAGAAAAGCGTTTCATAATTGTCCTCTGGTCAATGCTGTGTTATCAGCTGCCTCTGGCTTGAGGTCTTTTTCTCCTTCCTACTTGTGCTTTTAAAGATACATCGCTTTATTTGTTGTTTTTATGTGCACCATGGGATGCAGGAGCCCACAGAGGCAAGGTGTCACGTCCCCTGGAACCGGAGCTACAGGCGACTGTGACCTGCCACATAGAGGCTGAGGACTAAGCTTGGGTCCTCCATTAAAGGAGTGAATAATCTTACCCACTGAGCATCCATCCAAACAATCTCCCTTGGCCTTTTAGAATTTTGGTTTCTTGCCTGAATTGCCCAGACCTTAAAGGCTACTCTCCTAATTGTATGAATACATGGCCGACGTCAAGAACCCGAGGCTCCGGTTGTGGCTCAATTGGTAGAATGCTAGTGGAGCAATCTTTTGTTTGAATTCTGAGTTACAGTCTGAGGCATTCTTGAAGCCTTGGATCCCTTTCATGCCTGGAACTCACTGAGCCAATTACCCAGTGACAGTGACCACCAAGGATTTGTCTGTCTCTGCCTCTCTAGTGCTAGGATCGCAACTACCCATCACTGTAGTTGGCTTTTTAAAAACCTAGGTTCTGGGAATTGAACTCTGGTCCTCAAGCTGGCAGGGGAAGCCTACCACATGAGCCGTCCTCCCAACCCAACAACTGTATCAACAGTAACAGCAGGAAGAGGTGCCCAGTGTGATCAACTGGACAGGGCCTTCACATGGCAGAAGCTTTTGGAGAACAGTTTGCCACAGTGAATCCAACACTGACCCACTGCACCTGACCTCTAATTTCCCCATTCTGACCCAGTTTAGGTTCCTCGTTTAAAAGCTCATAGAAATATTTCATCACTGTAATTATAGGTGAGGCTCCCTCTGTCGTAAGAAAAGGGGACAATTAACCAAGGCACATAATTGAAGTGTATGTAGATATATCCGGTGGTGGATGGGCCTTCCCTCCTGGATAGCCCCAGTATGCAAGGGCAGAGACAGGAGCACATGGCTCATAGCAGCTGGATGATGTGAGCATTATTACTAAAGAGGGAGTGAGGAGTCTGTGGGCGAGGGAGGCTTCCGGGCCTCCTGTGTGAACTGAGTCACACCTTCCCTTTCCCACCCAGGAGGCTTTCCATGCTGTGGCCCCATTTGAAAATTCTGCTAATCATGGGAGACGAGGGGGCATTTGTAATAGAGACAGTGTGACTCCTGTCACTGAGCAGAACAATGAAGAGTTCAAAAATAGTAGTATCTGCTAGTGGAAAGCCAATAAACATATAATTTTCAGGTAATTACTATCATATAATTCGCTCTCTGCTTTTTCATATGCCCCGGCAGAAACAGAATTGGAGAGCCACTGGGACATAGCTGAGTACTGTACACCCATAGCAGAAAGGAAGGGTGGTGGTTGCTTTCTCTCCCCTCAACAGAAACTGATGGCCAGGGTACCCCAAAGCTGGAGGAGCCCAGGTCCACCTCCTTCCCGCTGGTGAGTCAATCCTAAGGTGATTGACTCAGAACCTACCGGCGAAACATCTGGGCTTCATTCCAGCCCTTTGGCCAGCCACATGTCTGCTCCCTGTGCCTTCAGTGTCCTGTAGGATGATGTCACTAAAGTCAATGGTGCTTCCTCCCCACGGGGCAGGCAATGAGAAGTGGGGAAACTTGGGTGTTACTACAAAGATGCGTGGCTGTCTTGGTTACTGCTGTGAAGAGACATGATGACCATGGCAACTCTTAAAAGGAAAACATTTCATTGGGGCCAGCTTACAGTTTCAGGGGTTTGGTCCATTGTCATCATGGTGAGGAGCATGACAGCATGAAGGCAGACCCGATGCTAGAGAAGGAGCTGAGAGTTCTTCATCCTGATCTGCAGGCAGCAGAAGGAGACTGTGTCTCATGCTGGGCATAGCTTGAGCATAGGAGACTTCAAAGCCACCCCACAAAGACACACTTCCTCCAAAAAGACCATACCTACTCCAACAGGCCACATCTCCTCATAGTGCCTCTCTTTATAGGCTAAACGCTCAACCATGTGAGTCTATGGGGGAAAACCACCACACTGGCAATCCCAAGTTGAATTCTATCAGGCAAAAATCTTATTGCATAGTGTCAGCTATCACAATGGGATCCATAAATCAAGCAAACTTTAGAAGAAAAAGATTTCTGCAACTCACAGTTTTGGAGGCTGAGAGAGCAAATGGCAGGGTGCAGGCTCTGAACCCGTGGTGGATGGCCCACCGTAGAGCACCAGCAGAGGGAAGATTGTCGTCTTGAGTGAGGAAGCAGAGAGGGAGGGGCAGGCATATCCATTTCATAACTCTTTCCAAGAACAATCAATGGTGGGCAGTGGATGGCAGATGGTGGATAATGGAGCCTGAACAGAGAAAGAAAGAGTACATATTGAGCCAAGGAGCAGAGAGGGAGGGAGTAGCCTTGTCCATTTCCTGGCACTCTTCTCCTAAGAACTACCAACAGGTCTCACAGGACTTACCTCACAGTTCTGCCCTAAGGGCCTTCTGCTAGGTCCTAACCCTTCCCAATACCTTCACCCCAGGGACAGAGCCTCTAGTTGAATGAAGCCTGGGAGGACATTCAAACAAAACCTAAATTAGAACACTTAGCATTGATCTTATTTCTTTCACTGTGTTTTTCCTTCGTTCCAAACAAGGTATATTGGCATGAAGTTCATGGAAGGTAATCAGAACACACTCAAGATCAGTGCTATAAGCTTGTGGCTAACAATGGATGACCTGGCAGAAGCCCTGTCATTGGCCGTAGCCTGTGCTGATGGGCTGTCATTGCTGCAGCTGCCTTTTGCTTGCTTTTCAGGGCTGAAGGATGGCACTGGGACCTTGCATCATCAGCCGCCAGCGCTGAAAATAGAAAATGTCAGCAACGTTTGAGAGAGTACCTACCAAGCAGATCACAGTATGAGTATGTTGGCAATGTATCTGCAGTATTAAAATTTCACAGGGAGCGCAGCAGGGTGTAGGGAGTCCAGGAGAGCAGTTCATCGTGGCAATGTAAGATGGAGAAACACTTCTATCATCCCAAGAGTCCTGGTCCGCAGATTCCACAGGTCCACGGCTGAGGGCTACACTCTGGGCTGGTATCCACCCAACGCAGTAGTGTCAGGGAGTGAATTTGGGCGGCTCCTTAGCCACTATGAAAGAAAGACTATATGCACATGAATCATCTTTTCAGAGGAAGAGAAGGTGACCGGTTTGACCAGTGTCTCAATTTGCTTCCTCCTTAAAACGGAGCCCAAGGTGGACTTGAGCGTGCTCATGCCGTCCTGGGGTGCGGGAGAGAGACAGGGCAGGAGGAGGAGTACCCAGTGTGCTGCTGTCATGGCGAGGGGCCCTCAGCATCACTGCATTATCTCAGAGGAGTCAGAGGCCATGCATCTCAGGTGTCTTCTTTGAAGGGGCCATTGTTTGGGGACATAACCGGGGGCACTGGATTAGAGCTCTCCCCCTATTCTATCTCATGCAGTGATGTCTCACTTCTCATACTTCTCCACCTCCCAACCCAGATCACTTCTGGTTACATATGGGAGACTTTAGCAGGAGTTTGGGGATAGGTGTAATATGAGACTTTTCCTGGGGAGAGCAAATGTCTACCCCTGATATGGGACCAAAGTGATGATACTACCAAAGCCAAACTTGGTGAACCGATGAGTTCATTGGTGTTATTTCAGGAGTATGGATGATGGGTACTTACAGGCTAGGGATGGCTCAAAGGCAGCTGCATCACCCATGCCCACCCCACATGCCTTGATTACTCATGAAAGCTGCGGCTCTGCAGCTCTCTGCATGACCGAGCAACCTGCTCAGTAGGTCAGCTGGGTGGAGAGCTCCCCACCCCCAACCGTGGTTTATTGCTTTCATAACTCTGGGGAGGAAAGGACCTTGTGAATCTTGTTCATTTTAGGAACTTCCTGACATTTACAAGTTGTTTTCTCCCTGAGTCTCATGACCCTCCCTATTCCCTGTTGCAGGGACTGTTTGAATTCAGAGGAAATGCTATATGACAGGAAGAGAGCATGATCAGACATTTCTTATCTGCCCATCTCTGCTGTGTCTTTAGCTATGTCTCTCCATTGCTACACATCTCCTGTTAGGTAACCCTTTCTTTCTGGGTCTAACTTTTATTGGGTTCCAGCAACCTTACAGATTTAAACTTCTCTTTGTTTTTCGCTCTGGGCCTTCCTCTGGTGCTATATTCAGAGTGTCCAACCATCCCTCCTTGACACTCAACACTCTGCTCATATTTCTATGAATGTCTCTTACTAGCTGAGGTAAATTTTGCTCCTGAACACAATGCTGACTCTAAGAGTGTCCTCACTCTCCAGATCTTGGTAGAACCTTTTATACTTTTCCTTCTCTTCAGAAGGGCTCCATGTTTCTCATGTTAGGTAGAAGCAACTAATGTGGACATATCTACTCAGGGCAAGGATGAGGGATTCAAGCAACGTCTCAGCAGGGACATAACACATAAAGGAGAAGGCGATTGTGACCATCAGTGACCTTGTTAGTCATAAACCTGGGAGGCTGCTCCTGTCCTGCAAGCCATCCACTATATTTTATTTGATTTAAACAGGAGAGAGAGAGAGAGAGAGAGAGAGAGAGAGGGAGGGAGGAGTCAGGCTCAAAAATTAAACAGTTTATCAATTATTTGTTTGTTTGTTTGTTTGTTTTTGGAGACAGGTTTTCTCTGTGTAGCCGTGACTGTGCTAGACTCTCTTTTGTAGGCCAGGCTGGCCTCAAACTCACAGTGATCTGCCTCCTTCTGCCTCTGGAGTGCTGGGATTAAAGGTGTGTGCTACCACGCCTGGCTCAGCTAATCAAATTTTAACTGTCAACCATCGATATTTTTATTAATAATTAAAATTTGAATCATACATTAAGATAATTGCAAGTTATATATTTCAAACTACAATGAATTTCTAACAAATTTTATTTTATACAAAGAACATTGGTTGGAATGAATGGAAGTTCCTTCTCTGGGCCTTCCTGTCTTCTTTTGTTTGGTAAAATCCTTTTTATTATCTATCTTACTAGTTTTGTGTGGGGTCCACTTAAATCCAATGCAGGTAACAAGAATTTACTGAAATCAAACTGGTACTGATCGACTAGGGCTGAAGAACAGACTGAGGAGCTGAACTATGACCCTGAAGAGATGTTGTACAGTGTATTTAAAGGATGAAACCGTAACCCTAAGGCAAGGGGAGCAGGATGGGCCGTAACATTGTCCAACCATATTTTGACATAATGGGTTGATCGAGGGAGTTTCCATTAATCGATATAGGAGTAAGTGAAAATGAACTTAGTTTGACCCTGCCAGCAACACAGAGAAGTTGTCCCTGAGATGTCTGGACTCAGACCACTGTTTCCTTACCATAGAAGCTGTTCAGCTATCGGGAAGTCCCCAGCAACCTTATGACCTGGGACCTTGACCTTAGTTTCTCTGTATGATTAAATGGAGTCTGAAAAAGAAATGGTGGCACTTAGAATAAGTTTCTTTTGCTTGTTCCCAACAGTTTAAAGAAGCTATGACAATGCGTGTTCCTAATCCCAGAACTTGGGAGGCTGAGGCAGGACAATCATGAGTTGAAGATCAGCCTGGGCAGTTTAGCACGGTCCTGTCAAAAGAGACAAAGAGGAAAGAAAGAAGGAAATAGGGAGGGAGGGAGAGAGAGAGGAAAAGTAGGAGGGAGGGAAAGAAATAGAGGGGGAATGAAGGGAGGGAGGGAGGGAGGGAGGAAGGAAGGAAGGAAGGAAGGAAGGAAGGAAGGATTTCTTAAGGAAACAGGCATTTGAGTGACTGAGTGAAAGTTCACCTAGCATGTCTGAGGCGTTGGGTTCAACCCTCAGCCCTGAAGAAACACAAATTCAGGAGGCCAAGGCTTCTTGATGGAAATGTACTCTGAGGCCTGGGAGTGGTGCAGCCTCTTAACTTACCTGACTGTCGACAGATGCTCCAGAATCCACTAAGGGGAGAGCCCTTCACCCCACCTCTGGGTCTGCTCACACCCCTGAAGCTTCTGGCACAAACACCCCTAAGCCACGAAGATTCCCCCTTCTTTTCCTCCTCAGCGCTCAGGACTTATTTGTTTTTACTCATTATTGTTTTATGTATATGTGCAGGGTAGCAAGCGTGCTGTGCTGTGCACATGAAGCGCAAAAACAACTTTGTGTAATTAGCCTCCTCTTTCACCTTTACATGGCTCCAGGGACCAACCTTGGGCTGTCAGGCTTGCAGGGTGAGCACCTTCACTTGTTGAGCTTCTCGCTGGCCCAGCACGGGGGACTTAAGCAATACAGTTCAGTGTCTGGGTGTTTGCATTTTGTTTTCTAATTGCTTCATAGGTCTTTCTTTCTCCCTTCCTTCCTTCCTTCCTTCCTTCCTTCCTTCCTTCCTTCCCTCCCTCCCTCCCTTCCTCTCTTTCTTTCTTTCCTCCCTCCTCACTCCTTCAATCCTTGCTCTTCGGCAGTACTAGAGGTCAAACCCAGACCCTTGTGCACTGTTAGGCAAGCTCTACACCACTCAGCTACATCCTTAGTCCCATTGATTCTTATCTTTTCAACAAAATGAGAAATTATCTTGGGTCAGTAACATATGTCATTGTGTGTCGAGAACAAGAGCAAGTTTGTCCACTCAACACGCAAGTCTAATGAGCACCTACTGTGTGCTTTGCACAACAGTGGGCACCAAGCACATCTTTGCAGAACTCAGAACCTGGAGCGTGAGATAGTCTCCAGGATACAGCTCTAGAATGTTCCTCATGGAAGGAGCTCAGATGAAGTTATGGTCACGTTTGCTGGGAAAGAGAAAAAGGGCACTGTGCTCAGTGGCACACACTGTAACCCCAGCACTCAGGGAGGCAGAGCAGGCAGAGCTCTGTTAGGTTGAGGCCAGCCTGATCTACAAAGTGAGACCAAGGCTACACATAAAAACCCTGTCTCAAAAAAAAAAAGTGGAGTGAGAGAATGAGAGATAGAGAGGGGCCAGGGTCTCCTCTAGATGGTGAAGAATGAGGAGACGTTTCCAAAAGGATCGATGAGTTACATGTGAAAGGAAGATGTGTCAAGCAGGCCATTTGGGGCCTGTTGAGGGTGTGATGGTGGGAAGTGGGTGTTGTGGAGACCATTCCCAGCCCCCTGAAGGCAAGCCCTGGTTTTGCCTTTCCCTTCAAGGGACACATTGACCTTGTGAAACATCATTTCTCTAGGTCTGAAGTGGGGAGATTTAGGGGCTGGGTGTGGTTCACTTGTCATGTGCAGACATGACCACCTGTGTTGGAGCCCCATCATCCATCAGATGCAATGTTGGGGGTGCGAAGATATTCAGGGATTCACATGTGTGTATGCGCCTGTGTCCGCATGCATGAGCACATGCATGTGCATGAGAGAGAGAGAAAATGTATGCCACAGCGTGTGGGCTCCTCTGAAGCCAGAAGACAGGATTAAGTGCCCTGGAGGTGGATGTTTGTTAGCCATTCTGCATGGCTGCTGGAAGCTGAACTTGGCCCTCCACAAGAGCATCAAGTACCATCAACTGCCGAGTCATCTCTCCAGCTCAGTTATTATAGATTATCATTTAATCTCTATTTATACAAATTATGCCTTGTGACATTCTTGGAAAGCTGAGCATTGCTAATTAAGGTAAGGTTGTTTGTTTTTTTGTATTTTTTCTTACCTCCTTCTCCACTTTCCCCGGTGCACAGAACCTGGGGAGGGGGGTGCACTCATGCTCTTGTGCCCATGTGATCAGATAGCATCTCCCTTTGTAGCCCCAAGCTGCTGACCTTGAACTGGTGACATCTTGCCTTGGCCTCTCTGTTGCTAGGTTCACAGAGGTGCACTACCATGCTCTGTAGCAGGAAGACTTTTTTATCATTTTTCTGCTCAGATTTCTTTGCTCTTTCCTCTGCATTTACATATCTATATTCCCTAGAAAATGGACTCATCTTTATCTTTTGACAGTTAATCTTCCGGACTGTGCCTGGAGTTGCCCTTTACATTCATGATGGCTTTACAAGACAGGCCACGTGTAAGTAAGTGTGAATCAAGAGATAATTCACGCGCCCTGGGAAGGCAAGGCTTCACCAGGAAATGTCTTTATTGAAACCCTGGAGCCTTCAGTACACATCAGCCCCTGGATCTTGCCTCCATTTCTTCTTTCAGACTTTTATCTGAGACTTACTCCAACCACCTTTGGTGGGCTGCCGAGACAGTTCACATCAGGCCAGCGGCTGAGTGTGTAAGACAGAAAGACCCTCAAGTTAGAGATCATCTCCAGTTCCACACTACAGGTGGGCAGCTCAAGGCCCCGGTGGAGGAGATGCCCAGGGCCACACAGCAGGGGAGGTCCAGGCCAGTGCTCTTCGCACATGCCCGGTCTTGCTTTCTGTTGGGACACTTGCTCACAGGCCAACCTGTGTGCAATCACCCAGAGGTGACACCTTGACACTACTAATCCAATCCTATACACACAGATGGTGTTTCAGAGGAGAGTGGAGTGCAGGCCGGTGGGCAATGAAAGATGGTTGCCAAAGGTCCCTGTCTGGCCTCCCCCCTGTCCTGCTGAGAGTCAAGGCTTGCCGCCTTCCCTAGAGCATATATCCCTGAAGGATGACAGCTGGTCTCACTGCGGCAACTCTTCTCTGTGCCTGGAGAAGAGTGCTGTGTTATGCGATATTATTATACCGTATTCCGTTGTATATTATATTAGATTCTCTTGTTTTATATTGTACTCACATTGCTTATAACACGACATTTTATTAGACTGCACACACAATATACATACATACGCACAGAATACAATATATTATAAATGTACACAGTATTTCCGAGGGAATAGGTGAACTCACAGGCAAAGCGATTCCCTCTGTCACCCACTTTTTTTTGGCTTCCCTGGGGATACTGTGTTTTCTCATTTGAAGAGCCAAAAGAAATTGCCTGTTCAATTTTGTGTGTAACATGGCTGTGTCAGAAGTGATTTTGCAGCAGCCTCTGGCATGGAGACTCTGGCAGGACCCTGGAGAAGTTGCCCCAGGAAGCCGAAGATCTGCTGCACCCTCTCTACGTGACCGCTGAAGCACTGGGAAGTAAGCCACCCTCTGTGCCCCTCAGATTAGCTGATCATTCATTATGTATGTTACTTTTTTAGGTTAGTGTTCAAAGCAGTGCATTTCATTGTGGCCTTTCAAACATGTGTCTCTGTGCGCTTTGTCCTCCCTTCCCCTCCCTGGATCGCTCCCCTGAGCCCCCCACCCCTTTCCTGAAGGGTTTCCCTTCTTCCCATATGGACCCCCTTTATTTCACACATATTACACAACCTCCCTTAAGAGCTTCTTCCCAACCTCACGGGGGGGGGAGGGGGGGGATCACGACCTACATGCAGGCACATATGTAGAGGTACATATTTATATACATACTCAAACAACTTTAATCTAGATCCATGTGAGAGAAAACACAGGATTCACCTTTGTGAATGTGGCATGTTTCTACATTTTATTTTGTGTGTGAGTGTTGTGCCTGCGTATATGTGTGTGCACTACTCGCACGCCTGGTATCACAGGAGGCCAGAAGAGGGCATCTGGTCACCTGGGACTGAACCTACAGAGGTCTTCTGTATGCCATGGGGGTGCTGGGATTGAACCTGGGTCCTTTGGAAGAGCAGCCAGTGCTCTTAACCGCTGAGCCATCTCTCCAGCCCTGTTGTGTGTTTCTTAATGATAGATAGCCATGATGGGGTAAGACAGAAACTCAAAGCAGTTCAGCCTTCATTTCCCTGAGGCTGAGGTTTTCAACCCCTTTCATACCCAGTCTTTGTCAGCCATTTCTATTACTTTTTAGAGAACTGTGTTCAGCTCATTAGTCCATCAGATGGACTATTTGTTGGTAGTGATGAAGTGATGAGTGTTCTTTATATTTTCTAGAAGTTAATCCCTTGTCTGATGTGCAGTTATCAAAGCCTTTTTCGAATTCTGCATGGGCTGTCTCTTGATTCTGGTGTGTTTTGTTGTTGATTTGTGTGTGTATGTATACAGAAACTTTTTAATTCCTCATAACCCCCTTTGTTGATCACTTGGATTATTTCCTGTGCTCTTGGAGCCCATTTCAGAAAGTCCTTGCCTGTACCAACTTCCTGAAGTGTCTCCCCATCTTTTTGTTTAGCAGTTTCAAAGTTTAGAGACTTGTAATAAGGTCTGAGAGTCATTTTGAATTGCTCTTTGTGCAGGACTAGAGATATGGATTTAATTTCATTTTTCTACAGGTGGACATGTGGTTTCCATGTTTCCTTAGTATTTTTTCTGCTGCTGTGGACTCAGCCTTGGATATGCTGGGTAAACTACCAGCCAGGCCCACTCCTGGCACCTGTTAGCAAAACTTTTAACTAAGAACACGTGAGGACTGTGAGAGAATTATTCCAACACACCTGATGTAAGTTCTTACCTTAAAATGTTCATACCCCTGGGCAGTAATTAATACTTAGTGAATACATCCAAAGGAAAACCTCTGAAATATATACTGAATGTCTGTTTCAATATTTTTTCTCATAGAGGAAAATGAGATACATCAGAAATGTCAAGTCACTGTCAATCATTTACAGAGCTCCTCGCCAGTGAGACGGTGCACAAGCCTTTCAAGCGATGTTTACATAAGAGTTTCATTTGTTTTGGTTGGGGCTTTTCATATTTTTAAAAGAGGGCATCAGGTCCCCTAGAGCTGGAGTTTGGGTAGATAGGAGCCACCCAGGTGGGTGCTGGGAAGTAGACCCAGCTCTCGTGGGAGAGCAACAAGCTCTCATGACCCACCTTCCCAGCCCAAGCTTTTCAGATTTTTGAGTCTCACTATGTAGCCTAGATGGCCTCAAATTCTCCTTTCTCCTGACTCAGCCTCCTGACTCAGTCAGTGCTGGGAGTGCAGGCGTGGCTCACTGTCCCTGGCTTTATACAGATTTGGGGGTCTGGTGTGATGGTGCATGCCTGTGATCTCAGAACTCAGGAGGCTGAGATGAGAGGATTGTAGACCCCAGTCTTTGATATGTCTTAAGTTCTAGATCATACAGCAAGGGCCTGTCTTCAAAAAAAAAAAAAAAAGGTTTAAAATACACATGCTCACGTGGTTTGTTTACCCTAACTACTTCAGTGTGTTTTTCTAAAAACAAAACCTTTTACATAACAATAATCCAAATCAGGAAATGGGCAATGCTATGGTCCCAGTACTGAATACACAGACAAAAGCGTGTCACCATTGTCCGCCAAATAACCTTCCCAGCAAGAGGAAACCGTACTCGATAGTGTTTGGCTCCACGATGAAAATCTATGCTCACGCACAGCTCTGGTTTGGGCGTTCAGGAAGCTTCTCATCCATTTCTTCTCCTTCACGAGCTTAGTCATGCATACATGTTTTGGCACTAAAGACTAAAACAAGGCCTCACACATGCTAAGCCTGTGTTCTTTCACAGCGCTTCATCCCCAGCCTCATTTAGGTACTTTAAAAATGCTTGTGCATGTACACTTCTGTGTGTTCAAGTGTGTGCGTGTGGGTATGCATGTGTTCACTTGTGTTTGTGTGTGTTTGTCCGAGAACATGCGTGCACGTGTGTGCAAGTGTGCGTGAGCAGAGCATCAGAGCTTCTGAAGCTGGGGTTACACTGGGTAGAATGTGCCTCAAACTGGGCCTGCTGCCTGTGGTTCCTCATGACTAGATTCCAGGGATGCGTGCTGGACGGGTATGTGGACAAGGACATGGTGTGTCCTTTTCGGGTCAAGGGTTACACAGCTCCAATTGTTTGCTTGCGGTAGTTGGTGGCTGTCGGGTTTCCTCACTGTAAACTTAGATTGCTCCCTATGTAACCAATACGGATCTTATAAGGAGATGCTTTGAGAGTATTCATCATTCTGTGTCTTGTGAAGTATGTGTGTGTGTGTTTAAGGATCAAACCCAAGTCTTATGCATGCTGCACATACTTTTTCCCACCAAAAGCGTGTTAATGTTTTACTCACTAGTTTAGAATTGTTGATGGCTTAAGCTTGACTTTTCCTTGGCTTTGGTTTTGGTTTTTTTTGGGAGACAGGATTTCTCTGTGTAGCTCTGGCTGTCCTGGAACTCGATCTGTAGATCAGGCTGGTCTTGAACTCAAAGAGATCCAGCTGCCGCCTGGGCACTGTGCTTAAACGCGTGCACCACCGCTGCCTGGCTGACTTCTCTTCGTCTTAAAGACTTATTTATTTTGAATTATGTGCATGTGTGAGAGTATCTGCACATGAGTGTGGGTGCCAACAGAGGCCAGAAGAGGGTGTCTGCTCCCCTGGATCTAGAACTATGAGTCTCCAGTTTAGGGGCTGGGAATTGAACTTATGTCCTCTGTAAGAGCAGCAAGTGCTCTTCACTGCTGTGCTATCTCTTCAGTCACAAAAACAAGGTCTCAGATGCGCTGTGGCACTCAACTTTAATCTCAGCACTTGGAGACAGAGGCAAGAAGATCTCTCTGAGTTCTAGGCCAGCCTAGTCTACAAGAGTTCTAGGCCAGCCGGGACTACATAGACCCTGTTTCTCAAGCAAAACAAAACAAAAACAAAACCCGGGACCTCATGTAGCCCAGGATGGCCTCAATCTCACTATGTAGGCGAAACTGGCTTTGATTTCCTGATCCTTCTGCCTTTCCTATGAAGTGCTAGACCTAAAGATATGCAGGAATTTCAAATTGTGATTTTAAAAAAAAAAATTCATCATTTAGCTATCTATGGAAGAACTCTTTCTCTCTCTCTTTCTTTCCTTCCCCCTTTTCTCCCTCCCTTTCTCCATCCTCCCCTGCCCAAACTCATAATCCTCTTGTCTCCATTTCTGAGTACTAGGCCTACAGGTGTCTACTACAGTGCCTTGTTCATTTATTCACTGTAAAATAGAAGCATGGATTCTGATTTATCTTTGTTTTATGAGTTGTAATCATTACCTACTTGCTTATTTTTAACGACCTTTACTTTTTTCTGATGTATTTCTGTATTGTTTATGCTGGCTCCTGTGTCCTTTGCTGTAAATCTATCATCTGCAGGATTCTTCTCTGCAACCTAACACAGCTGAGAGCTCCAGGCTTACCTTGTACCGTCTGCGCTTGTTTCCTGGGACCGACCATTTCTCTAGGGAAGGCTTGATTACTTTTAGTAGATAATGGTTTCTATAAATTGAGCAACAGGTTTGCTCTTTGATATAGTGTCTTTACCTTTAGGCCTTGTCAGGAAACAAAGGTAGGGAACACACACATACAGACACACAACTGCTTAAATGTAATTTTTTAAAATAACATTTTTCAGGGTGATGGGGATTAAACCCAGGACCTAATGCATACCAAGCAAACACTCTACCCTTGGGCTACGACTCCAGGCTAGAAATATGTTTTTAATAAACTATCATGAGGAAAATTACAGCATGTTGCAGCAAACTGAGCCCACTCCCATCCTCGGAATGATAATATATAGTCAAAACCAAGCATGAGTTTCTTCATGGTCCATGGAAATGAAAGCAGGGCAGGCTGGAGGAGAGGAGGTGTCTGCTCTGGGATGACCAAAGCCACCCACAGGGAGTCCAGAGGTGTTGAGATGGCTCAGAGAAGCAGACGGACTTCAATCCCCCAACTCACTTAAAAACAAAGAACAAAGATCAGGTGTGGCCCCAAGCTGTAACCCCAGAGCTGGGAAATGAGACAGGTGCAGCCCAGGCACACTCTGCACAGGCAGTACTTGTGAGTCTCAGGTCAGTGGTGACCCCACCTTAAAAAAAAAAAAAAAAGAATGTATAGTATCAGAGGAACAATGCCGCTCATCTGCTGACCTCCGTATGCATCTGAACGTATGTGCTTATGTACCTACACAGATGTAAGTACCTGTACACACACAAACACACAAAAGAGAGAGAGAGGGAAGCAACAAGCCAATTCAGTAGAGGCAGGCTGGCCCTCTGTCACCCTTGGGTGTACACGTTCCGGGTTACATATTCACGGTAAGGAGAAAGGGTGTGCACTGAATGGCTGTCAGACTCTGGGAAGAATGAGAACCATCCAAGCCTGAGAGAGCAGCTGCCGAGGTTCCTGCCCGGCAATGGCCCTGCCTCTCAAAATAGGAGCACAGGTCCAGAGGCTGCGTGGTGTCTCCTTCCTCAGAGGCTGCACAGCCAAAGGCAGCTGCCATCCCACAGGTCATGGCGACTGTGGAAATACACACACACACACACACACACACACACACACACACACACACACTCACTGGCTGCAGCACTCACTTGATAGAGTGCTGTCCTAGAACACACATGCCCTGGGTTCAGGGCTCAGGATTGCATGAACTGGCTGGTGGTACACACCTGTAATCCCAGCACTTGAGAGGAAGAGCTGAGAGGACCAGAAATTCAAGGTCATCATTGGCTACATAGCCACTTAGAGGCCTGCCTGAGCTAAGAGACTTACGGGCATAAAACACCCAGAAGACTCTGGCTCAGAAAAACAAAAGGAAGCTTACAAGTGCTGGCTCACACCTTTAATCTTGGCACTCAGGAGGCAGAGGCAGGTGGATCTCTGTGAGTTTGAGGCCAGCCTGGTCTACAAAGTGAGTCCAGGACAGCCAGGGCTACACAGTAAAAACTTGTCTCAAAAAAACCCAAACCAAACAAAGCAATTTTACCTGCTACAAAAGAACAACCACCAGCATCGGTACAGTGCCCTCACAATGCTTAGGCTTCTTAAGCTTCCGAAGCATTCATAGAGTCAGACATGGTGAGTCACACCTGCAGTTCCAGCACTCAGGAGGTCGAGGCAGGAGGATCTCTGGGCCAGCCTGGTCTACAGAATGAGTTCCAGAACAGCCAAGGATACACAGAGAAACATGTCCTTAAAAACAAACAAACAAACAAACAAACAAAAACCAGTTCCCTGCAAAGGAAGTTGTAACTTTCAGAAACTAAGATTTCAAATATTAGCAAATGAATGTGTGTAGAAATATTTTGTTTTTTATTTATTTTATTATTATTATTTTGGGAGGAGTTTTTTTAATTAATTTTTTATATTAGTTACAGTTTATTAACTTTGTATCCCAGCTGTAGCCCCCTCCCTCATTCCCTCCCAATCCCACCCACCCTCCCTCATCTTTTCCCTGCCCCTCTCTAAGTCCACTGATAGCGGAGGTCCTCCTCCACTTCCATCTGACCCTAGCTTATCAAGTCTCTTCAGGACTGGCTGCAATGTCCTCCTCTGTGGCCTACCAAGGCTGCTCCTCCCTCAAGGGGTGGGAGCAGAGGGGAGGTCAAAGAGCCAGCCATTGAGTTCCTGTCAGAAACAGTCCCTGTTCCCCTTACTAGGGACTCGCTTGGATACTGAGATGCCATGGGCTACATCTGAGCAGGGTGAGTTTTCTTTTTCAGACAGAGTTTCTCTGTGTAGTCTTGGTTGTCCTGGACTCACTTTTTAGACCAGGCTGGCCTCAAACTCATAGAGAACCACCTGCCTCTGCCTCCCTTGTGCTGGGATTACAGGCATGTGCCATTGTGCCCAGCTATCCTGTTTTTCAAAAGCTTCATATTAATATTTTTTTCCTTAATTGGGTAAGGACAGAGATACTGAGAAATTCTTTAAAAATAATATTGGCATACATGAATTGAAAATGAATGTTAAGGGGCTGGAGAGAAGACAAAGCAGTTAAAAACTCTTGCTGCTCTTGAAGAAGTCCTGGTTTAGTTCCCAGCATCCACATCTGGCAATTCTCAGCCACCTGTAACTCTTGCACCAGAGAAGCCAAAATATTCAACCCCCTCTTCTGGCCTCGGGAAGCATCTTCACATACACACACACACACACACACACACACACACACACGCACGCACGCACGCACACGCACAGGCACACACAAACTCTCTCTCTTTAAAAATTAAAGAAGATGAATACTAATAAGCACATGGAAAGAATTCATGTCACTGGTAATTTGGGAAATGCAAATCAAAGCCAGAAGACAGCTCCTCAAACCCTCTGGGTTGGCTATTATTTTATTTCAAGTCATACAATGATAAGTGTTGGCAAGGATGTAAAGAGACTGGAAACCCCATGCATCGCTGCTGGGATTCTGACATGATGCAGCCACTTTGGGAAACAGTTTGGCCATTGCTCAAAGTGTTAAGCATTGAATTACTAAGTAACCACATGATCCAGCCATCCCACTGCTGGTACACATCCCAGAAAATGGAAAACATACGTTCAAACAAAAAAAATCTGTATATAAACCTTCATAGCAGCATCACTCTAACAGTTGGAAAAGGAAAACAAGACAAGTGTCCATCAGCTGGTGAATGGATAAAACAGTAATAATCATCATATGATTGTCTTTTATTCAGTCATAAAGGGAACGAAGTGTGAATGCATGCTATGACATGTATAAACATGAAAAGAACATGACAAATAGAAGTCAGACAAAGTATGCCACATATGTTCCTGTTTATATGTGATTTTCCCAAGAAGCAAATTTATAGGCAGGGCAAGTAGAATAATGGTGGCCACTATCCGAAGGGAAGAGGACTAGGGCATGCCTGCTAATAGCTTTGGGATTTTATTTGCTGGTGATGAAGATTCTTTTAAATCAGGGCAGGAGTTCAGAGGGCTTCCTTCGATGGGAGATGTTGGTGTACTCCTTTAATCCCAGCACCTGGGAGGCAGAGGCAGGTGGATCTCTAAGTTCAAGGCCAGCCTGGTCTACAGAGTGAGCTCCAGGACAGCCTGGACTACACAGAAATCACCCCCCTTCAAAAAAATAAGAAGAAAGAAAAGAGGGCTTCCTGCTCTCCCAAAGGACCCGGCTTGGTTCTCAGCACCCACAGCAGGTGGCCCACCTGTAAGGCAGGCTCCAGGGGATCTGCTGTCTTCTGCATGTTTTCTCTCTCCCTCTTTCTGTCTCTGTGTCTCTGCCTGCCTACCCCCTCCCACCTCACATACGTGCTTACACACACACACATCACCACAAACTGTCAAACAACCTGGAGAGGCCTTGTCTCTTAGCTCTGGGGCTGAAGGCTGAAGTCAACTGTGGACAAGTCTCTGTGCTCTGAAGGCTGTGGAGGAGGATCTTCCTCTTGCTAGCAGCTGAGGATGGACAGCTTTTCTTGGTGTTCTTTGGCTATAATGTATCTCTCCATCCTTAGGCCAAGGTGGGAATATCAAAAATTCAAGGCCATCCTCAGCCACACAATGATACATGAGATCCTGTCTCAAAAAAAAAAAAAAAAAAAAGGAAAACAATGGAATAGACACAGAATACGGTATCAACCATGTGTAATTAAACAACCTGGACGTCCATCAGTAGATGAGTGGATAATGAGAATGGGCTAAATATACAAAATGGAATATTATTCAAGTGTAAAGAAAAGAAAAGCAAAATTCCCACAGGGTGTGAGCACTTGCCTGTAATCCCAGCACTTGAGTGGCAGAGGCAGGCGAATCACTGTCAGTATGAGGCCAGCCTGGTCTACAAAGGGAATCCAAGAAAGCCAAGGCTACACAGAGAAACCATGTCTCAAAAAAAAAAAAAAAAAAATACAGGAAAATGGATGAACTTAGAAAATATAATATTAAGCAAAGTCACCAAAAATCAGAAAAGAAGATCCAGCTTCCTCACATGACCTGGCCTATAACAGGTAGCATATGTACAAACAACTGTAAGCAGGGTTCACAGCAATTAGAAAGAAATAGCAACTGGGTTCTGAACACACACAGAAAGACACATGAACCTTGAGAGAGAATGTAAAGTTTAACCTCTGTCATAGTTATTTCCTTTTTTGTGTATATATAAAGTCATTGCTAGTGAAAGTGTAAAACCCAGAGCCAAACTCCAGGCTTTCAGAATAGCTGTTCCCACTGGATGTTCACTGATGTCCTGGATGGATAGAGTCTGGGCCATGACAAGTGTTTAAGTGGCTGCCTTAATCTAACTATGTGATGTTCTCATTTATGAATTTATTATAATAAAGCAAAAAATTTTTTTTGCAATTTTTAAAAAAGAAATCAGGGGGCTGGAGAGATGGCTCAGTGGTTAAGAACACTGTCTGCTCTTCCAGAGGTCCCAAGTTCAATTCCCAGCACCTACATGGCAGCTCACAACTGTCTGTAACTCGGACAATTTTATACTAATGCACATAAAATAAATAAAATGAATTTAAAAAAAGAAATCAGTAATTATTCTGTGGTATGGGGTGGGCATTGACAGGACCACCTGAGCGCTCAGGTGATGAAGGTAGGAAGATTATGAGTTTGAGGCCAGGCCAGGCTACACAGCATGTGATTGGCTCATAGGGGGTGGTAAGGATTTTTTTAAAGACAAATAAAACTTTTTTTCATGTTTCATTAAATCAGTGGTTTTCAACCTTCCAGATGCTGCAACCCTTTAATACAGTTCCTCATCTGAGTTGAACTCCCAACCATAAAATTATTTTCATTGCTACTTCACAACTGTAATTTTCTACTGTTATGAATCATAATGTAAATATCTGATCTGCAGGGTGCCTGATGTGCTAACTCTGTGAAAGCGCCATTAGACCACCAAAGGGGTTGCATACCACAGGTTGAAAACTGCTGCAGTAAATAAAATAAGAGGACAAACTAATGTCGCACAGAGGAAAACATAGTCCAGCAGCAAAAGTAACTTTCAGTAGTGAAGAACTTCTGGAAGCATCATGCTGCGGTTCCAGGACACAGCCAGCTTGTCAGATTTGTTCCCAGTTTGCATGGGTGCAGTTCAAGGATACGCATGGAAGCCATTCCAAGCCAGGCTGGGTTGAAGTCTGGTGTCCTTCCTACGTTTTCCTCCTCTTCAGCAGTGGGTCTGAAGGCCACGAGCTGGGTGTAGGCTCCGCACTGGATGGAAGGGACTGACACGACCTGAAGGAGAACTGCCGATTGAGGCATTCACACGTGACTTTATGCAATTAGGAGCCACTGAGATTCTGGAGCTCTGTGCTTGGTGCTTACATCAGCGAACACAATAGAAGTGTTCCCATTTGTGTTAGTGGCAAGACCAGAAAGTCTACAGCCAGCAAGATGGCCCAGTGGGTTAAGGTGCTTGCTGCCTTCAGATTGTCCTCTGACCACCACACATGTGCCATGCCATGCACACACATGAAAAAAGTAAATAAATGTAATACAACATTTTAAGGACATGGATGTTAGGAAGGAACAGACAGAGCACTGATTACATGGGAACTCTTGAGTTATGGTATTAGCAGGAGCCTTGTCTAATAACTGCCCTAGCTCCCAGATAATTGACACAGACCTGTTAGCCCTCTTCAACAGGCTTTAAGCACTGTAACTGGGCAGGCAGTCATCTGTTCTAACCCACTTATGCTAGTCTGGCCACCTCCCAGGCACGTGCCTGTTATTTGCCACCTCAGTCTCATTCCTATTCCATTTTTGTCCTCCCCTCTCTCAGCAACCTTCCTCTCTGCTTTCTCACTCTTTCTCCCCATCCCTCCAAAGGATGGGAAATCCAGCCTTTCTATCTCCCCTGTCCAGTCATTGGCTGCTCAGCTTTTTATTAACCAATCAGAGATAATTGAAGGGCATTCTTTATACAACATTAATACAGGAGATTCCAATCATCACCACAATACCCAGGTCCCCAGCTGCAACCTGATCTCATGGCACAGAAAATAGCATCTGAAACACAGTGCACAAGACCAGCCCCCAACAGGGAACATCACCCAGAAGTCTTTAAGAAACAATGTATGGGCCAGGCATGGTGACACAGCCCTTTAATTCTAGCACTTGGGAATCAGAGGCAGGAAGATCTCTGTGAGTTCCAGGACAGCCTGGTCTACACTGTGAGTCCCAGGACAGCCAGAGCTACATGGTGAGATCTGTCTACAAACAAACAAAAAAGAATCAATGACTGGACTGTTGAAATCAATAGGACCAACATGCCAAAACTGACAGCTTTCTTATGTCTAAGCACAAACAAGAAAATGTAATAGAAAAAAGGGTGACCGAAACTCTCAGATGCTTAGAACTAAGTCCTAGAGAAAGATAAGCAGGACACTATGGAGGTGACTCGAAAATGTAACTAAAACACATTAAAAAAAAATGGCTATGTTGTGTTCTTAGAGGGGAAAAACCACTCAAATTTCAGTACATTTCTCAAATATAAGCTCAAATTGAATGTAATTACAATCAAACTGTCCAAAAGGCTTTCCACAGATGTTCTTAAATGGATTCATATGGAAGAGCACATACACAGGAAGAAACCAGCCACAGAAACAGGCAAAAAAACAGTGGTTTATGCATCATTTGTATGTATATCATAAAAATATAGTGATGAAAACTAGTGTGTGTGTAAGAAGAGGGAAGAGATACAGGAAAGAGCAAAGGATCAGAAGAGCAATTCAAGTGTGGACAGGGAGTTGGCATATAAGAATGGCCAAATAAATGGAAGAGGGCTGAGCGGGTAGCTCGTGGCAGAGCACTTGTCTGGCATGAGCACGGCTCTGAGCCTGATCCCCAGCACCAAGAAACAAAAAGTCAGTGGAAAAAAGACAGAGTGATTCTTAAAATCAATAGCGAAGGGTTTGGAGAGGTGGCTCAGAGGCTAAGAGCACTCGTTGCCCTTGCAAGGGGCCCATTGTTCACATCTGTAATTCTAGGGCAGGAGGGCAGAGGAGGCAGGTCCCCAGATATAATATGGATGTCAAAATAAATGAGCTAAAAAAAGAATGAATGAAGAAACAACAGAGAAAACTCATAATACCACTATACTCAGATGAACGTATATTATGTAATACTGTTTTTATGGTTTTCCTTTCAGTACTCATAAGTGAATGGAAAGGCTAAAGCAGCAGCTTATCAGTAAAGTGCTTGCTGGGTTCGAGTTCAAGACCATTGTCTTACCTTTCTAATGCTAAGCCAAAACACCATGACCAAGGCGACTTACAAAGGAAAGTGTTTAGTTAGGATTACAGTTTTAGAAAGGCAGCATCTGTGATGGCAGAGCAAAGGCATGGTGACACAAGAGCTGAGAACTCATGCCTTGATCTGCAAGCAGGAAGCAGAGAGAGAGACATGAGTTTCTATGTTAGCCATCCTCCACTGAACAAAGAAACCTCTCTGAGGGGTCTGCTATCTGGGTTAAAAGACAGAAACTTAGAGGGAGGCTGGGCGGTAAGCCCATTTAGCAGAATAACAGGAATGGGTTCACTCCTCTCCTGGTGAGCTCCCCAACCTTGGGTTCTGGGCCAGAGCTACAGTATAGGTGAGTGTTTCCTCTCACAGAGTGGGCCTTAAAGGCAACCAGAAAGCAGTGGGATACCCTGTCACATTAGTGCCTCTAGTGTAGCCATGGGCGCCTCTCACCACACTGGCCATTCTTGTAGCTCACGGCTTGGCAAGACTGATGACATTTTCCCTACAGTGGCCTCCATGGCACCTCCTAGGACCATGAAAGCTGGGCAGCAGGGAGGAAGCTTTCTGGTGAGCAGCAGCTTTACTTCTTCACGTCCTGGAATAGAGATGCGTGCTACCTCCAGCAGGAGGCTCTTACCGTCGAGGTCTGAATGTAGAATACCCGGCATTGTTTGGGAAGTCTCAAACAGACTTTTAACTTTAATATTCATTTAAAAAAGTATTAAATGTAGCTGGGCGTGGTGGAAATTGCCTTTGATCCCAGCACTTGGGAGGCAGAGGCAGGCAGATCTCTGAGTTCGAGGCCAGCCTGGTCCACAGAGTTCCAGGACAATCAGGGCTACGTAAAGAAATTCTGTCTCTAAAAAAAAAAAAAAGTTAAATGTATTTATTTTGTGTGTTGTTGCAAGGAGGGGTTAGTTTCCAGGGCACACATGTGGAGGTCAGAGGACAACTTTGTACGGTCAGTTCTTTCCTTCCATCATGCAGATTTGAAGTCATCTATGTTTGGTGGCAAGTGCCCTTAGCCACTAAACCAGCTCATAGGCCCTAACTTTAACATTAGTCTGTTATACATTACTCATTCGGTGATTTTAAAAATTACAATATGAAGTATTTATACAAGGAAAAAATAGAAAGAAAAAAGGCTAAAAGGAAACATATACCGGCTGTGTCTGGAGTTATGTCTATGGATGATCTTAGACATAACTTGCTATTTTTTTCCTTTAATTCTTCGTTCCTTACATGTTTTCTGAATTGACTCTCTCTTACTTTATAATTAGCCATGTAAAATGAGAGAAAAATAATGAGGTTTTAAAAACTCACTATCAAATTCAATGCTTGCCCCTGCCCCCAGGAGGCCCTGATATTTAGAAACAATAATTAAAACAAACAAACAACCACTCAGCACCATTTAATCCTATTACTCTTCTGGACCTCTTGCAAACTAGGGGATGATCCCTCTGCCTCTTTAAAATAAATCCCCCAAGGTCATGCCCCCCTACCGCCCACCCCCCTACCCCCACCCCGTCAGTAACTGCGGGATAAGATTCCCAGGCCTGTGCTCCGCCCCTGCGCCATCTGGCACCCCTGAATTTGATCTAAGAGTCAGAGCTGGAGCCAGCCAAACATTCAGCCACCCAGAAATATCTCCTTCACAGAAGATATTTATCCCTTTAGGGACACCCCTTCCTAGCAAGGCACTGCCTCGCTGCAGGCCTCAGTTTCCTTGCCCTCACCCCGGCTGCCTGCAGGCCCTGCTTCCTCTTGCTTGCTCTGGGTCGCCCACTGGAAGGCCCTTCTCCAGACTGCCATGAATTCACTTGCAGGGTACTCTTGAGCAACTCTAGCAATAAGCGAGCCAGGTCCCCTCCTCCCGCCTGCGATGGGAAAACGGACACCCAGAGCACTTTTTACACACGCCACTTCTCACATCCAGTGGTGTTTGCTTTGCATGTTGGGGTTCTGGGTAAGATTTCCTTTGAAACAAGGATCTGAAAACGACACAGGCCAGGAGACTTCCCTACTCCCTTCCCCGGGCTGACATTATTTCCCTGAGTGGTGGCAGAACCCTGACTACTGAGCTGAAAGAACGGATAAGAATTCCTCTGTGTCGCTTCGGCCCAGCTCTCCCTGGAGGCTGAGCTGCTGGGATCAAAGCGGCTGAAGTGGGTGCCACTCTATGGAATTAAGCTCTGAGATGCCGGATAAACCCAGCCCGCACTTCTGGGTCCTCCTCCCACCTCCCGTCACCTAGGCAACCGGGAGGGGCCTGGGAGCCTGTTCCTCTGTCCTGCCCCTCGCCACCTACTCAGACGCCCAGGCCTGCGTTCCTTCCTTAGGACTCTGCCCACAGAATCTCAGCTTCCCGACAGTTCCATTTCTTCAGCTCTTTTTTGTGAACACGGAAACCAGATTCCGAGCGAAGGGGCCCCAACTCGCTAAAATGATCCCAGTTTGCATGAAGAATTTGCCTGTCTTCCTGGCAGAGGAGCCACAGGCAAAGGGTCTGACCTCGAAGGAACAGCGCGTCCAGCGCTCTGCGAGATCTAAGACAAGGCTTCTGCTGGAAGGGCAGAGGACAGTCAGCGAGCTTTGTGGCGAGGGGCCTCCTGGAACAACCAGCCCGGCCAGCAGTCAGGGCAGAGGGCAGGGCTTGCTAGATGAGGGTGAGGGTTTTCTCTTCTCACAGAGGCTCTCCTTTGAAGGCCAGAGCCAGAGATCCCGGGAGTTCATTTCCTATGGAAGTTTGGTTTTAAAAGTTTGTTTTATTTTTAACTATGTGTGTGTGCACATGTGAGCACAGGTACCCCAGGAGGCTTTGGATCCCTGCAGCTGGAGTTCCAGGTTCTTCAAGAGCCATACTCAGCTCTAACCACTAGCCAGCTCTGCAGCCCTGGTTTTTCTGAAGTAGGGTCTCCATGTATCTGAGGCTGTCCTTGAACTCATCAAGTAGCTGAGAATGCTCAGACTTCCCAACCTCTTCGGTCCCAAGTACTGAGATGATGGGCATGTGCCACCATGGCTGGTTTTATGCAACACTAGGGATGAAACCCAGTGGCCTTGGGCAAGCTGGGCAAGTGCTCTACCGATTTAGCTACACTCCTGACCTCTGCTGAGTGATTTCTGCCACTAGGCAGCCAGGGCTACCTACGTCACCTCTGGGAGAGGGTCAGAGCTGGCCTTACAATGTGACCACGGGTAAAGACGGGGAAGAGGTCAGTAGGCGTTGTTGTCGAGAGATACTGCAGGATTGGGGCTGCAGGTTACACAGAACGTTTCACGTAAGGATTAGAGAGTAAAGGCCCAGTAAATCCTCCAGAAACCAATCCAGTAAGCGGCGGCCTGGGCCAGTGCCTGCGGTGGCGGCTCACACCCACGATACCAGCACTGGAGAGGCTCCCGCAGGGGACGCTGAGGATGCTGAGGACGCTGAGGACGCTGAGGCTGCTGAAGCTGCTGAGGCTAGCCTGGGTTGAGCGAACTTTTTGTTTTGTTTTTGTTACAGGGTGTCGGCAGTGTAGCCAAGTCTGGCCTGGAGCTTAGAGCAATCCCTGAGTGCTGTGATGGCAGCCACTGAGCCCGGCTCCGAGGACGAAATCCAGAAAACAATCTGTCCCAGTTTCATTTCTGTTGTTGTGATAGCATAACCAGAACTTCAGAGCATCACAGGGGAGAAAGGATTGGTTGGTCTGGCTTAGAGGTCTAGGCTATATTCTGTTGTTGTGCAGAAGTCAGGGAGGCAAGAGCTAGAGACAGTCGGTCACACACCCACCAGTAAGAGCGGAAAGAAACGGACACACCACGCTGCCTGCTTGCTTTCAGCAAGCTTTCTTTATTTCCAGGCCTGGTCTAAGCAGAGCTGCTGCCCTGGACCCAGCTGGAGCTCATGTAAAGTGCTTACTGGGCTTGCACAAGGCTCATGTCTAAGCCACAGAACCATACAAAACTTGGCATGGTGGCTCGTACTTGTGATCCCAGCCCTTGGGAGATGGAGGTGGGAGGATCAGAAGTTGAAGTTCATCAAATCAAGGGCAGCCTGAGCTAAAAAATAATAATAATAATAATAATTAGAAAACAAACAAGCACTATCCAGGGCATGCTCTTCCCTGCCACGCCATCTCTCCAGCCTGCTAAGCTTCTGAAGTGATTGGCCCAGACCTCCTGGACCTCAGGTTCTCAGGAGTCAGGCGTTGGATGGACTGTCCACCTGTTGGAGTGACTGTAATGTTATGGGACAAATTAAATAATGACAGGCATACAGCAGATCTTCTATGAAAGTGGTTTTTTAGGTGGATATGAAGAGAGGGAGAGAAGGGCATGATGGGGAGAAAGAGAGAGAGAGGGAAAGAGAAAGAAGGGGGTGCCCAGATAGAGAAAGGAGAGAAGGTCAAGAGGCCAAGAGAGAAGAGGCAGGAGCAAGAGGGACCAAGAGAGAAAAGACCAAGAGAGACCACATGGCCAGCTGGTCCCTTTAAGGGGCAAGGTAACCATGCCTTCAGGTGTGGCCACCTGGCCGGCAACACATGATGACATCATAAGTTGCTAGGCAACCCAGAAGCAGGTTTGGTTCCAAAATCCTAACAGTGACCACCTGCATTAGTGGCCACACCAGAACTTCAGGTGTGTCTAAGGCCTTTGTGGAATTTTGCACAAAGCCTGCTGAGCTCAGCACTGGTTTCATTCTTTGAAATATGGCCAAAGCCCAGGGAGATGGCTCAGTGGGTAAAGGCTTTTGTCACCAAGCCTGACAACTTGAGTTCAGTGCCCAGGGTCATCTGCGGAGAGGAGAGAACTGGCTCCTAAGAGTGGTCCTTGAACCTCCACACACAGGCTCCAGTGTGTGCATTCCACACACGATAGATTTAAAACAGAGTAAAAGAAAAAACAGAATAAGGCAACAAAAAGTAAAAACAATGGTCAAGCACGGAGTAAGAAAGCTCCAGGGATGCCTGAGCCCGGGAGGAGGTAGGTGTGGTATTGAAGAGTTGGGGACTCTGCAGCCAGTCTGCCTGCCTTTGCCTGCTATAGCTACTTTCTAGAGTTCTGAAACTGTACATCAGGGTTAATCCCACTCCATCTGGCATTGTGGTGCTGTGAGGCTGAGATGTGTTAATTGATAGGAAGTGCTTAGAACATGCCTGGCACAGAGAATCACTCTAATTCATCTAGTAGTCATAGAATGACAGTGCTCTCATCCATCATTTGACTTGGTGCAGTCAACCTAATGGTAGATTATCTCTTACTAAAGATGGTCAAAGATATGGCCTCAGCTATGACATGCTCTTTACCCTGGCTTTTCTTACAGTGGGCATAGCCGTGACTCACTCAGCTTTTCTCTCCAAAGCTGGCATAATTTAGGGCCCTTTTAATTTTTTTTTTAGAGAGAGTGACCAGGGAGGCCAGAAGAGGGCATCAGATCCCTTGGAGTTGGAGTTAGAGGTGATTGCCATACACCCAAAGTGGGTGCTAGGGCCCAAACTCTGGTCTGCAAGAAGAGCAACAAGTGCCCTCAACAGCTGAGCCGCGTCTCCAGCCCCAAAGCTACCGAGGACGGCAGCCTCTACCTCCCAAGTGCTGCTATAGGAATGTGTACTTTATGTAGCTCTACCCCATCCTACTTGTTTCTGTTGTATTTCTTTGATCAAAATAAGGTCACTGGCCATATCATGTCTTCTGGCGGTTTGCATCTTGGGCTTTCTGTGTTGCCTTTTCAAAGTTGAACCTCCTATTCTATTGGACTTTCTATTTCTCTTTTTAAACTGCAGAGTGCTCTTCAAAGGGATGGCCGCCTCCTCCTCCTCCTCCTCCTCCTCCTTCTTCTTCTTCTTTCTTTTGTAGCACTGACTATTGCCGCTAGGGCCTTTCCCTTCTAGACAGATGCTTTGCAGCTGAGACCCCATCTTGGCGGTTCCTTTCACCTGTTTTTGCCCACTCTGCCATTTGCTTCTGACATTGTTTATTCTTTGGCCATCAGAGGTTTAGACGTTTTGTGGAGTCACATGTATTCATTTTCCCTTTGTAGCTTCTTCTCTTTTCACTCTCCTGGTCCCATGCTGAGAACACAGCTGACAACGGATGCTCTCCTTGAACCCAGCTCTGTCTCCCAGGTAGCACCTTGTTGTTGGTTGTTTGTTGTTTTTGTAGTAGGTTTTTTTTTTTTTTAATCTATCAACTCCGTATAATAATGTTTGGAACTGAGAAATATTACATTGTCTCAGAGGAACAGGAAGAGAGGAAAATACAGGGAGGAGAACCCTATCTGGGAAGCCACAGAAGTAGGTGGGAGCTGGTTGGTGTTGCTCAGGGATGAGAACACAAAGATAAGGAGTAACTCCATGACCTTCAACCAACCATCTGAAATTATTGCCAGCCAATACTAAGTAGGGGTTTTAGAGCAGCAATGCCTACAGATGAATTAGAGATTAATTCTGTTTATTCTTCCCCTACATTTTATTCTTTATAAGCCCTACAGTAGCTGATCCCTCCCATAGCTGAAAGGCAACAGGAAAACCTTCTGCCAGACTAGAAGTGAAAGGAAAAGAAATTGGAAAATAGGATGTCAGCTCTAAAGTATGTTTCATCGGTGTGAATTTTAATATATGTTCCAGGTGCCAGAGATTAAAGACACAGCAGCATATATGTATATATGAAAGTTAGGACACTCTAGCTGGTGTTCGAGTTCATTGTTTTCCCTTAGTTCATTTCTTTGAATTTTTTCTCCTTTTTGGGACATAATATCATTATGTAACCCAAGCTGGTTCTCCTGCCTGAGCTTCCTAAGTGACGGTGCAAGTGCGTCTCCACAGCTCACTATTTCACCTCTTTCTCCCTTCTCTTCTGTGTTGTTTTATTTTTGAGACAAGCTCAGCTTGCACACAAACTCACTCTGTAGTCAAGGATGGCTTTGAACTTGTGATCTCCTTTTTCTGCCTGCTGCAATTTACAGACAAGCACGACCGCAACCGGTTTACATGGTGCTGCAGAATGAATGCAGGACTTGAAATGCTAGGCACGCATTCTATAAGCTCAGCCGACCACTGGGGTGTTTGGGGCCGTCTCATGAGTTATCAGTCCGCAGCCAGCTCTTCTTTGGTGTATTCCTTGCGTCCATTCCATGGCGGCAGACTCAAATGGCCAGCTTTCCTCAGAAGGAACTCCACCCACCCACACAACTGTAAGATCTGACGCCTGTCTTCCCAGTTACCCTGAAGCTATTACAGATGGAAAAATGGAAGATGAGACGTACTTGACAATCACTAGCCAAATGTTAGCATTCACCCAAGACTTGTACACCCCTTTCTAAACAACAAAAAATTACCATTCCCTATAAGAATCCGATAAGCAGGCCAGCAAGATGGCTGAGGCAGGAAAGGCACCTGTTGCCAAGCCTGTCAACCTAAGTTCGCACTCCTCAGAGCCCACATAATCCAAGGTGAGAGCTAACCTGAAAGTTGCCCAGGATCTCTACACCCAACCCGTGACACAGCTGTACCCCACACATACACATGCAATCTTAAACAAAATGCAAGAAAAAACATTCAAGAAGCCACCTATTAGAGTCATTTGGCCTGGGACTCAGGATGGGTGTGAGCCCTAGCCATGTCAGGCTGAGTTCTAAGGGCTCTTACTCAGTACATGAGAGTGTCTTGATTTTTATTACTGATCTGTCATCAGCCTCCTTCATCCCATTGACAAAAATCATCTCCACAGGCCAGCTTGCATAATCACCGTGCAGGCCTCAGCCTTTTCGTGCTGGCTCAGCAGCAACCCAGACGTTTTGGGGACTGAGTGCGGGCTGTGCTCCTGGCACACACTGCAAGCCGGGGAGTCAGAACACGTGTTCCTGTTACACACCCCTCATCCTCGCTGGCATGCCATGGCTCAGATCTGTCCTGTCTTGTGGTGGAGGCTTAGTCCCCAGCTGGGGGTGCTGCGGAGAGAGGATTGTGTAGAAGATGGTTCTACATTACTCCAGAGTGAGGGCTCCAGCTCCCCCGTGAGTTAATCTATCAACTGGCAAGTGTACAGCTGAGTAGACTGTGAGAAGGGGGACCCTGGTTTGAGGAGCTAGGGCACTGGAGGGTGTCTCCAAGGGATATGTCTACTCCTTGAGCCTCTTCTACCCCTCCTGCTTCGTGGCTGACATGTAACACACAGTCTTGCTCCACCTCGAGCTCCTACCAGAATGCTCTGCCTCACCTGCCAAAGCTGCCAAAACCACGAGCCAAAACTAATCTTTTAAATCTTTTCCCTCAGATATTTTCTAACAGCGACAAAACCAACTCACTTAAAACCATGTTTGTAACTGCTATTGGAGCACCTGTGATCACAGTACTCAGGGAAGCAGAGGCAGAGGGATCTCTGTGAGTTCGAGGCCAGCCTGCTATTAGCCTGCTATTAGATGAAGATATGGAAGTCACCGAGGGACTTTTCTCCATGGTCTCTGGGAAGCTCAGGACGAAGGCAGCGCTCAGCAATGAGCCCTCTGTTATGTAGCGCTCTAGCAGACTCTCCTATGGTTTCAGCGCATACTTAGATTTGCTAAAACCCACTCCAATGCTTTGTAAAGCGTGGCGCCCTTTCAGAGAACCTGGGTGTAGTCACAGTGCCTACATTGGGTGGCTCACAGCCACCTGTAACTCTAGCTCCAGGGGATCCATCTGGACTCTGGTACCTGAAATCGCAAAATAAACCTTTAAAAACATAATGCATTTGGAAGTACCTATTGTAACGTTTTTACTTGTAGCTATCCTTTGATTCAGTAATTATTCCTCTAGCTGTATGTCCTCCAGAAATACTTGAAAAGTAGGAAACATGGGCTGTCTACTATAAACCGCAATTAAAACATTACAGCAAAGCCAGGCATGATGGTGCACACCTGTGATCCTAGCACTCAGGGAGGTAGAGGCAGGCTGATCTCTTGTGAGTTCAAGGCCAGCCTGGTCTACAAAGTGAGTCCAGGACAGTCAAGGCTACACAGAGAAACCTTGTCTTGAAAAAACACAAATCAAAACAAAAAATTAGTGAAACTGAATGTCCATCAACAAGGTGTGACCAAGAGCTGTTGCTGGAGATACGTCCCAAGATGGCTTCATACCTTGTTCTCCCATCTCTCTTTCCAGAGTGCTGAGATTATAGGTGTGCTCTGCCATGCCTCAGCTATGCGGCACTGGCGGTGCCCCAGGGCTTCATGAGTGATGGGCAAGCATCTCCCTCCTGACCACGCCCCTGCCTGGTTAAGTACCTTCTGCTTAAATGTTCAGTCACTAAAGAGATCGAGATAGAGCTACACCTTCTTTCTCTGCTTCCTGTTGCCTTGATGAACAGCCAAGTTGGGTAATCTGTGAAAAGTAGACGTGCATTTGCTCAACGTTCTGAGGACCATGCAAGACCGTCTTCTTAGCTCTGGAGAAACCATCTCTTGCTATGCTGTAACAGGGCAGAAGGGCCACACAGTGGCACAGGGCACATGTGCTGGGCCAGGTTTCTCTTCCCTATTTACAAAGCAAGCATGGGTCCCACCCTTCCCTCTGACCTCATCTTATCCAATTACTTCCTTCAAATTCTATTAACATATGAATTAAGGGGATTAAATTTCCAACACAGGAAAGCTTGTGGGACATATTCACACCCTAGGGAGCTAGCTACATTTACTGACAGAAGGAGCCACTCTCAAGCTGGTCCACCCTCAGGACCTTTTTTCTCTGTTGTATATATGTATCTACGTATGTATTTAACATTTACTTGTTTACTTACTGATCTATTTTTGTGTGTACGTGCATGTGTGTGAGCACACATGCCAGCCACAGAGTGCATGTGGAGGTCAGAGGTCAGTTTTCTTCTTCAACCATGTAAGTTCCTAGGATGGAACTCAAGTCTTCAGGCTTAGCAACAAGTACCTTTACCCACTAATCCATCTCACTGGCCTCCTGTCAAGACTTTTTGGACCTTTTCACATTCTTTTTAAAACTATTTATTATTATTATTTTATAACCTATGAGTTCTAATTTGTGCTATCTGTATACTTCTGGGTATGGGCCATCCATTCCGACATGGTCCACCTATCAAGAGACATAACATTAAAGAAAACTGGAAGCCATCAATTGTGCATAGCCCCTCGGTTGGGGTGGGGCCTTTTTTTCATATCCTTGCAACTTACTAAAGATTTCAGTGTGCTCTGTCTGGGAAGGCTCTGTCCATGGGCACTTACAATTTTAGAAATGAAAACCAAGATTGTTCAAAATGTGTATTTGTTCAGTGATTAAAATAACAAATTAATTCTTTGCATCTCAACATAAATCACATCTTTTTAAATAAAAGCTAGCATAACTTAGTGAGAAAATTGTCACTGTGTCACACTCTTGCAAATGTGTTTTAATCTGTGGCTCCTAGAAAGCAACTGGAGTCTCCAATCTGCAACTGTTCCATTCTGCTGCAATGCACTGTGGAAGGGAAGGAAGAAAGTCTGGCTTCACCCAGATAAGCAGCCAGAAACGGGGAGTTATTTTTATATTCTTTTTAGATTGCTGTGGACACTTCCCAGATTGTTTACCTAACTTGACAAGCCATAGGTGGTAAGGTGGGTGACAATGTGGATTCTAGACTGTATCCAGTTTTATTGTAGTCTGATGGTTTATCTCCTGCTTTGAAGGGATCTTTCATACATGCATGATGTTGTAATTCTATGTATTGGACACTGTGTTATATAGAATTAATATTAACATGTTAATAATATAAAAAATCAGCACTGGGGAGATGATTCACTCAGGACTTTTCAGCTCCATCTTCAGTGCTCGTATGAAAGTGTTTTTAATTTAATTTATTTTATTTTATTTTTGGTTTTGGTATCTTTTAATCAGGGTTTCTTGGTGTAGCCTTGGCTGTCTTGAAACTCGCTCTGCGACCAGGCTGGTCTCAAACTCACAGAAAATCTGACTGCGTGTGCCCCACAAGTGCCGGGACTAAAGGCATGCACTCCCACTGCCTGCCTATGGAAGTGGTTTTATACATGAGTACCAAGAAACAAAAGGCAACAGGACGTGGTGCCACACTCCTTAATCCCAGCACTAAGGGAGGTAGAGGCAGGAGGATCTCTGTGAGTTCAAGGGCAGCCTGGTCTAAAGCCAGTCCTGGACAGCCAAGGCTACAGGGAAACACTTTCTCAAAATAACAACAAAGCAAGAAAGAAACAAGAGCCAGCCAGGTGTGGTGACACATGTCTTTAGTCCCAACACTCAGGAGGCAGAGTGGATATCTGTGAGTTTGAGGTGAGCCTGGTCTACAGAGCAAGTCCAAGACAACCAAAGCTACACAGAAGCCTGTCTCAAAAAAAAAAACAAAAGAAAAAAAGAAAGGGAAGTCTCAGTGTGTGTGTGTGTGTGTATGTATGTGTGTGTGTGCGTGCGCGCGCGTTGGGGGCTCCAGAGATGGCTCAGCAGTTAACAGTACTAGCTGCTCTTCCAGACGGCAGCGGGTCTGTTCCCACACCCACATGTGGCTCCCAACTGTAACTCTAGTTCTAGGAGCTCCGATACTATCTTTTGACCACCAAGGGCAGACATACAAGCAGACAACACACACACATAAATTAAAATAAATGAATCTAAAGGGAAAAAAAACTTCCTATGAGCCTTGTAACCCAGCCCTGGGGGGTAGAGACAGGAGAATCTCTGGAGTTTGCTGACCTGCCAGTCCGGTCATCTCCAGGTTCAGTGAGAGCCTGTCCTAAAAAACAAAGGTGGACATCCACTGAGGAAGACAGCCAGGGTTGACCACTGGCCTTCACACACATGTGCACATGTGCAGACTCAAACCCACACACACACAATCACATTTGTCGATGTCATTATGAATTTCATTGTTTCTGTGAGCCGGAAGCTATCCCACTCTTCTGATGAAATGAAGCTTTGAAGAAATTTGAATTTTTTTTTAAGATTGGATTTCATCATTATAATAAGAATTGTCAGTTTTCCTTGCAGTGATAAGCTCATGTTATATTTATTTTATTCATTTATTTTTTTCAAGACAGAGTTTCTCTGTATATCCTTGATTGTCCTGGATCTTACCCTGTGGCCCAGCCTAACCTCCAGCTCACAGAGCTCGGCCTGCCTCTGCCTCTGGGAGCGCCGGGATCAAGGTGTGCGCCACCACCACCCACCCTTACGTTATTTCTGAAGCCTCCTTAGCCTCGTGGACCGCTAACCTAGTGTCAGAGGTCATCAGGAAGGTGCAGGCCTGTGTTTGTTTGTTTATTATTTTAAAAAGTACTCAGCTGGGCAGCAGAGGCGCATGCCTTTGATCCCAGATACACAGAGACACCCTGAAGTGGGGGCACAAATAAATAAATAAACAAACAAAAAGTTCTCAGTGCCGCTGGAGAGAAGTCCCGGCAGGGAGAGCACTCGCTGCCCTTCAAGAAGACCACGCTTGCTTCCCCGAGTCCACACTCCAGAGGGTGACCTATGACACCCTCCTCGGCCCTCTGAGGACACCAGCATACGTGGGGACGGGAACACACACGGTCACACCGGGAGCTGGAGATGTGGCGCGGTTGGCGGAGTACTTGCGAAGTATGCCTGAAGCCCTGGGCTTGGTGACGCACACCTACAAATCCCAGCCACGGCCGAGAGAGGCAGGGGTTCAGGAGCTCAAGGTCACTGTTAGTTACACGGCAAGTTTGAGGCCAGTCTGGGCTATGCCAGAGCCTGTCTCAAAACTCAACTATTAAAAAAAATTTTTTTTAATGTGCCAGGCTCAGTGGCACACGTCTGTAATCCCAGCACTTGGGAGGCAGAGGCAGGTGGATCTCTGTGAGTTGGAGGCCAGCCTGGTCTACAAAGCGAGTCCAGGACAGCCCACGCTACACAGAGAAACCCTGTCTCAAAAAAAAAGTTTTAAACAGTGTTCGAAGTAGAGGAGATTAGGTGGCATCTGCTCCCACATCATATCCTTTGCCATTTTATGAATCCTTTACAACGGGTGTGTATTTCTTAAGTAATTAAAAACACTAAAGAAAGAAAAAGGTTAAATTAAATTTAAATGATAAACAACAATTCCAATATACACAGAGAATTTAACATGCTCTGTAGAACTAATTTTATCTTGAAAATATGAAGAGATTAGATACATAAAACAGGGAATTTAAATTATTAAAACAAAACAAAACAAAAGCCTCAGCAGGGGAGGAATTGCTCATCTCCCACTGTGCTGCAGGAAGGAAGTTGTGCTGAAGGAAGCCAAGGCATCTACCAGCCTCAGGTGGCCGAAATGAATGACCCACTGATCCCTCCGAGGCAGTCTGAAGATAAATCTAAAACACGTTCTCTCTAGAGGGCCGAAGGATTACAGACATGGAGGGATTTGACACCTCCCAATCCCCACAGCTCCCGAGCGGAAGAAACAAGTGAGGCCAGAACCCAGGGAGCATAGATTAATTCTAAGTTTCTCTTTGGTGCCTGCAAAGGAGGCGCGCTGGCCTCCTCCTACCAGCTGAACCCCTTCACCTTTGGCTTCTACATAACCTAATACTCTCTGATCTCTTCTCTTCTGCCTCCTACCTAAATCTTGTGAAGACCCCCATATCAGGCATCTACACCTTACCATACGTAAGTCTCCTTCACCACACTTCCTGCCTGTGGTGTTGGCTTGTGGGCTGAGTCCTAAGCAAACTGAGGTGTCACTCAGCAGCTAACTAGTGGAGAGAAGACTGTGATGTGGAAGAAGTTTCTACCCTAGACTCCTGCAAAGCTGGCCCTCTGGGTGTGTGAACATTAAAATCAGCGTCTCAGGGCTCTGTAAAGTAATCTGTTGGAACAGCGACTTTAAGGTGGCCCCTGATCCTTAGCTTTGAGGCAGCGTAACTGGGGGTAGCCGGCCTGAGAGCCAGCATCATGTCAGCCCTTCCCCCTCCTCCTGACCCATGTCTCTAGAGGGAAGATCAAACAAGGAGGTTGTCCAGGGTGTTGGAATGTGGTGTTTGGTTAAAGTCCCAGGCTGGCAGTGATTGCAGTCGCAGCGGCTGGGGAGACGCCCTGGGGAATGCGGTGGGAGGGATTCCAGTCCCTCACCCCACTTTCCTTGAGTGGTTTTCAGGGCTTTCTCCTGGGAAGCCTGAAAACCCCCACAAAGGTAGAAGCCATCGAGTGGCCTGGCAGTGGCTTGCCCCACATCTCCTGACAGCTGTGCAGTGGTGGCACAGGCCTTTAACCCCAGCACTCAGCCGGCCGAGACAGGCAGGCCTCTGTGAGTTCAGGGTCAGCAGAGTTACAGAGTAAGAGCCTGTCTCTAAATACTGAATTAATTAATTTAGTTAACACATCAGCTTTCCCCTTGAGTTCGAAGGGGTTTTATAGTTTTTCAGTGTGGGGATGGCGGCATCCCTGAGGGGCTGACTCCCTCAGAGGCAGAAATGTTCAGTGTCTCTGCTCACAGTGGATTTTCTTCCCTTCGGAGAAGTATATGATGGAAAAGAAGTTAAACAAACAAACCAAAATGTCAGCAATAGGATCCTCAGCTCTGTGTCCCAGAGGCCTGTCCCAGGCTACAGGTCAGAGCATCCGGCGCCTAGCAACAGAAGGCATCTGGCCCACAGGCCTGCACATACACACTTTTATCAGCTCCAAGCCACACAGGTCATCCTGGGAAGGCTGGAGACAGGCAGTGACACTCTTGCCACCAAAGAGATCTCAGCAGGAACAGTCATCAACAGACTTCAAGACAGGAGTCGAGGATCAAGGAAGGGTTTCGGGTGGTCCTAGCCTGTACTGGGCTCCCGTGTTAGGATGTTGGGGAAAGTGTGGTGAACTTGTGAGTTGAACGCTTTGGATGAAGGGTTGGTCATGAGGACAAGTAGTTGAGCAGGGCTTTGGCCAGGGCCAGGATGCCAAGCTGATCTGCAGCCGCTCCGCCCTCAGCCTCTCTGTGATCTGTGATATCCCAGAGAATACTTACCCAAATGTAGGAGGTGGAGCAGCTGCTGACCCTCTTGGTGAAGGCTCTGGGAACACAGCTGGTTTGGGACTAGGCGCAAATGACTTCCTCCCATCTGTGTGTCCTTCACACATTCTTCGAGGTGTAGAGTAGCAGCAAAGCCAGCTTTTCTTTTCTCCTTCCTTCTCGCTGCGACTTTAGATGGGGTTTCAGGTATCTCCACTGTCTTCAAACTCCCAGGGTAACCTTGAACTTCTGATACTTTTGTCCTCAACTCCCAAGCCCTAGGATCACAGGTACGTGCCGCCATGCCCAGTTTACACAGTCTGGAGATGAAACCTGGGGTTTTGTGTGCCGGGTAAGCCCTCTACCAGTTGAGCCTCAACCCCGGGCCTATCTCTGCTCTTGTGTTGGCCACTTTAGCCTGAGAGAAATGACAGGAAAGTCATGGTTCCAGAGATTTCAGTGCCCAGTCACTCCACTGTTGATTCCTATTGGTGAGGTAGACCACCATGGCGGGAGGAGGTGGGGACACAGCTGTTCTTTTCCTGGCCACCAGGAGGCAGAGACACAGAGAGGACAGAGCTGGGGATAGTGTAGACCCTTCAAAGGCACACTAACAGTGACCAGGCCAGTCTTTACCTCTTATAGTCCATTCAGCTCTGAATTCATCAATGAAGCCATTGGTGGAAATAGCACCCTCCTGATCCATTCACCTCTCAATAGGCTGACAGCCCTTAATACAGGAGCTTCCAGGGGACAGATTCAGACAGTCCTCAAAGCCCATGATTTTAATCCTCAGGACAGCATTATGGATTGATTGGGAGGGGGTATGTGTTGTTAGGTCCCTCTTCCTTTCTGCTTTTCTCCAGAGTCCCAGCCCCAGGTAGTCAAAAGCACTCTTGATGGAAAAAACAGAAGGCAGACCCACTCAAGCTGAAGGTGTGCTGATTCAATGTGGTCCCCATTCGGGTCAGGAGGTGGGTGAAGCACCAAGAAGACTGAACGTTCTAGGCTGGTCAGGGATAGGAGAGACATTATCTCAAAAACGAGCAAACAGAAGCAAAGCAAGCAGACAGCAAAAAACGTAGAAAACTAGTAACTAAGATAAAGAGCGTTGTGAGCTGTGTCATGTAGTAGCACTTGTATTGTTAGGGTCCAGAAGAGCATGCAGCCCACAAAAGCCATGTATGCTGCAGAGATCCAGAATGCTGGGGCCACCGCCTTCACAACATGGTAGAGGGGAGTGAAGGTCCCTTTTAAAGCCAGAGAGGAGAATTCCTTCTGTGGCTAAGTAGCCTCGATTGGGATTGGCTGGCGCCCATGAAGGCTACGTGACTTGGCTTAGGGTCTTCTCAGACCAGTAGCTAAGCAACCTTATCTCCCTAGGCCAATTGTCCTGGCAGACAATTCCTGCAACTGAAGTTTCTTTTTCTGAGGAAAGGAAAACTCAGGCCTGTTCTATCTAGCGAGAAAATGAATATTTAACCAGGCCCTCTCAATATCAGCCCTAGTCTCTCTCAGTATGATAATTTCAATTATCTATTCACTGAGATAAAAAAAAAAGTCGCCTGGAAGACTGGCTGTGGGGGACACTTGATTAGGTTCATTGAGGTTTCCTGCCCTCCGTGGATGGCACCATTCCCTGGGTTGGGACCCTGGGCTGTGTAAAGAGGAAAAAGTGAGCAGAGCGCAAGCATTCATTGCTGTCTGCTCCCTGACTGTGGATGCAGTACGACCAACCACCCCACCCTGCTGTGACTTTCTTGCTATGACAGAGTGACTTCAAACTCAGAGCCAAAGTAAACCCTTTCTCCCTCAAGTTGCTTTAGTCAGGGTTCTTTATTCACACCAAAAGACAAGTAACCAATACAGCCAGTTTCTGTGGCATTTTTTTCAAGGTTTATTTATTTATTATTTATATAGCATTCTGCCTGCCTGCATACCTGTAAAACAGAAGACACCACCAGATCTCACTATAGATGGTTATTAGCCACCATATGTTTGCTGGGAATTGAACTCAGGACCTTTGGAAGAACAGCCAGTGCTCTTAACCTCTGAACCATCTCTACAGCCCTTTGACAACTGAAATTTCTTGTGGATGTGGAGGTTAAAAGTTTGAGACCTAAGCTAAGTATGGTGGTGCATGCTTTAATCCCAGCATTTGGGAGGCAGAGGCAGGTGGATCTCTGTGAGTTCAAGACCAGCCTGGTCTACAAAGTGAGTCCAGAACAGCCAAGACTATGCAGAGAAACCCTGTCTTGAAAAGCCAAAGGGGGTGGGAAAGAAAAAAGTTTGAGACCTGGATACCAGAGTGGTTGGGGTCTAGAAGGAGTTACAGACTGCCAACTCTGTTCATCCTACATGATAAAGAGAGAGCTGGTGCTCTCTCTGAGGTCCTTTTTGTGTTTTGCTTTCATTACATTTTAATTTACTTATTTATGTGAGTATGTGTGTTGGTGTGCCTGTGGAAGCCTGAAGACAACTTTCAGGCATCTGTTCTTTCCTTCTATCATGCGTGTTCAAGGGGATCAAACTCAGGTCATCAGTCTTGGTGGTGAGTGCCATTACCCACTGTTTTCATTTTTCTGACATAAGGATTTATGTAGCCCAGGCTTGTTGGGATTGGCCAGGTGTGCTGTGTTTCCAGGTGATTCATGTGCCCTCAGAGATCTGGTCACAGTCCAGACATGAGCAGTACCATTCCTACGAAGACTCTCAGAGATCTGGTCACAGTCCAGACATGAGCAGTACCATTCCTACGAAGACTCTCCTGTTTCAATGTTGTGTCAACATTGCTCCCCAATTACTTCTCATTGCTTAGTAAAGAAGCTGAGAGCCGATGGCTGGCAGAGGAGACAGGAAGGCTGGGCTTCCAATGCCAGTCAAGGCATCCCTGATAGGGCCCACGAGGAAGGAGCGGAAGGAGGAAGAGGGAAAGGATGTGGCCATGACTGACCTGATGGAGCAGAAGCAGACCAGGAGGAACAAATAGGGCAGGTAACTCGGGTCAGGTGGCTGCAAAGTAGCCAGACTAGCACAGAGGATTGGAATAAACCAATCTCCGCCCAGCTCCAGTGCTCTCAAATGCAATAGGTCTCTGTCTCATTATTTGGGTGAGATAGTTAGAGCAGACGATTAGAAGGCCTCCCCCCAATTATACACAGGCTGGCCTTTAACTCACTAACGAAATCAAGGTTGACCTTGAAACTATTTACATTCCCACCTCCACTTCTCTGACCTGTGTATGGGCCACCACACCTGGCTAGAACTGTCTTCCCTTTTTAGGTTTTTTTTTGTTTTTGTTTTTGTTTTTTTTTTTTTTTTTTTTTATGTGTGTTGTCTGCAGATTTGTAAGCACATGGTGTGCATGCCTGGTGCCCCAGGAAACCAGAAAAGGACATATCATATCCTCCGGAACTGGAGCTACAGATGGTGGGTGCTGGGAACCAAACGTAGGTCCTCTGCAAGAGCAGAAAGTGCTCTTATCCACTGAGCCATCTCTTCAGCCTCTGCTAGGGCCCCTTTTATAAGGGCACAAATCTGACTCATGAGGGCCCCATCCTCATGACCTAATTATCTCCCAGAGGTCTCCTCTTTACAATCTACCTACTGGGGTAAGGATTTCAACATAAGAATTGTAAACATGCAAACACTCATAGAATTTTATAGCATCTTTGACTTGATATCAGAGTCATTTTTCCTTTTGGTTTCTTTGAGACAGAGTCTTTCTATGTAGCCCCAGCCAATCTTGAACTCATAGCAGCCTTCCTGTCTCAACTTCCTGAGTATTGGAATTGTAAGTATGAGCCAAGGCCCCTACTGAGGCTTTATCGTGCTTAGCTCGTAAGAAGAACCGTTATCTTAGACTGACAAACAGGCCAAAAGAGAGATTAAGGGTTTTTGTTTTGTTTTGTTTTTTGAGACAAGGTTTCTCTGTGTAGCCCTGGCTGTCCTGGACATGCTCTGTAGACCAGGCTGGCCTTGGTTGTCTTCCTTTTATTAGTTATTTTGTGGGGTGGGGAGCAGGCATGCCACCTGTGCATGTGGAGGTCAGACGGAGGACAATTTTCAGTAGCTTCTCCTTTCCTCCGTGAGGGTTCTGAAGCGTAAACTCAGCTCAGGCTCAGCAGCAACTACCTCTACCTGCCAAACCATCCCACTGGTGGGATGTAGGCCTTCTTGACTGATTTCCTTTTCCGCCATCTTGAGAACCACATCTGGCTTTAAGTTTTCTCTATCTACTCACAGCACTAGGGGCTGCTTCTGTGGTGATTTTTTTTAAGACAACGCTGACTGTGGTAACAGCAGGGTGTAGTATCTGTGCACAGGCAGAAAGGGCTCATGCTAGCGCAGCCCTAAGAGGAACCTAAGTGCAGACAGCACAAGTGCTGGATCCTAGCACCCACGTTTCAAGCAGCTCCCAAACCTAGGCTCTGTGTTTCTCTACATTTCCACCAGACTTGTTTCTAGTTGCAAATAAAAATACATCATTTTAGAGGTCTAAATAGGTGTGCAGGGTTGGAGCTCTGCCAGTTGGGGATTTCTGAGACTATGCTATGTTCTCTTAACTTTTTTTGCAGATTCTTTTTATCTATCTATCTATCTATCTATCTATCTATCTATCTATCTATTTATTTATTATGTATACAATATCTGCATATATGCCTTCACATCAGAAGAGGGCACCAGATCTCATTATAGATGGTTGTGAGCTACCATGTGGTTGCTGGGAATTGAACTCAGGACCTCTGGGAGAGCAACCAGTGCTCTTAACCTCTGAGCCATCTCTCCAGCCCCTTGCAGATTCTTATATTTGATTCCAAAATATATACACATGTGATTTTAAATTGAAAGAGTAAAACAGAACCACCATGTCCTGAATTGCCACAGAAATGTTCAAATCACCTCCAGGAGATGTAGTGTGTTCAGCCTCTGGCTTCCTCTCTGCCCTAGCCCCCCTTCCAAGGCTGTACCCACCCCACGTGCCAACCACAGGATACGAATCTTACAGTTCCCATCTCTCCCAACTCCTTACATTGGCTGCCCACTGCACAGACACAGCATAAGCACATAAATAACATGCCAGCAGAGTTAGCTAGGCTTCCCATTGGCCAACACACACACACACACACACACACACACACACCCCACATAGACACACTCTGGCAAAAGTCCAAGCCACTTGGGGCACTTCAAAGATCTAAGTGACATGGATGCCATATTACTCGGGATTGTTGGTGGCAACCAAGAAAGTAGACTCCAGTAACTTTTTAGAACATATTTGTGGCTTATTATAAAATGATTATTAATATGGATATAAATGCATAAGAAGAGTATGGTAGCAGTTTATCTTTAGCCAACCGGTTATCCAAATAACAACACGGGGAGACTATGTTTTGTTTAATTAGCCTTGAGCACAATACTGAGCAATTATTACTCCATCTTAAACTTCCAAGCTAGTCTAGCTTCCTCCCAGCCAAAATTCCCATGATACTTGCTTTTTTTTTTTTTTTTTTTATCCTCGCATGGCTACAAATCTCTTCTGATGTTTCCTGGATCTCTCCTTTGGCTCAGTCTCCCACTTTGTCTCTTCTTCTCCTCCTCTTGATGGACCCTGATGTTCCACCCTATTCTCTCTATTGTTCACTGTTGGCTGGTCAGCCTTTTATTGGCAGGAGTTAGCTAGAATGAATGAGGAGCAATGTTTACACAGATTTGAGACAGGGGAGTCTTAGAATAAACATGACTAAGATTGAAACCAGACAGTGGAATAGAGAAATCAGCGTTTGAATAGTACAAGGGTAAACTATACAGCGCACAAGAACATTACGCCAACATTTTTGCCATTAAGTCCAATGAAAGACTCCTTTTCTTTCAGTAATAAACTGAATACAATAATAAGTGTGAAGCAATTATGAAAACTATAAGGTATGATATACACTCACATCTTCCAGTCCATAAGCAGTAGGCAACTTTGGAGAAAGTATTCTATTATCCATCCTACCTTGATATGTTCAGATTTCTGTACCTCGATCATTTTTTTTATCAAACTTGCACTACCAAGCTAAAAACATCTTCTAGACTCAAAAACGTCTTCTTAAATACTAACTAGCTTAAGCTTGATTATAAGACTATAACTATCTAGTCTCCAACCCTATCATGGACTTGAGGAGAAAATAATATTACAAGGGTAACTCAATGCACAATGACATTATGCCAACAGTTTAGACAATTCTGGAGACAAATCTCTGGGTGTTTGTGAGGGATATTCTGGATTAGGTTAGTTGAGATGGAGGCCCAGCCTATCTGTGGGCGTCGCTACTCCATAAGCTGGGGCCCTAGACTGAACAAAAAGGAGGAAGCCAGCTAAACAGCACCCATCTCTCCACTCCTGACCTTGGCTGTCGAGAAATGAGCTGCCTTTCAACACAACGTCTTCTCTGTGGTTGTCTATGCCCTGAGCTGTGAGCCACGACAAACCCTTATTACATCATTTGTGTCATAGCAACAAGGAAGTACCTGATGCTATGCTATACTATACTGAAAAATATGAGACAAGAGAAGCCCAGCCAAGGCAGGGGCTAACCCAGAGGCCCTCACTCTAAGATGTCCCGTTGGCCAGGAGGAGCTTCCAAATGTCCAAAAGCAAAAACAAAACTCAGAGAGACCGTGGGTGTAGCCAGCAGTAGAACATGGGCTTGGCATGCAAGAGGCCCTGGATCCAACACCCCTCACCTCAAAGAGAAGAGGAAGAGCAAATACACAGGAACACAAAACACAACAATGACCACCACAGCAACAGCTAGGGACAGAAAGACACACAGTCCTTCCAGGACAGAACAGCGATTCTGAACGTCCCTGCTGTGGTGGCTCAGGCCTGTCATCCCAGCACATGGGATGCCGAGGCGGGAGGACTTGGCAGTCAACTGAAGGCCACCTAGGTTCCAAAGTGAGTTTCAAAGCCCTCAGTGATTTCCAGCACACACTGCCTTGCAAAGGACCTCGCTTCAGTTCTCAGCACACACATGGCAGCTCACAACCATCTGTAACTCTAGTTCAAGGGGGTCCAACACCCCGCTGCTGGCACACACATGGTACACACATACATGTAGGCAAAACACTTGTAAACATAAACTAAAAATAAAAAATTTTAAAAATAAAAATGCATTTGGATACTACTAATATATATATATTATATATATTTATATATATATAAAATTGTTACTGCTCGTATAGGAGACCCAGCTTTAACTACATCTGAAGCTTCCTGTAATTTCAGCTCCAGGAGCAGCTGACTTCTTCTGGTTTCACAATTTAGCACCTACTCTCAAGTACACACACACACACACACACACACACATACACACACCCCTTACACATAATTTAAATAAAACAAATCTTAAGGCAGGGTATGGTAATGCAGGCTTTAAATCTGGGTACTCAAGAGACAAACACTGGTGGCTCTCTTTAAGTTCAAGGCCAGCTTGGCCTTTGTAGCAAGTTCCAGCCCATAGTGTTCCAACAAACAAAAAACAAACAAACATTTAAAAAAATATCCCTCCACAAGTGCGTGATTTAATGGTATCCTCAGGTCCCTGTTTCCCCACCACACCCCATTTCAGTTTCCAGCAAAAGGAGAAAATTCCAACTTCCGTTCCAGCCCGGAATGAGCAAGCCATGTGAGCTCTGTGCTTTTGTGTACAGTAGCCACAGGCTGAGAGCACCAGGCAGAGGAGGCCATGGTGACATCAGGAGATAGGAAAAAGAAAGCATGGTTACATCCAGAACATACCGTGCCGTCAAAGCCTCATGAGAACCAAATGGGATAAAATGGGTTCAGAATTAAGCAGGAGGAGCCAGGTGCGATGGTTTATGATCTTGATCCCAGCACTCAGGAGGCAGAGGCAAGTTCAAGGCCAGTCTGGGCTACATTGTATTCCTCTGGTGCTACCTTTGTTTTTTGTTTGTTTTGTTTTGTGTCTAACAGGATCTCTTACTGGAACCCGAGGCCTGCAGTGTAGGCTAGGCTGGCCGGCCAGAGAACCTCAGGGACCCCTCTGTCTCTGCCTCCTGAGAATTCCAAGTGTGTCTGCACCACCACGCCAGGCACTGTTCAGATGGCGTTGGGGCTTAATGCTTAGGTTCTTATTCTTGTGCGCCAGGTACTTCGCAGACTGAGCTTTGCCCAGCTCCACACCTGGTCTTTTTATAGGACTTTTCTGTGTGTAGCTGTGTTGAGCTACAGTTACTTACAGTGCTATTACAGTGCCCATGGGCTCAGCATAGGGGCGTGTTGCCCAGGTCTCTTCCCTAGAGGCATCAAGCTATGCCAGAGCCCGGGTGTGGACAAGCACACACAACATTCACCCAACTGAATCACCTCAGGGAACACGGTTCAGAACAAACCCTGTTATTAGGTGACTGTTGTGTGACAATAGCAGCAGCTATGATGTATATGACAAATTTCAATTCAAGCTGCCCGATACTGAACCATGTGTGTGTTCTGGTTAGAGTTCCTATTGCTCTGACACAACACTGTGACAAAAAGCGAGTTGAGTAGAGGTTTCTTCGGCTTACAGCCCCACATCACTGAGGAAAAGAGGACAGAAGCTCATGCAGGGCAGGAACCCGGAGGCAGGGGCTGGTGCAGAGGTCACAGAGGCGTGCTGCTTACTGGCTTGCTCAGCCTGCTTTCTTATAGAACCCAGGACCACAAGCCTAGGGCTGGCACCACCCACAATGCCTCCCCCCCATTGTTCACGAATTAAGAAAATGCCTAATCTTACGGAGGCATTTTCTCAACGGAGGTTTCCTCAGATCAGATGGCCATAGACAGTCAAGTTGACATAAATCTAGCCAACACACCATGTTTGGGCCATAAATATAGCAATTTCATGCAGTTTAATAAGAGTGACTGATAAGAGCAATTCTTAAAAGATAGTTCAGCAGTTAAGAACACTTGAAGTTCTTGCAAAGGACTGGGGTTTCATTCCCAGCATCTGCAGAGCAGCTAACCAACCACCTATAGTTCCAGGGGGTCTGACACCTGCTTCTGGCCTCCTGGGGAGCTAGACATGTAAATGCACAGACATCCTTGCAGGCAAAATCCCCATGCACAAACTTTTTTGAGATTAAGTTTCTCTTTGTAGCCTTAGCTGTCCTGGAACTTGCTCTGTAGACGAGGCTTGCCTTAAACTCACAGAGATCCATCTGCCTCTGCCTCCTGAGTCCTGGGATTAAAGACATGCACCACTACCACCTGGCTAAACAAATGCCCCTTTTTTAACCAGTCAGTAAGGAAAAAAAAAATGCAGGTGAAAAAGCATTCAACAAAATGAATGCTTTTTTTTCATTGAAGAGCTTCCAGGGAGCTCTTATTGATTTTTAAATGTTTTCTTGAAATCCAAGTATCTTAAAGTGCTATGTGACCTTTGTACTTTGCTTTCCCACTCTGTGGCCTGGGTTTCCTGAGAGGTGGAGATAGGGGTCAGAAAGGGGAGGTGAGATTCCCTTGGAGTGGGGGGTGGAGGAGGGTCTGCCAGTTCACAAACTTCTGCTTGTCAGAGGCAGGCTCCCTGCTCAGTGAGAGAGATATCTTTTCCCCTACATTTCTGAGCGAGCCCTTCCTGGCCTCTTTAATAAAGTATGTCGGACTTCTAACCTGGGTGTCTGGACTTAGAAGGTTGTTCTTGCCCCAAACAGATGAACTACGGAGTGAAAAAGCACCTTCGTCCTGCCAGTTGCCCTTTAACAGCTTTCCTGTTGTGCAGACTCAATTTTCCACACTCGTCTCTCAGACCTGATTCTTAGAGACCCCTCAGGGTTCATGAGGCTGATTAGATGTCCTATTTCCCATCGTGCACTTGGGCCTCCTGCTCAGAGGTTGTGGGCTGCTCTTCAGAGTTTCTTTCTGTGAACCCACCCCAGCTCAAAGCCATGACTTCTTCCTGCTCATGCTTTGCTTAGATTAGCTAAGGGCTTTGGCATTTAGAGCTGAGCTCCAGCTTTTATCTCAGGCAGCCTCTGCCGTTATTCTAATGCAGCACTCAGTAGCCAGGAATTATATAGGTTCCTGATATATCTATAATTCTGCTCAGGTTTATAATTATTTGGCCCAGGGTCCACTGCAGTGTGGGCCGCTTGCATGTCAGTCTAGCTAGGAGGTGAAGCAGCCAACTTCACCCAGTTTGCCCTGCCTGCCTGCCTGCCTGCCTTCTGGCTTCTCTCTTCCCTCCCTCTCTTTTTTTCTCTCCCTCCCTCCTTTCCTCTCTCCCTCCTTCCTTCTTTTCCTTCTTCATTGTTCCTGCTTTCTATCTTTTCTTGCTTCCCTCCCTCCTTCCTTCCTTTCCTCTTTCCCTTCCCTTCCTCTCTCACTTCCTTCCTAGTACTGGGGTCAAATCCAGGGGCTTTCTCATCCTTAGCATGAGCTACGTCCTAGGCTCACAGCCTCACATGACTCCACCCTGACTCTCAGCTAAGGCAGGCCACCTGTAGTTCTCTCTACAGATGAGAACACGACACCTTATAAAGCTGACTCATGTACCCCCTTTCTATTATCCAGGGACACCTTCTGAAGATTATCAGGTGATGATCCAAGAACACGAGCTGGGGACAGGGTAAAGACAAAAGGCAAGATATTAGTGTCTTTCCTGGTGGAGGGAGGTGGGACTTCCTGGGATTTCCTGGGTTAATCCAAGAAAGGTTGGCATGGGGCCTGAGAGTGGTACTATTCCTGGGATAGTATGTGTTTTCAGACTATGATGCAGTTGCCCAGCAGGAACTCTCTAGAGCCACACTGGAGACATTACAAGCCTGTGTGTGTGTTGGTCTAGAACTTGCCATATAGCTAGGTTGGCTGGCTCTCAAGCCCTAGGGTCTATGTCTACCTCCCCAGGGCAGGGAGACAGGCACAAAGCACCACATAGGGTTTCTTTCTTCCTTTCCTTCTCTCTTTCTTCCTTTCTTTTGTTTCTTTCGTTTTTTGTTTTTTTTTTTGGGGTTTTTTTTTGAGACAGAGTCTCTCTATGACATAAAGAGTCTAACATATGACTACACAGAATTTATGCAGTCCTGCCTGTCCTGGAGCTAAACATGTAGACTAGGCCTCACATTTACAGAGATCCTCCTGCCTCTGTCTCCTGAGTACTGAGACTAAAGACTATACCACCACACCCAGCCCGAATCAGGCTTTCTTTTAATGTAGGTACTAGGGATTGAACACAGGACGATAAGCTCACAAGGCAAGCATTTTACTGACAGAACCGTCTTCCCAGCTCTGCAAACCAATCGTTAATAGAGCCAAAGCACACATTTCAGTGCCACAGAATGTTTCAGAAAAAAAGTCTTTTTTTTTTCTTTTTAGGATTTATATTATTTTATTTTAAATACATGAGGGTTTGCTTACATATATGTGTATGTACCATGTGTGTGCCTGGTAACCTCAAAAGCCAGAAGAAGGGCATTGGATCCCCTGGAACTGGAGTTACAGATAGTTGTAAGCTGCCACGTAGGTGCTGGAATCAAACCCAGGTCCTCTGGAAGAGCAATGTGTTCTTCACTGATGAGCCATCACTCCAGCCCTGGAAAGACCACTTACTTAGAACTCTTTTCCTCAGAATCTTTTGGAAACATGATTTCCCTTGAATCTTCATCAAATCGTGGCCCACTGTCAAATCTTGGAATAAACTCCTGTGAGGGCCAAATGGGAGCAGAAAGAGTCCCTGACGACACCGGGGCTTCTGCCCAACGCTCTCAAAGCCCTACTCCTTCAGCTGGTCACTGTGTAAACACAGAATGTCCACAAAGCTTTAAACATCTCACTCTTTAATAAGAACAGACAAGATTACAAAAAGAGTTAGGAAACGCTTCTAATAAAAGAAGAAAGAAAAACAGGAAATAGGAACCCTGAGGAAACAAACCCAGGCAGGAAGCAGAATAAAACTCAGAAATAAACAAAGTTCCACCATCTTTCATGCCGTCAAAAGATCAAGAAAAAGAACAGAATGCTAAGAAATGCAGCCCAGTGCGACAGAGGTGTGACAAACTAGAAGAGGGGTCACCAGGCTAGAAATCATTTAAATAGATCAGAAGATACAGTCTAGAAAATTCCTTTTAAAAATAGATCAAAAAGAGAAAGAGAGAAGTTAGAAAATACCTCTTAGGCCTGGCGAGATGGCTTACTGGGTGAGGGCAGCTGCCACCATCTCTGACCATCTGAGCTCGACCCCAGAGCCCATGTGTTGGAAGGAGAGAGCCAAAGCCCCTGAGCTGTCCTCTACCTGCCACACACATGTCAGGGCCTGTGCAGCTCTCTCTCCTCCACACAGACAAAGTGAATAAAGAAATTTTGTTTAAAAATAATTATTCCAGAGGTCTTTAAATTGTAGTTAAGAAAGAACAGAGAAAGTAATGAGGAAGAAGTTAGGAAGAAAATATTACAAAGAAATTTCTCAGAACTCAAGAATGTGATGTTCAGACTGAGAGGGTCCAGCGTGTGCCTGGCTCATGAGCCAGAAGTGAGGCCTTGCCAGGACACACCATGCTGAAACTCCAGGACAGTAAGAGCAAATACAAGACCATAAAAAGCTTTTAGAGAGGAAAGCAGGTTATATACCAAAATTTCAGAGTTGAAGAGATATCAGATAGCTAACTATATGCCTGAAAATGTTGAAAACAATAACTTCTAGCAGATAATTTTACCAAAACTGTAAATTCTATTAAAATTCTAGAGTGATAAAGATGTTTTCAGATTTGTTGAATGTCAGAATTCTGTTTCCATATACCTTTTCTGTGGAAGCTGCTGAAACTGAGCCCAGCAACATGATGAGGTAAACTGGGGGAGACATGGAAGCCAGGAAAAAGAAATTCCGTGCAGAAAACAGATCAAATGGATTTCCAGGATAACATATTTAAAAAAAAAAATACTTAAAATATACGTGTGTCCCCTGTCTACAGGGGAGCAGACTAGGGGGAAAGGCCTTTGGGATAAAGTCCAGTAGAGCATCGGCACTGAAGAGGGGTTGGGCAGGGAGGGGAAGAGAGAGGAGGAAAGAGGGGAGGAGGGGCTTCGGGGAGGTGGGAGGGCAGTAACTCTGATAGCCTGCCTGTTTAATTCTGTAGAAAACTGAGAGAGGACGGGGAACGTCAAGGAAAGCTAAAATTTAAAGAAACAATACGACAGGTTGTGGTTTGGATTCGTCCCTCAAAGCAGCTGTTGATGGTGTTCCTTCGGGAGGTGGCTCAGGTGGGTGTCGTATGGACTGAGACCCTGGAGTCTGAGAGTCGTGATGCTGCATGTTGCTCTTCTGCGATGTAGAGTGTCCTCCTCTGTGTCATCTCACCCCATTGTTCTTGAATTTCCCAATTTCTAGAACTGAGCACTAAGGAAACCTGTATTGTTGATAATACCCCAGTCTTTGTTCTGTTATAGCAGCAGAAAACAGACCAAGACAACTATCAATGCCAGGGTAAAGGCCGTCTAAGAGATGACATGTCACAGATGTACCTTGACTCTGCGGAAAACAGAGCCTACCCAGTCATTGTTGTGTAAACACTGAATCTTCATTTAACTGACAATCACCACCTAACTCCATGAAGATGAGTTACGGACCAAACAGTTGCAGAGGGGAGCTGACTCTGCAGAGTGTCTGCTTATCTACTACAATGCAAATCAAATCAAAATTTGAAAACTGAGAAAATGAAGGGTTAGAAATTCAAGTAATATTTGGAACAAGTGTCAGCAAACCACACACCATGGCTAAGCCTTGGTGGGTGGGTTTGAGACAGGGTTTCTCTGTGTAGCCTTAAACTGTCCTGGATTTGCTTTGTAGACCAGGCTGGCTTCGAACTCACAGAGATCCTTCTGCCTCTGCTTCTGCCTCCCTGAGTGATGGGACCACAGGGGTGCACCACCACGCCCGGCTGACTAAGCCTATTTGAAAAATAAACGTCTTGGTAGACGAGGTTTGACTGGGACACAGCCAGCTGTCTTTTGGCAGCCCTGCGCACCCCCCAGGATCCACCTGTTTCTGCCTCCTTGCCCCAGCTCTGGTGGTACAGGGGAACACCGCCACGCCCAGCTCTTACATGAAGCTAGCTTCAGGCGTACATAGCACTTCAAGCCCTGAGGATCTTGGCTCTCGCTGGCCGGCAGGCTCAACCAGTAGGTAGGCTGGCTGGCCAGTGAGCCCTAGGGATCCTTGTTTGCTTCTGCAGTACTGGTATCACCAAAACTGCTACCACACCTGGCCTTTTATGTGGGTATGGGGATCAGACTCAGGTCCTTAAACTTGTCAGAAAAGGATTTTTCCATTTATGTCATCTGCTTGGCCTTTAAAAACAGGGCCTGACGGCAAAGGTTTGTAGCAGCGCTCTGGAGGATCACCCATTCAGTGCCAGCCTGGGCTACACAGTAAGAGCTTGCCTCAAAACGAACAAAGACCAATATTAGTTGACTTTATTTTTTAAGGTTTTTTTGTTTGTTTTGTTTTTTGATATAGGGTTCCTCTGTGTAGCCCTGCTGTCCTGGAACTCACTTTGTAGACCAGGCTGGCCTTGAACTCAGAGAGGTCTGCTTGCTTCTGTTTCCTGAGTGCTGGGATTAAAGACGTGCACCGCCATACCTAGCAAAATTAAACTTAAGAATTATATTTGAAAAAAAAAAAAAAATCCAGGTGTGGCAGCACATGCCTTTAATCCCAGTGCTCAGGAGGCAGAATCGGGTATATTTCTGTGAGTTCAGCCTGGTCTACAGAGAGAGTTTCAGGACAGCCAGGGCTGTTACACAGAGAAACCCTGTCTCACAAAACCAAAACAGATAAACAAAATAAAGTTGCCTGCATTACTATTTTGTTAGAAGTAAGGTTTTCTCACTTTCAGCGCTCTGATGAGAGCGACATGAGGGTTGGCGCGTGCACCTTGTCCTGCTGTCCTGCTTCCCCGCCAGCTGTCACCGTACCATCTAAATGGGGCTGCATGAGTCACAGCAGCTTGGTCAGGGTTTTACAGCCACCAGACAAGGGACCACAGAGGCCCAGTGGGACAGCTCTGATGGCTGTGAGTGCCGCCGCTGGACTGACCGTCTTACTTTATAAAATCCAATAGCTCCTTTAATTAGGTATGACCCGCACGAGTTATTTAATGTCTCCACGTCCCACTTTTGTCGTTGATTAAATGGGGTAATCAGGCCTCCTTACACAGGGCTTACTTCTGCCAGCACACTCGAACACACTGCACGGTGGCAGAGACACGGTGGCCCAATGAATGTTAGCTATTATTTTCATTAGTCACAGCTGTCATAGACGAGGTCCAGGCAGGGAAGTGGTGTGCACAATGTCACATGCAGGTTAGAGTCAGCGAGGACCGGTGCCTGGGACTCTTCTGTCTCCTGGCAATAATACCCACTCACACCCATTCCTGATGCTCAGACACGGCCAGAGCATCTTTGACAGATGACACAAAACCTAACAACAGCGGCTGGTGAAGAATGGGAGGATGGAGAATGGAGGATGTTCTCTGTCTCTCTGCTTTTGTGTGTCTTTCGTGTGTGTCTTTCGTGTGTGTGTGTGTGTGTGTGTGTGTGTGTGTGTGTGTGTGGTGGGGATTGAACCAGTTCCTTGTGCACCTGAGGCAAGCACCTTACCAGCTGAGCTACATCTCCAGCCCCTCCCTGTGCTTCTGAACACAGTTGTGTTTCAAGCCACACAACTGCATTGCTAACACAACAGGCGAATGGATGGATGAACTGAAAAGCGGGAGTAGTGATGAGGTTCTCCTGGCGGGGGTAAAGAAGCAAAGAGCGCTGACTGCCAGGCCACTGCTGATGGCCAGATGTGAGTCACTGCAGCTTTTTAGTAAAAGCACACTTCCTTTGGGATTTACAGCGTCAACTAACTGTAGGACAGAGTGTAAGTCAAGGGCTGTTGGCTAGTCAAAATCTCCTCTAGCTTTCCTTGGCTACAGGTGAAGAAGCTATCTCGGAGAGCAATGGAAATTTCCACCTTGGCACCTGGCAAATGAAACCCCTCCCCCCGACACTTTGCACCCAGGCCCACATTTGGATAACTATTCTGGAAAACATAATTAAGGTTGCAGAAACTTTTTTTTTTTTTTTTTTTTTTTAATTAGGGACGACAGTGAGGACAGAGTTTGTTTTTCAAGGGAGGGAACTATGTCCCAGAAATAGCTGAGCTCGAGATGGCAGGCGCTGGCAGCGAGCTGGAGGCTCCCGGGCAACGCTCGCTTGGGGCCTGTTGACTTTGGAAGGACCGCCTGCAGCCTGCACACTGTAAACAATGCTGAGCCGATCGCCTACCTCGGCGAATGTCTTGTTTGGACAAGGGTCCCCCACTCCACCTTCTTTAAAAGGCAGTTTTATCATTTGTTTGCAAAAATGTTCAACCCCCTCCCTTTTTTTTCTTGTTCCCTCTATGACTCTGGGGGAGACCAGATGAAAAATTGTTGTGTTCCTTTAATGTGAACCAAACTCCTCACTCCTTTTATAAACAGTTCCGGGTCCGTTGGGCCAATATTACCCAGCAACACGACTTACAAGGGTCTGTTAAAGAATTTTTCCTTGTTGTTAAGCAAGAGTGACTTGAGGTTTTCCCCCCTTCTTCTTCCCTCTTCATCCTTGTTTATTACATTTTTAACTACTACACAATAAACTCTGCACACACAGATTGAGAAAGCAATAAAACCCAGCTCCTAATGTGCTGGCCTACACTGGTAAATGCTCCTTCTAGACGCTGATGGAACAGATTCGTTCTCTTCCACCGTCTCAAGATGTCAGACTGGGAAATGAAACTGGTCTTCTAGAAGGAAGAAAGCGTAGGAGGACCGGAGGGCTGTGTGGGCCGCTGGCCCGGTGGAGGGCGGAGAGGCTGGGGGATGGGCAGCCCACTCTGACAAGCAGCCAGGACTCTAGCGGCTCCGAAAGAAGGAATATTCTGTTCCCGACCACCCAGGGACAAGGCCAGCCACAGAGCAGATGAGGAGTACGATAGGAGAGCCTACACTGCCGCCAGCTCCGAAAGAGAAAGGAGGAAGGAGGAAGAGAGAGGGAGGCTGGGGAGGGTGGGGCCGGCTGGCTTCCAGCTGAAACAGCCCCAGCTGGAAACAGAAGCCACTCTAAGCTGGATAATCGAGGCGAGTTTATTAAAGGCGCTATTGAGGAGGTGTGAGCTGGAGGGAAGGGAGCAGAAGCGAGGGCGCTGGCCCCAGAGCCTGCTGCGGGAAAGAGCTGTCCCCGAGCCCAGGAAGACACCTCTGAAGCCCCGAGGCACACTCAGCATTCTTACTTGTTTGTTTAATTAATCTGTGTATGTGACTATACGCGACATGTGTGTCCACACAGTGTGTGCCTGTGTGCGTGCAGAGGCGGGAAAGAGGTCAGGTGCTCTCTTCCGTCTCCGCTTTATTCCTTTGAGGCAGGTTTTCTCCCTGAACCTGCGGTGAGCCTCAGCTAGCCTTTTATCCCTGCCCGACTCTGAGCTGGGCTACAAGTTTCTTTTTTTTTTTTTTTCTTCCTTCCTTCCTTCCTTCCTTCCTTCCTTCCTTCCTTCCTTCCTTCCTTCCTTCTTTCTTTCTTTTTTTCATTATTTACACTTTATTGATTTTGTATCCCCCCATAAGCCCCTCCCTCCTCCCCTCTTGAACCCACCCTCCCTCTCCCTTCTTCATGCATGCCCCTCTCCAGGTCCACTGATAGGGGAGGTCTTCCTCTCCTTCCTTCTGACCTTAATCTATCAGATCACCTCAGGAGTGGTTGCATTGTCATCTTCTGTGGCCTGGTAAGGCTGCTCCCCCCTCAGGGGGAGATGATCAAAGAGTAGGCCAATCAGATTATGTCAGAGGCAGTCCTTTTCCCATTACTATGTAACCCACTTGGACACTGAACTGCCATGGGCTACATCTGTGCAGGGGTTCTAGGTTATCTCCATGCATGGTACTTGGTTGGAGTATGAGTCTCTGGAAAGACCCTTGTGTTCAAATTTCTGGTTCTGTTGCTCTCCTTGTGGAGTTCCTGTCCTCTCCAGATCTTACTATTTCCCACTTCTTACATAAGATTCCATGCACTCTGCCCAACAGTTGGCCATGAGTCTCAGTGTCTGCTATGATAGTTTGCAGGGCAGAGCCTTTTAGAGGCCCTCTGTGGCAAGTTCCCAGCCTGTTTCCTGTTTTCTTCCTCCTCTCATGTCCTTCTTTGCTTTTCAGGATGGGAATTGAGCAGTTTAGTCAGGGTCCTCTCTCTTGATTAGTTTCTTTAGATGTATAGATTTCAGTAGGTTTATCCTATATTACATGTCTATATGAGTAAGTATATACCATGTGCGTCTTTCTGCTTCTGGGACAGCTCACTCAGGACGATCCTTTTCAGGTCCCACCATTTACCTGCAAATTTCATGATTTCCTTATTTTTCATTGCTGAGTAATATTCCATTGTATAGATATACCACAATTTCTGCATCCATTCTTCAGTTGAGGGGCATCTGGGCTGTTTCCAGCCTCTGGCTATTACAAATAAGGCTGCTACAAACATGGTTGAGCAAATGTCCTTATTGTGTACTTGAGCCTCTTTTGGATATATGCCTAGGAGTGGTATGGCTGGATTTTGAGGAAGCACTATTCCTAGTTGTCTGAGAAATCACCAGATTGATTTCCAGAGTGGTTGTACAAGTTTACATTCCCATCAGCAGTGGAGAAGGGTTCCCCTTTCTCCACAGCCTCCCCAGCATGTGTTGTCACTTGAGGTTTTCATCTTGGCCATTCTGATGAGTGTAAGATGAAATCTCAGGGTTGTTTTGGTTTGCATTTCCCTAATGGCTAATGAGGTTGAGCAGTTCTTTAAGTGTTTCTCTGCCATTTGATGTTCCTCTACAAAGAATTCTCTGTTTAGCTCTGTTCCCCATTTTTTAAGTGGATTACTTGGTTTGCTGCTTTTCAGCTTCTTTAGTTCTTTATATATATACTGGATATTAGTCTTCTGTCAGATAAAGGGTTGGTGAAGATTCTTTCCCAATCTGTAGGCAGTCGTTTTGTTTTGATCATGGTGTCCTTTGCTTTACAGAAGCTTTTCAGTTTCATGAGGTCCCATTTATTGATTGTTGCTCTTAGAGCCTGTGCTGATGGTGTTCTGTTCAGGAAGTTGTGTCCTGTGCCAATGAGTTCTAGGGTCTTCCCCACTTTTTCTTCTAACTGATTTAATGTGTTTGGTTTTATGTTGAGGTCTTTGATCCACTTGGACTTTAGTTTTGTGCAGGGTGATAAGTATGGATCTATTTGCAGTTTTCTACATGTAGACATCCAGTTAGACCAGCACCATTTATTGAAGATGCTATCTTTTTTCCATTGTATGGTTTTGGCATCTTTGTCAAAGATCAGGTGTCCATAAGTTTGTGGGTTTATTTCTGGGTCTTCTGTTCGGTTCCATTGATCCACCATTCTGTTTCTATGCCAGTACCATTTTTTTATTACTGTTGCTCTATAGTACAGCTTAAGATCAGGGATGGAGATAACTCCAGAAGATCTTTTATTGTAGAGGATTGTTTTAGCAATTCTGGGTTTCTTGTTATTCCATATGAAGTTGAGAATTTTTCTTTCCAGGTCTGTAAAGAATTGTGTTGGTAATTTGATGGGAATTGCATTGAATCTGTAGATTGCTTTTGGTAAGATGGCCATTTTTACTATGTTAATCCTGCCAAGCCATGAGCATGGGAGATCTTTTCATCTTCTGACATCTTCTTCTAATTCTTTCTTCAGAGACTTGAAATTTTTTTCATACAAGTCTTTGACTTGCTTGGTTAGGGTTACACCAAGGTACTTTATGTCATTTGTGGCTATTGTGAAGGGTGTTGTTTCCCTAATTTCTTTCTCAGCCCTTTTGTCTTTTGTATACAGGATGGCTACTGATTTTTTGGAGTTAATTTTGTATCTGTCCACTTTGCTGAAGGTGTTTATCAGGTGTAGGAGTTCCCTGGTTGAATTTTTGGGTTCACTCAGGTATACTATCATATCATCTTCAAATAGTGATACTTTGACTTCTTCCTTTCCAATTTGTATCCCCTGGATCTCCTTCAACTGTCTTATTGCTCTAGCAAGGACTTCCAGCACTATGTTGAAGAGATATGGAGAGAGTGGGCAGCCTTGCCTTGTCCCTGATTTCAATGGGATTGCTTTAAGTTTCTTTCTGTTTAGTTTGATGTTGGCTATAGGCTTGCTGTATATTGCCTTTACTATGTTTAGATATGTGCCTTGTATCCCTGATCTCTCCAATACTTTAAACATGAATGGATGTTGGATTTTGTCAAATGCCTTTTCAGCATCTAAGGAGATTATCATGGGGTACAAGTTTCTTACATGAGTGTAGGAATCCCAACTCCTCATGATTGCTCAAAAGGTGCTTTAGTCACTGAGCCATCTCTTCAGCTCCCAGGTGTGTGCGTGTATGCGCGTGCGTGTGTATGTGTGTGTCTGTGTTAAGACAGGGTCTTGCTATAGAACAGGATCTGGGCTCTAATGGAATCTTTTCCTGCATCAGCTTTCAGAGTATTGAGGCCACAAACTTACACCACCATGCTTGACTTCTTTTTATTTTTTGTCATTTCATTTCTCGAGACTGGATGTCCTGGAACTTAGTGTGTAGACCAGGCTGGCCTCAGACTCAGAAATCTGCCTGCCTCTGCCTCCTGGTTGCTGGGATTAAAGGCCTATGCCACCACCACCGGACCATGCTTGGTTTCTTATTATTTCTTTTTATCACCTGGAAATACATCACTCATTGAAATGGAACAAACAAGCCAGATGGTGGTGGCACACGCCTTTAATCCCAGCCCTCAGGAGGCAGAGGCAGGTGGATCTCTAAATTCAAGGCCAGCCTGGTCTACAAAGAGTTCCAGGACAGCCAGGGCTACACAGGGAAATCCTGTCTCAAAAACAAAACAAAAAGAAAAGAAGAAGAAAAAAGGAAAAAAGAAAGAAAGGAAATGAAATTGAACTAACAAATCCCAATTAAGAACTAATACAAACCAGGAACAGCACATACTTGTAACCAAAAACCTCAGGAGACTGATATGGGGTCACCTTCCCTCATATTGTATTAAGGTGTGTCTCTGTCTTCTACTGTTAGATTGTTAAACTCTAAACTGGAGGTGAGCTAAATGCTAACAGATTCTGGTATTAAATTGCTATAGAGGAACCTCCTGTCTCAATGTTGTGTAAAAATTACTCATTATCTCTGATTGGTTAATAAAGACTCTGAAGAGCCTATGAGTGGGCATAGGAGACAGTAGGAGGGACTTCTGTTCCCAGTCTGGGGGTCCCAGGTTGCCAGGCCAAGAGGAGGTCACCGTGAAGGAGACACCAGTGGGACCAGAGTGGAGCAGAGGCCGCCAGGGCAAGACTAGAGGACAGGCAATAGGACACATGGCTGGGAAGTGTTCATCTATGATGTTTAAAGCTTGTTATAAATGTAACAGGTCTCTGTCACATTTGGAAGCTAGAGCAGGCATAGAAAAAATATTAATTTCAACAGATTGAGACAGGCTGATCACAGATTCCAGGCCAGTCTGAACTGCACAGTGGGACCCTGCACCAAAAGGAAAACAAGAACACCTGATTTAGGAGTTCAATGGCCCAGTGGTTAGGGATGATACCCCTTTGCAAATGACCCAAGTTCTATTCCCAGCACCCATCTCAGGCATCCATATCCCCTGTAACTCCAGCTCCGGGGATCTGATTCTCCCTTCTGGCTTCCATGGTATCCACGGACACATGCATAAATAAAATAAATAAAAATAAATCTTTAAAAAGCAATAGCTACAATAATTAAAAATGAGAAATGTGTACTTGGAAGCAGAGCTAGGATGATTGGAAGTTGAGGGCTAGCCTGAGTTACATATGAGATACTGTCTGAAAAAGAGAAGAGGAAGCTCACGCCAGAAAACACGGAGTTCTGAACAGGCCGCAGGGAAGCATGCAATCCACGTAAACATGGCAGCAGTTCCGTTTACCAGAACTCAATGCAGCCTATGATGTTATGGAAAGGAGAGTTGGAAAATGTCTTTTTGTCCAGTTGTGGTTGAAAGTAGGTTGGAGCGGAGGCACAGTCAGTGAAGTGCGTGCTACAGAAACACGCGGACACGTGTTCCCAGGGGCCCGGCACACAGAAGAGCCAGACATGGAGACAGACCTCTGTGGTCGCAACACCGGAGAATCAGGGATGAGTGTCTTGCTGGTCGGTCACCCTGACCAAACTGGTGGCTCCAGGCCCAGTCAGTAACCCTGTCTCAAAAGAGGAGGTGGTTGATAAAAAAAAAAATCCTATGACAATTGTTTTTGCTAAACTGTCCCCCTGTCACTTTGCCTTTTAAGTATTTGTGTTTATTATGTTTCTTTATGTTTATATTTAGGTTTAGGCTTTGGCAGTGGGCAGCGGACTGGACAGAGTGCTCACAGTGAAGGAACGTGAGTGCTCCAGAGATCTATATAAGCTCCTCCCACAGAGTTCAGGGAACAGCACAGAGGGGCAGGAAGAATGCAAAAGCCAGAGAAAGTGAGATGCTGCGAGACACTGTCTTTTGGACTTGACATGGCCATAGAGCTCAAGAATTCACTTCTGAGGTTGAGGGAGGTCATTTTTCCTTTAGTGGTAAAGCTACTGGGGGATCGCCTGTGTTCTAATGATGGCCCCACACCCAACCATATACAGGCAGCTCTGGACTCAGCAGGTGAGTAAAAAAAAAAGAGGAGGAGACAGGAGAGTGGGAGAGAGGTTATGAGTGGGAGGTGGGGAAGTCGGGAGAAGGGATGGGGAGAAAGATGATCAGAACACACTGTCCACGTGTATGAAACTTTCAAAGAATACATTACCATTTTATTTTCCTAGAGGGAAAGGAAACTACAGTCAGACTGTCATATATGAGAGAATAAGTTAATTTTTTAAAAGTTTTTATTTTTAAAGTAAAACAAAAAAAGGTGGAGAACAATTGAGGCAGATAACCAGCATTAGTCTCTGGCTTACACACACACACACACACACACACACACACACACACACACACACCCCACACCAGGTGTGCCCATGCATGCAAATAAAGCAGATTAAGGGATTGGAGGCAAAGGGAGATTCTGTTTACTTGGTTTTTGGTGGTGGTGGTTTTCTTTTGTTTCAAGACAGGGTCTCACTGTGTACCTCTGACTGTCCTGGAACCCACTGTGTGGACCAGGCTGGCCTAAACTCAGCTATTTCAGCTTGTCTCTGCTTCCTGAGACCTGGGAGTGAAGGTGTATATGTGAAAATACATAAAATATAGCACTTACAATTTTACCTTTATTATTTTATGTGTGTTTATGTTTGTGGGTACAACTTGCTGTGGTGTGACTGGGACAACTTCTGGGGGTTCTCTTTCCAGAAACTGAACTCGGGTCAAGATGGCAGCCAACATCCTCATCCACTGAACCGCTTTGCCAGCCCACATTTGCCATTTTTAACCACTGCAAGAATACAGTTCTGTGTCATTGAGAACCACCAGTTCATTCTTTCTTTCTTTCCTTTCTTTTCTAAGACAGGGTTTCTCTCTGTAGCCTTGACTGTCCTGTACTCGCTTTGTAGACCAGGCTTGAACTCACAGCAATCCGCCTGTCTCTGCCTCCCAGAGTGCTGGGATTAATGGCATGTGCCACCATGTCCAGCTACCAGGATAGTTTCTGTGCGTGGGGGTTTCTGACTATTCTAGATGCCTCAACTAAGTGGACTGGTATAGTACTTACCTTCCTGTGACCGGCGTGTTTCACGCAGCGTGCTATCCTCAAGACTCACCCATGTTGTAGCTGGGCGTGGCATCTCCTTCTTTTTAAAGGTTGAGTAAAAGTCCATTCTGTGAATAGACCTGCTTTAGCCAATCAGCCTGTTGATGGATGTTCCTTTCACCCTTAGGCTGCTACTAATAAGGTAGCATGAGCATAGACATGCAAACATTTGTTCAAGTTTTTGTTTTCATTTAATTTATACTCCCAGGATGAAGTCGCTAGATGGAAGGACCATTCACTCACCTTTAACTTTTTGAGGATTTGCCTGTATTTTAATAGCGCCTGTAAAGCAGCTTGGGTCATCAGGCATCTATTCCTCTAAGGCGTAAATGAATATTGTTTATTTTCTTAGTTGATAAATTAAGAAATACTGGTTAAATGCATTACTTAAGATTCAGAAGATAACAACTAGCAGAACTGAAAATAGTCTGAATAGCTTTCAAATTGTAGGAAAGAAAGAAGACACAGAAACATAAAAACAGAGGGCCAGCAAGGTGGCTCATTAGATAAAGGAGCTTGCCTTCAAACCTGACAGCGTTTGAGTTTAACCCTGGAACACAGTGGTCTCTGAGCTCCACATGCCTGTGATTGTATGTGAGTGCAAACAAGCATACACAAACAAACAAACAAATGTGGTGGGTGACACTAAGGAAGACAGGAGCATCAACTGTAAACTTGACACACCTGGGAAGAGGGCACCTCGGCTGAGGAATGGCCTCCATCACATTGGCTCATGGGCATGTCTGTGAGACATTTTTTTTTTTTTTTGAGACAGGGTTTCTCTGTGTAGCCCTGTCTGTCCTGGACTCACTTTGTAGATCATGCTGGCCTCGAACTCACAGAGATCTGCCTGCCTCTGCCTCCTTAGTGCTGGGATTACAAGTGTGTGCCACCGCACCAGGCCTGTGAAGCATTTTCTTAATTGTCAATGTGGTTGGGGAGGGAGCTTAGCTCACTGTGGGTGATGCCACCCCCAGGTAGGCAAGTCTGGGGTAAGTATAAGAAAGGAAGCTGAGGGAGCCAGGAAGACCAGCATCTCTGCTTCAGTTCCGCCGTGAGCTTCTGTCTGTGAAACCTAAGCCAAGTGAGCCTCTTCCTTGCTCAAGTTTCTTTTGGTCATGGTGTTATCACAGCAACAGAGAGAATACTGGAACAACACTAAACTTGTTCTGAGCATCAGTAAAGCTGATATAAACACACTTTGTAAAAGAAACTGAAAACCAGTTATGTTATTATCAAGAGACGCAAAGCAAAGAAACCAGGAAGGCTGAAATTAATGGAGGAGCCAACGCATTGCAGACAGATTTAAACAAAAAGTGAACAAGAGCCTATGAATAGTAACAGGCTCATGGGGTGACTGTAATTCACAATAACTTATGCTGTATTTTATGAATAACTAGAAGGGAGTTCAGAGGCTCTAAACACAAAGTAACGATGAAGAGAGAGAAACAGTAATTATCCTGATTAGATCAGTACACATTGTATGTATGTGCTGGACGCTGGAGAGGATGGCTCAGCAGTTATGAGCACATCCTGCTCTTGCAGAGGACCAGAGTGTAATGGACTGTCAGATGCCAGCCGCTCGTTTGTTGTGTGATCTTTGCTCCGTGTGCCTGCTATAGGGCAGCAGCTTCAGAAAGCAGAGGCAATTGCTATGGCAGACCTGAGTCCTACCTGAGATATTATGTGTGTGTTTCCTTGTGGATTTTTGTTTTTTTGAGGTAGGATTTCACAATTTATTTCAGACCAGCCGCTCAGCTTCCTAAGTGTTGGGATTACAAGAGTGGGCCCTGTGTGTGTGTGTGTGTGTGCTACATTTGTATACATTTTGAAAAGTCTGTGGGGGAGGGCCTAGAGAGATGGCTCAGTGGATAAGTGGACGTTCTGCTCTTTCAGAGCGGCTGCTTTCAGTTCCGGGCACCTCTATCAGTTGCCTTACAGTCTTCTGTTACTCTGGCTCTGGGGATCAGACACCCCGGTCTGGCCTCTGCAGGCTTTTCACAAACGTGGTGCATATGAGCATATGCAGACACACACACCTACCTACAAAAATAAGTGAATGAGTAAATAAATTGTTGGGTGTTGGTCCTCCTGTATGTGATGCTGATTACCGGCCCTCAAGATCTGGTTACTTTTCAGATACACCTATCTTTGTGTAAATCTGTCTAAGAAATTAATCCTAATTGGTTCATTAAAAGGCCTGTACCTGGGCAGGAAGGAAGGAGGTAGGCGTGGCTAAGGGTCCTGGGCTTTGGGGACAGGAGAATCATGGGAAGGAGAAAGACAAATGGAAAGAGAAGAGGAAGGAGGATGCCACAATGGGTTATCATGGAGAAGGAACAATGTGGGCCAGGAGAAAGGCCTCCAAGAATGGTGTGGAAAGGCCCAGATGAAAAATACAAGTGTCTTAGGATTATGGATGGAAGGTCCCCCAGACAGGAATGGATAAGGTGGATGGCATGGAATGGGGCTAGAAGATAAGAGACAGTGTAGATAAACCATCTGCCCAGCTCAAGGTAAAGGGCACAATTATAAAATCTGTCAGTGTCTGTGTCTTATTGATTGTGATATCAGCACTGAAACAACTACAGGATAAATAAATAACATTATTTAGCCAATACAATTTACTTACAACAACAATAAATGAAGCATGTTCTTGAAAACATGATAAGTGAAAGACTACACACACAAAAGGACACTTAGCTCGCAGATTCCATCTTTATGAGCTGTCTAGAGAGGCAGGTTCATAGAGAGGGCAGACTAGTGGTGGCCTGGGCAGAGGGGAGAGGGACAGGAAGAGCTTAGTGGGTCTGAGGTTTTCTTTTGGGTTGGTGAAAATGTTCTGGATCTAGTTAGTGGGGATTTTCAAACAAATACAGAGAGCACCGCACACCACAGAAAGCTGCACTATAAAATGGTTTGTAGTTTTATTTATTTATTTCTACATTTATTTATTTACCCCTGTGTCAGTATGAGTGTGGGGGCATGGCACATGTGTGGAGCCAGAGGACGACTTTTCCGCCATCATGTGTGTCCTGAAAAGTGAGCTCAGATCCTCAGGCTCCAGCAAGTACCCTCACTCACTAAGCCACCTCGCTGGCCTGATGAGATGGCTTTAGCTGGCAGATTTTATGTTATGTGTATTTTGCCACCATGGGGAAAGTCTTTGAGAAGAGGGATTTCTGCTTCTGTTAAAGGTTGACTGGATGATGAAGAAACCTTTCTGTGAGGACAACTAGAAAAATCTGGACGAACTATGAAAAGCACCTGACTGGCCGACTGGAGCGCAATCAAGCCCACTGATGAGAAATCCTACCCGTGGTCAGAAGGAGAGCGAGGCTGTGTAGGAGCGCCTGCCTCCTCTGGTGGGGACCAAGGCGGCACAAGATTATGAGCGAGCTGGGACATGCAGGCTGGGGCAGGGGAGAGAGTGGCCCTCACCCTGTGGGCTTGGGCAGGACTTGGCCCAACCAACCCCTGCTTCAGACCCCTTCCTCTCTGTTCCACAATACCCCTGCCCCACGAGCACCCGTGTCAGGTGGCTAACAACTGTTTGCAACTCCAGACCCTTGGGATTTCTGGCATAAACATCTAAAAATTATAACTATGAAGTACCTAGGCTAAGCTTGTGGAATCCTTGTCTATGTAGCTAGCCACATCAAGAAGAAAGAAACTGAGAGGATGTTGGGAAGAAAGAAAAAGTGGTCACCCTCACCTCAATACTTTTCCTATTCAGTGGTTTATTCCCATCCTCAACAGAAAGAACCGCATAGCCATTCAGTATTTTTTTCTGAATCCTACTTCTTGCATTCGCCACATAGCAGAGGGATCTGCCCGGTGGAGGAGGGACTTGCATGCTACTCCCTATGTTTACAATGGACACACATTAAAAAGGCATAAAAACCAGGAAGCTGAGGCAGGGGAGTTCAAGCTCAAGGTTAGCCTGGGCTACTTAATAAGTCCTTGTCTCAAAAATACCAAAACAAGGGATTATAGAAATGGCTTATGGCTTATCAGTTAAGAGCACTTGTTGCTCTTCCTGAGGACAACAGTTTGGTTTCCAGCACCTATGTTGTATAGCTCACAACTGTGTGTAACTCTATCTCCAGGGATCCAATACTCTCTTCTGGCCCCCACAGATACCTGCACACAGGTATAAGGACCTTCATGCTGTGCTTTCAATAATATTTGGATTCAGTGAGAGACCCTCATTAAAATAGAGTAGAGAGCAATAATGGAAGACACTGTATACACACACACACACACACACACACACACACACACACACACAGAGTTTGGATGAGAAATGTTCCTCATAGTCTTGGGCATTTGAACATTAATTTACCTGTTGGTGGCACTGTTTGGGGGAGGTTTAGGTGCTGCAGCCTTCCTGGAGGAAGTTTGTCTCTGGGAACAGGCTTTGAAATGAAAAGCATGGTGCCATTTCCAGTTTGCTCTCTCTGTTTCATGCTTGCTGTTCAAGATGTGAGTTCTTAGCCTTTGGTCCTGCTGGCATACTTGCCACCATAATGGATTCTTATCCTTCTGGAACCATAAGCCAAAATGAATTCTTTCTTGGATATGGTGTTTTATCACAGCAACAAAAAGGGACACACACACACACACACACACACACACACACACACACAGTAAAAAACAAAACAAAGCCAGACAGTGGTGGCCCACGCCTTTAATCTTAGCTCTAGGTAGTCAGAAGGAGGCAGATCTCTATGAGTTCGAGGCCAGCCTGGTCTACACAATGAGTTTCAGGACAACCAGGGTTACACAGAGAAAAACTGTCTTGAAAAAACAAAGCCAAACAAATAAATAAAAACCACAACAACAAACAAATAAACAACAAAACAAAACAAAACAAAAACTCTTCTTCACTAGGACATCACTGTGAGGAGATCTATGCTGTCCATTGTTGGCCACTATTATGTGCCAGAAGTACATTCCTTCATCCAAAGACAAAATTAATCCGGTCCCCATTCTTTTCTCATCCCCTGGGCATTTGCGTCTTCCACCAGCCATGCAAAGGCCAGTTCAGAGTAGGTGCCTGCTCCTTTCAGAGCCCATTTGTAGCCTTTGCAATCCCAACATCAGTCCCGCTTGCCAGCCATATGCAGGCCTTGTCCAGGAGTCTGCCCCACACTGTCTGTGTCTCTGTCTCTCGTTGGCAGACAGATCAGTCTTTTCTTTCCCTGTGTGTACAGAAGAAATATGTCTACCCTCAGGCCGTCTCTGCATCGTCGCAGCTTCTCAGTGTCCACTCGTTCCCTGGACCCACAGAGCCCTCTCAGCAGACATCAGGATGTCTGCTCATGCCCTGTGGTGGCCTCACCCTGAGGCACTGGTGACTAGCTGAGTTTTCTGAGATTCTGAACCTTTGTGGCACTCAGTAGTTACTGGGTCTACCTGATGGCCAAGATGCTTGTTTCCCTTGCACCCAGAGTTTACGCTTTAAGCCATCTTCTAATCTAATTTTTCTATATCCAAGCAATATCCCTCTGGTTCTAACCCAACCCAGGGCTAGGTACCAGGCACAGACCTGTGCCTCATAGCCCTCTGACATCATATACCCTGGCCAGAGTGTTTTCTTTCTCATGGAAGCCTTAGGTCACTTGCCTAGCGTATGTGCGGCCCTGGCTTGGAACTCCAGTACACCCCCCCTCCCAAATAAGTAAAAGGGACATGTATCCACTCCCTTCCTCTCTGAACCCTGGCATCCATCAGTGGGTCTTCCCAGCATCATTTTTTATATAAAATTCAAGGCCACCCAGCAATCTCTGTGTCCACTGCCATCATTCCAGCCAAATCTTCATTCTTCCTCTCTTGCTTTTAGTGCTGGGATAAAATCCAGGGTCAGGTTCGTGCTTGGCAACCCCCAGCCCCAGCAGGATATTTTTTCGGTCCAGCTGTGTACTCCGTCCTGGTTTACTTTGTGGCTGTGACAAATACCTTGACAAAGAACAACATGTGGGAGGGAGAAAGGAATTCGTTTGGCTTTCAGTTCCAAGTCATAGGCCTTCACTGTGGGAAGTGGGGGCAGAGGCTTGAGGCAGCTTCTCATCCAGTCAAGAGCAGAGAGAGCACCAAGAGTGGCCTGGGTCTTCCCATGTCAATCAGCACCATTTTAGACTATTCCCCTAGGTCAGTAGACCTAGGTAATTCCTCACTGAGAATGTCTCCTAGGTGATTCTAGATTCTGGTAACTTAACTACGAAAATGAGCCATCACAATTTCCTCTCATAAAACCCTCCAGTGGCTTTCCCTTTGCACTTGAGTTAAACCCAAGCCTTGGTCTCCTCATCTGTAACAAAAGTTGTGGAAGAACTGAATACCATATGTTATATATGCTATTATATAGACTACCTTCACCCGGACTGACCCAGAGCAGGTGCACCCAGAGCAGGTGCCCTTGACCTTGCTTCCCAGCTTCTCAACCCCTTCCAGAGAAAGTTCTTTGAAATCAGACAGTTCAGGGAAACAAGATGTATCTACTTTGTAACTTTGTCCCTTTTGTTTTATTTATTATTGTTTTGTTGCTGTTTTGAAACAGGATATCACTATGCAGCCCTGGCCTGGAATTTGTGGCTCTCCCCTGGCCTCTGCCTCCCAAGCATTGTGATTACAGGCATGTGCCACCATCCCTTACTGCAATGGCCTCCCACACTAGCTTCCAATAGCATTTGCGGGTCTCTTCTTTCCTGGGAACTGTTAGCCACTAGCCCACAAGGGCAGGCGTAGCAGAGGCAGGGAGCAGGGCTCCGAAATCCATGAGCACAACTGAATACCATCCTGGACCAGCTGCAGGGAGCCAGATGAGCTTTATTCCAGGGGTGAGGGGAATGTGTAAGAAGAGAGGCAGCCAGGAGGTACTCCGGTGCTCACGGTGCACTCCATTTGCATTAAACAGCGAGGTCTTATTGCCTGAGCCGGTACTCAGTACCTAACTATCCTATAGGTGTAGGGAGGGGGAGCTAGCAGGAAACTGCCAAAGGCTGTATATCAGGTATGGTCAGAGGCATGTATGCCTAAAGACACTCTCCAGTTGAGGTCAGGCAGAGAGTGGGAGGCCCTGCTGGGAAGAGGGAGTCCTCCACCTAGCGCTGAGCTCAGAAAGGCTATCTGGAGAGGGAAGACTGTAACCTCCAACAGCAGGGTCCTCCAACAAGCGTTTGGAATACAGCAAGATCCCGTTCTTACAAGCTTTTGCTCGTTCTAGCTACTAGCGTATTTTGCATAGCTCCTACCATGGCTGGTCCTCATGCCAAAATTTCAAAGCTTCAGAGTCACCTCCTTCAAGGCTAGCCTGACTAGGGTGGTGGCTCCCCACCCTGCCTATCCCGGAATGCCACCCATCCAACACAACCACGCTGTGTTTCCTCTGCAGCCTGGTCCACGGCCTCCCACAAGCATTCTCTCACTGTGTCTATTTTCTGGTTGGGTCATATGATATTCATTAACTTGCTCTGTGTGTCTATTTGTCCAGTGCTTAAGGCTGTGCCAGACGCACAAAAACTTCATGGATGAATTTTAACATGGCTTTCCCTGGTTTGCTGAGCCGCGTGCATCACTGGGTCTGCTGACTTCTCATTTACTGAGACCGCCTTGCTTTGTGTTTTGAACTGGGGATACTTGTACGGTGTGGTACTCAGAACCAGACCCTGTGCTTGAACTGTAGTCCTCTGGTGCTCCTGAGGTCCACACAGCCTAACGCTGGAAGCCACAGGAAGAACAAGCTGACACACACTTCATATCAGCTCACACTTAGTCATCGGTAACGTTCCACAGAGCCTGCTCCAGAACACGTAGTAGGCATTCAAAGGCCTTAGCGCATAGAGGAGATCATCACGCGCAGACCAAACTGGTGCAGGTTCAGGTAGGAATAAGTGACACAGCAGCCTAAGTGTCTTAGTTACTGTTCTATTGTGTAAAGAGACATCATGACCAAGGCAACTTAAAAAAGAAAGCATTTAATTGGGGCTTGCTCACAGCCTCAGAAGTTAGTCCGGGACCACATGGAGCACAGCAGGAGGCAAGCAGGCAGGCAGGCAGGCAGGCAGGGAGACATGGGGTTAGAAGTAGCTGAGAGCTTACCTCTGACTTAAAGCCTGAGGCACAAAGACCCCCAACTGGACCTGGCAAAAGTTCCTGAAAACTCAAAACACACCTCCACCTCCTCCAACAAGGCCACACCTCCTTTTTTATTTTTAAGATTTTCTTTTATTATTTTAATTATGTATATGTGCATGGGGACCTATTGTGCACATGAATGACCACAGAGGTCAGAGGTGTGAGATTCCCCCAGGAGTTGGGGTTATAGGCAGTTGTAAACCACCTGACGTGGGTGCTGGGAATTAAACTCAAGTCCTCAGGAAGAGCAGCCATTTCCAGCCCAAAGCCACACCTCCCAATCCTTTCTAACCCGTTCCACCGTCTCTGGGCATTCATATTTGAGCCTGTGGGTCCGTTCTCACTCAAACCACCAAGTGTTGGCAATAAAGGCTGTTTAAGTGTTTGACGTTAAAGAAACCATAACAGTAGCTCATGAAGTAGCTAACATGATGACACAGATCTCTAGACTGCTGCAAGCCATTCATAGCATGACTTAAACAAGCTAGAAAGCGTTCACATAAACCTGCATGCACGCGTGTAGACGTTTCATTCCACGTAGGACCCTGTTGGTAGAAGGCTTTCCTAGCATACATGGGCTGTGTCTCAGTGTCCAGCAGTGGGTATTTTCTCTCTCTGGGTGGCCAAACATAGGCCAGATCAGTCCAAATTAAAAGCGGATAAAGGCAGGTTTATTGGGTGCCACTCTCAGACAGGCTCCAAGAGAAGGGGCTGAGGAAGTCTTGTGCCTGACCAAGGCAAGGGGGTTTGTAGATCTTGGGTGAGGGGTGGTGACATGTAAGCTAGGAGCTGGGTCTGTACCCAAGTACGGTCGATAGCTGAGTACCTGGGTGGGTACCAAGGTGTGCTGGTCATATCAGAACAGTGAATTGTATAGGCTGCCAGAAATTTGGAACTGAGCTTTCAGCGCCATTCCTTTATTCAGAGCTTTCCTCAGTGGGGCGGGGTTGAGTGAAGGCAGGCAGGGTTTCTCAGTTTACGAAGGGTGGAGCAGGGCATCCCAACCAAACACCCAGCACCACATAAACCAGGCACGGTGGCAAACTCTAGTCCTTGGGTGGTGGAGGCAGGAGATCAGAAGTTCAAAGTCATCCTTGACTAAATAGTGAGTTCAAGGCCAGCCTGAGCCTTATGAGACCTTGTCTCAAAACAACAAAATGTTTCACTAATGATTTTAAAAAGTGGACAGCAAGATGATTGAACAGGCAAAGGTGCTTGCCACTAAGCCTAACAACCTCTGTTCTATCCCCAGGTCCTACATGGTAGAGGGCAAAAGTGCTCCCGCAGGTTTTCTCTGACCTCCACACCTTCGGCAATGTCATAGCCACACCTTTCCCTCCTGGGACTTACTTAATCAGCTACATTTTCTTAGGCTTCCTGTTGCTGTGACAGACACCATGTCCAAAACGGAGGGGAAAAAAATGTTTCAGCTTACAGTTCCGAATCAGTCCATCACAAAGAAGTTGAGGCAGGAACACAAAACAGCGCCAGAACAGGGAGGCGGAGCTGATGTGGAGGCCACTGGTCACTGGCTTGCCCCTCAGGCCTTGCCAGCCTTCTTTCTTATGACGCCCAGGATCATCAGCCCAGGGGAGGCACCACCACGATGGCCGGGTCCACTCATCAACCATTAATCAAGAAAGTGTAGTATAGGCTGGTCCGCCAGTCAGTCTGCTGGGGGTATTTTCTCCAGCGAGGTTCCTTCTTCCAAAATAACTCTAGTCTGTGTCAAGCTGACATAAAAGCTAGACAGCACATAATTTTAGTTTAAAAAAGTAAATAAATTAACAAAAATATCATAATTATCAAAAGTTATAGACAATTCAAAAAGTGTGTTAGTAAACTGTGGCACAACAATAATATGAAATAAATTATTCAGTAATAAACAATAAAGAGCTCTCGACTACAAAGATACATGAAAGAAACTTAAAAACATACTGCTTAGTGAAGGGAGCCACTCTGAAAAAGTCACATATGGCATTCTGGGGGGGGGGGGGACGACACATAGAGATGAAAACTTAAACAAATAAGAAAAAACAAACCCAAACAAAAAAAACCACAGGGTGCTGTGGCGCTGTGTCTTAGTTACTTTTCTCCCTAACAGAAGCAAGGTGAGAGGGCATGGGTGTGTTTTCCCTCACAGGTCAAGGTGGAGAAGTCAAGATACTGGAGACAGGTTCACATCACGTCCGCGAAAAGGGAGTAGAGAAAGATGGCCTCATCTGCTGCCCGGTTCCCTCTCCTCACTTACAGGGTCTAAGATCCCAGTCCTCTGCGTGGCTCTGCCCATGGTGGGTGAGTGGGTTCTTAGAGAAGCCGCGATATTCCCCACAGGCATGCCCAGAGGTAATTCCAGAGTTCATCAAGTTGACCGCTAACACTAACCAGCACAGGCTGAACGCAGAGAGGAGTCTGCAGTGATGGCTGCAGACATTGCGTTTGCCAAAAGCCAGTGTCTTTCCAGGACTGACCGGCCCTTAAAGTGAGTAGTGAGTAGAAATGCAGGGATTCTGCTGTTCAGGGCTAGAAACGCCAAAGGCCAAACCAGGGGAGCTGGGGATGCTGGGAAAGAGACCCTTAGGAGAATCCTACAAGTTTCTGTTAACCTAAAACTGCTCTGAAAAGCGGATTAAAGGCCAACTGCGCAATGGAGGCGTCCCATGGATGCAGCGTGCGAGCGTGTGGCCACGTGTGCAGGTACTGGGCAAACTACTGCGGGGTACAACAAAAATGAGTGGTCGTTGCCTTCAGTGGGATCACAGGAGCTCGCTCCGCAGCCTCTCCTTGTCCTTATTTTCCAGAACAGGAAGGGCTAGGGGCGGCTTTGGGGCTGTACGCTTGGCGGGGCGCCTGCCCTGGCCAAGCATCGCTGACCCGGCGGAGGATTCCGCTGTGCACGCTGGCTCGGGCGGTCCCCAAAGCCGAGGCCCACGGTGTTCTCGCGCCCCTCCGCGGAAAGCAGCCCCCGGCTATCACCGCAATGCTTTCGCTTTGTTGGAATGTTCCCCCACTGCAGAAGTGCACTTTGTTCCCGAGTGGGGGAGGGGCAGCAGGACCCGGCTCCAGGGCGCCCTGGGGCTTGGAGGGCGTCCAGCTTTCCGTTCCCAGGGTGCTTCTGGCGGGGGCGGGGGTTGTCTGCATCCCAGCTGGGCAGCTGGAGGATACTGAACCCGCCTGGACTCCAGGGCCAGCCCTGCCACCCACTAGTTTATGCTGGGCACCAGGGGCTTGATTTCCTCTGCTTCAAAACAGAGACCTGAATAATGCTGATTGCACGCACTACCGGCCTCTGCCTTAACGTCCTCGGCACGAACCTTCCTCCCAATACCCCTTTGAAGTAGGTGCTGCTAACATAATAAGGTAATTATACTATTAGTTGGATAATTCTCCCTGGCTGCCCACACCCTTTGAACATCGCAGATGCTCTGGTCACGGAAAGGCTGGCCCGGCCTCCTCCCAGTAATAAATTGTGTGCTATCGTTTTCACTAACTTTAGTGCCGAGGAAAGAGAAGCTAAAGACAGGTAACTCACTTGCGGAATGGCACAGCTCCCAAGTGGCCATCCAGATACCAACCCAGGCAGCCAGCGGGAGGGTTTCCAGCTCTTAAACTGCAAGCACTGCCTTCCTACTGCTGGTTTCTGGGCGCCCTTCAAATGAATATTCAGAAAAATGTACTTATTCAGACTTTGCCGGCTGGGTGTGGTGGTACATGCCTGTAATCTCAGCCCTCAGGATGCAGAGGCAGGAAGAGACAATGTAGGAGTCTAGCCTGGGCTACACAGTCAATCTAAAACAAGCCTTGCACGTTTTAGGCAAGCATGCTTTCCCACCCGGCTACATCCCCCAGCTCTGACTGTCTCCTTTCATTGTATTTCTTAGGGACATGGCCTCCTCCAGGGACTGATGGTGCAGGCTAGCCATCAGTGATGTAGAAGCCAACTTTGTCTGGTCATCTGAGGAGCTTTCAAGCTGTGAGGGTGTAATGAGTAGCAGATGACATGTCACAGCAGCTGCGGAGTCTCTTTCCTGGGCTCATCCACCTTCTGGACTGGGCCTGTAGAGCTCCTGCTCTCCAGCACGCACGCACACACACACACACATGCACACGCATATGCACGCACACACGCACGCACACACACACACACACACAGAGTCTGCATGCAGAGGGCAGAGGAAGCTGCAGCTCAGCTGCCCTAAATTTTAAACAAGGGAGGTCTGCCTCCAAAGGGCACTTGTGCATGCGCCCACTGGTCCCCCGACCATGCTTCCATCACAGGACTGGGAAGCCATGAGTGACTCTCCACCTTCTTCCTGGAAGTGTGAAGGCTGCTGCTGTTTTCATAAACTGGTCCTGCACGGGGACAAAAAAGAAGACACATATCCAGTGAAGGATGTTTGATGAGTTTTTATGCTTACTTGGGCCACTTAGATTTTTCCAAAACCCCCTTAAAAAAAAAAAAAGATTTACTTTTATCCTTCTCCCTTTCCCCCTCTCTCACTTCCTTCCTCTCAGTCTCCCCCGTGTGCGTATTTGTGTGTGTGCTCATGCTCATGGAAGTGAGAAGAGATTGTCAACTCCTCCTAACTACAAAGCAAAGGCCAACAGTGTCACTTGTGGAAAGAGCATCATCAAAGCTGAGATGCTGTGTTTCATTTAAGGAGAAAAAGCTATTGAGTTCACAAACCACGTGGCTCACATACTGAGTCCCATTGATGTAGCCTGCCCTATACGGAGACTCTGAATCTATTTGGTTTTAAACAAATAAAGGAAGGAGACAAGCATGGGGAGGGAGGGCTCAGTGCTTTACAGAGGCAGGCTTATCACCTTTCCTCTCCAGCCAGAGGCCGGAGCTCAGCCACAGGCCACATACCTAACTGAAAGCATGCTTGGAAATGCACTTTTATTCTGGGTGGCTTTATGTCCAGCTAAAAGAATGTGCTTTTAGAAGATTAGAAGCAAGCTGGGCACTTGGACGGCAGAAGCAAGCAGATCTGCATGTTTGAGGCCAGCCTGATCTACAGAGTGAGTCCAGGACAGCCAGGACTCACAGAGAAACCCTGTCTGGGGAATAAAAAAAAAAAAAAAAAAAAAAAAGAAAATCTGTACAAAACGTGAGACATTTTCTTATTTGGCTAAATGTGAAAGGACATAAACGCATCTGGCGTTGGAGGCGTGCACTGTGAAGATGGGCAGCGGCAGCGCACAGTCGTGCTGTCACTCTTTACTAGAAAAGACGTTCGGGGCAGCAAGGGGCCCAGATGAAACATTCTGCTTCCCACGCGCCTCTCACATGACGCCGTGGGGTCAGAGGATGTAAATGGCAGACAGCGGGAGACACCTGGGAGCCCTTGTGTCTGAGCTTAGCTGCTCTTGCCCTTTGCCTTCTGCATTTTCATTTCTGAACATCCAGTGTGAGGATGACTGCAGAGGCCACCTGTGACGTAGGGGTGAGCAAGAGCCACAGCATAAAGCATGTCATGGCTGTAGCTGCTCTCACCCTGTGTCCACCTCCAGACCTCTCAGCAGGGAGGTGCTACCTGGGTAAGCCAGGAGAATTTGCCACCTTTTGAGTGTGAGTGTGAGTGTGAGTGTGTGTGTGTGTGTGTGTGCGCACACACGTGTGTACAGCGTAGCACAGTCCCACAGGAATACACAGGAAACTGTAGCCACAGCTGCTTTCTGGAAGAAGTCATGAATGTTTTGAAGATGGGGATGGACAAAGGACTTAGTTTGCAGTTATAGTCTCCTTTATTGATTGATTGATTTCTGAGACAAGGTTTCTCTGTGTAGTCTTGGCTGTCCTGGACTTGCTTTGTAGACCAGGCTGGCCTTGAGCTCACAGAGATCCACCTACCTCTGCCCCCAAGAGTGCTGGGATTATAGGCGTGTGCCACCATGCCTCCCTGTCTCCTTTATTCTTTTTTTTTTTTAAGTTTATTTATTTATTATGTATACAATGTTCTGGCTGCATGTGTGCCAGCACGCCAGAAGAGGGCACCAGATCTCATTATAGATGGTTGTGAGATACCATGTGGTTTTTGGGAATTGAACTCAGGACCTCTGGAAGAGCAGTCAGTGCTCTTAAGCTCTGAACCATCACTCTGTCCCCTCTCTTACATTCTTTAATGTTAAATTGTTCGAATTTATATATCCAACCAAGGAAAGGTGTTGAAATAACTTTTTTTAAAAAAGATTTATTTTCTTGTGGTTCAGCAGTTAAGAGCACTTGCTGCTCTTGTGAAGGATCCGGATTTGATTCCCAGAACCGATGTGGCAGCTAGCAACTGTAACTCCAGTTCTCGGGATTCAGTGCTGCCTTCTGTCCTGTGGGCACTAGGCGTGTGCGTGGCACACAGACATACGTGCAGACAGCACACCCGTGCACATAAAGTATTTTAAAAAAAATAATCATTTACTTTGTTATTTGTTTATAGGTGTTTGAGTATGTACAAGCAGGTGCTGGTGTGGGGGCCAGAAGAGGGCGCCAGATTCTCTGCAGCTGGAGCAACAGTTGGCTATGAGTTGCCCAGAGTGTGAGCTGGGAAAGCACTCTGGTTTTCTGGAAGAGAAGCAAGCACCCTTCAATGATGAGCTGTCTCTGCAACCCCAAACAACATATATAATGGGAGTAGTAAAAACAAACAAAAACCCCCACCAGTGGTGGTTTGGATAAGAATGTGGTCTCCATAGGCTGGTGGAACTATTTGGGAAGGATGAGGAGGTGTGGCCTTGATGGAGGAGGTGTGTCACCGGGGTGAGCTTTGGGTTTTAAGAATTCCATTCTCTTCCCAGTTAGCTCTCTTTCTACCTTATGCTTGTAAACCAGATGTGAGCTCCCAACGTCTGTTCCAGCACCACGCCTTCCTGTCTGTCTGCTGGCATGCTTCCCACCATGGTAGTCATGGACTTTAATTCTCTGGAACCATGAGCTCCAAACTGAAAGCTTTCTTTTAGGTTGCCTTGGTCCTGGTGCTTTGTCAAGGCAATACAGAAATAACTCAGGCAACACTGTTCTATCAATTCAAGGGTATAAGAAACGTGTTCTCCTGAAGTCTTATGAGCTGGCCAGAACAAAGCTGATTGCTGATCAAAAGCTGAATTTCAACTATTACGTGTTAAGAATGAATGGTATTGGCTACACATTAAAACAAGTGGGGTGGGGGCTTGTTTTGGCTCACTTGAGCGGAGGGGAGCTTTAGCTAGACTCAGGTGTTGTGCCTTCTAAGCTGCGTGTGCACTACTAGTTCACTGCCTAAAATACTTTTAGTTGAAAATGAATTCACTGTCTTGTTGAAAAATCCAGGTTCATTAAGATCCTGTGATGGTTCACATTTACTGTCCACTTGACAGGACCCAGAGTCGCCTGGGAGACAAGCCTTGGGCGTGCCTTCGAGTGGGCGAGTGGGCGAGCAGGAGTGCCTTGGAGAGGTTGTCTAGCTTGGGTTAGCTGAGATGGAGAGACACGCCTTAAAGTGGCTGCAGTCCTACTGGACTGAACACAAAGGAGGAAGAGCCGGGTGCCGACATTCCTCTCTCTGCTTCCTGACTGTGGCTGCCCTGTGACCAGCTGCCTCTCGCTACTCCATCACGACTCCCTACCTTGACCGTGAGCCAAAACAAATCCTTCCTATCTAAGTTGCTTTTGTCATCGTGTTTTGTCACACCCAGGAGGGGTGAGCTCAAAGCCAGGGCGGTTTTGTGAGCTCCCCTGGTCTGTTGCCACCCACAGTTCATTTCTCTTCCCCCAGCTAGTGGCTAACCACTCCTCCCCCAATGGCTGTGCTACAGAAAGTCATGGTGATTACAAATGACTCTGGAACCTGGGGTGTTTGTTTGCATTATTTCTTCATTTTACCCTTAGATGATTTTTTAAAAATCACATTTGTTTGTTTGCTATCTGTTTATTTATATGATGTGTGTGGTTGAGCATGAATTTGCATGTGGAGGTCAGAACACAATGGCGTGACGTCTGCGCTCTCCCACCTTGATGATACGGGTCCTAGGAATTGGATTCAGACCACCCAGCTTTAGGCGAGCTCCTTTACCAGTGGGTCATCTCCCAGGCTCCCTTATTTTGCATTTGGCTTGCTGTTTTTTTTCTTTGTTCCTTCCTACTTTTTTTTTTGGCCTGGCTTCTTAGGAGAAAAGCTTGAATTATTGATTTAAGCCTTTTTTCCAAATGCATGTACTCAATGTTGTAAATCTCTGCCTAATCACAGCTCCTGGAGCAGCTCACAAATCTTCGTAAGTTTGGTTTTCATTTTCACTTCCTTGCAAATATTTTCTAATTACACTTGAGATTTCTTCTTTTAATTCAGGCTTTATTTCAAAATCTGCTGTTTAACTTCAAGTATGTATGACTTTCCTGGCTCTCTTTCTGTTAGCTCCATCATGTTCAGAAAGCAGACACTATGATTTGAATTCTTTGAAATTTGTTCGATGTGTTTTATAGCTCCGACTGTAGTCTCTTTGGATGAATAGTCCATTTCGCTTAAGCAAAATGTCTATTACATGGTTGTTGGATAGAGCTGTCTAGAGATGTCTGCTTGATTAACGGAGTTGTTGAGTTCAGCAGTGTCCTTACTAATGATTTGCTGCCTGCTGGAGCTGTTGTGTTCTTTTTTTCTAATTAAAAAAAAAAAAAAATCATGGGTATTCGTGTTTGCCTGAATATATGTCTGTGCATCACCTGCAGGTCTGGTGCCCTCAGGGGCCAGTAGGAGGTGCTGATCTCCCTGAACTGGAGTTACAGACAGCCACGTGGGTGCCGGGAACAGGACTCAGGTCCTGGAAGGAGCCTATGCTCTTAACTACTGAGCCATCCCTCCAGCCTCTGCTGGATCTGATCTGGTAGAGGGAAGCTGCCGTCTCCAGCGGTGATACTGGGGCCTTTGCAGCTCTTTGCAGCTCTTTCAGCTTTTGCCTCCTCTATGTTCTGTATGTTGACACTGTATTTCTGTGACATACACATTGAATATGTTTGTGTCTCCCAGAAGGGCTCAGCCTTTTGTCATCCTATGATGTCCCTTGTACCCTTTCTCGCCCTGAAACCTTTCTGTCTGGCATTAGTACAGCCAGCTCCCACTTCCTGTGACAGGTATTGGAACATCTGGTCTCTATTTCTCTGCACCTAGTCCATATTTAAAAGTGAGCGTCTTAGAGACATTTACATGAGTCTTGTTTTTGTCTTACTTTCACTTAGACTGCCTGCCATTTCACATTATTGTTAAGAGTTGAACTAATGCTTACCATACTTATTGTTATTTCCTAGTACTTCCCTCTGCTGCTGTGAGAAACCACCATGACCAAGAAGTCTATGGTGGTGAAGTAGGGGCAGCAGGCATGGGGGCTGGAGCAGAAACCAGGGCTCACATCCCAACCGCAAGCAAAAAACAGAGCCAGAGCGACCCCTGCCTCCAGTGACAACCTCCTCCAAGGCCACAGCTCTTAAGACCCGCCAAACAGCGCCACCAGCTGGGGACCCAGCACTCATTGAAATGCCTGAGGCTAGCGGGAACATCACTCACACCATGCCGTTAGCCCTCAATTTTTTTCTCACTATGATTTTCTAGAGTTTGACTATAAATGTCCGGGCACAGATTGATTTTGTTTGTGTGCTCGTTTCATCAGTTCTCAGCCTGTGGGTCGCCACCTCTTTGGGGGAGTCAAGTGACTCTTCCACAGAGGTTGCCTAAGGCCATGGGCAAACACAGATATTTATATTTTGATTCGTAACAGTAGTAAAATTACAGTTCTGAAGTAGCAATGAAGATAATTTTATGGTTGGAGGTCACCATAACGTGAACTCTATTAAAGGGTCGCAGCATTAGGAAAGGTGAGAAGCCCTGATTTAGCTATTTATTTGCTATTTTTATCCTGCTTACAGGATACAATACAACACAATACAATACAATACAATACAATATTGTTTTATTTTGAGACAGGGACTTTTTGTGACCCTGGCTGTCCTGGAACTCACTCTGTAGACCAGGCTGGCCTGACCTCACAGAGATTTGCCTGCCTCTGCTTCCTGAGCGCTGAAGTTAAAGGTGTGTACTGTGTTTTGAGTTTCCGAGACCTATATGTTTGTGCCTGACATTAATTTAGGGCATATTCTCAATAACTATTTCTTCAAATATATACATATATATTGTTTTTGTTTTCTGAGACAGGGTTTCTCTGTGTAGCCTTGGCTGTCCTGGTCTCACTTGGCAGACCAGGCTGGCCCTGAACTCACAGTGCTCCGCCTGCCTCTGCCTCCCCGAGTGCTGGGATTGCAGGGGCTGCCACTGCACCGGGAAATAGCTTCTTTTTAAAGTGTATTTACTTATTAGTGCATGTGTGTGCACATACAAGTGTGTATACACATATGTGCTCGTCCACGCACGCCAAAGGCGCAGCTGTGGGGCCCTGAGGAGCCAGTTCTTTCCTTACCCTTTCTCGGGTGCCCGCTGGGCTCTCCTTCGGGCCCTCAGGTGGTCTCTTCCCCTTCCTGTCGCTGCCGTCTCACATGTGCATGTGCTCGCAGTTCTTCAGCAGTCGAATCTATTGTTTAATTTGGTTGGGGAACTTGTTTTTGTGGTTATTGGCTTGATTGTTTATGTCTTCAGTTTTGGAATTCCTACTGTCTGGTCTCCCAGGAGTTGCCCTCTGACCTCCGTACATATGCCGTGGTGCATGCGTGCACACAACTAAGTGGCTGGGGTTATTGGTTTTTTGTTTTAAGGGGTTTGGTTTGGTTTGGTTTTTGAGCTGGAGAGGTGGCTCAGCAGATAGGAGCACTGGCTGCTCTTGCGGAGGACCTGGACTCAACTCTCAGCACCCCCAGAGTGACTCACAACCCTCAGTAACTCTGGTTCTGACTTCCGGTACCAGGCACACGCGATGTGCACAGACGTGCTTGCAGGCCAAACATTCATACACATAACATAAATCTTTGAAAAGGTCTTCCGGGACCTTCCACCAAAGACCAAGCCAGTTTGCAGCTTCGTGGAGAAGACTCCAGGGCTGGTGACCACTGCCATGGTTTCCTCCAAGCCTGGATTGGCCACATTTGGCAACATGCCAAGGCTGAGCTGGTTCCCCCAACCCTGCTGAAATCCCTACAGCTACTCAGAGCGTGAAAAAAAATAATTCAAAGTGCTAAAACTGGTAGCTTCAGACAGCTTACAATTAAGGAAGCTGTGCTGAGTGATTTGGTGGCCACTGAGGTGAGGATGTGGTTTTATATCAGAGAGATCACAGGCAAATGAGGCATCGTTGGCTATGATGTTTAAAGACCAATCTTTAACAGCTGATATTAGGGCTGGAGAGCTGGGTCACAGGTTAAGAGCACTGGCTGCTCTTTCAGAGGTCCGGAGTTCAAGTCCCAGCACCCAAGTGGTGGCCCACTACCATCTATAGTGAGATCTGGTGCCCTCTGCTGGAGTACAGGTGTACATGAAGGCAGAACATTGTGTACATAATAAATACATCTTAAAAAAAAAAAAACATCTGATTTTATTTGAGTTCTTATTTGACCATTTGTGGACCATGTGTAATGAGACTTCTATCTGAATAAAATACTAGCTGTCAGAAAAAAAAAAGTTACCTTTCCATTACGATATACCCCTCCTCCTCTAGCTCATCATTTTTTTTTCTCTCTCACACGTTTGTCTAAAGCTTTTATTACTGTATGTTAACTGGCAGCCGGAGCTAGAGTCTTCATTTTGTTCTAGCTCTTAGGGAGATTCCACATATTATTTATTGCATTTGCCTCAAGGTTTTGCTCTATGACCTTTGAGTCAGGACATCTTTCCTCGTCCACCAAGATGCTTTTAAATCATAAGCAGGAGGTGAGCTGTGTCAGCTACTGGCTCTTATCATCTGAGGTGATCACACCCTCTTCCAGTGCTGAGGCAGGATGGAGTTGCTGGGATAAACCCGAGTGATGCTTATGTGTTTTTAAAAACACAACTGATACCCTATTTGGGGTTTTTGTGTCTTTTGGGGTATCTGAATGTCATCCCTTGCATGATTGATTTTGGAATGAGACACACTGACTTAACCAGTGACCTTGCAGAACCACTTATATGAGCTAGGACATACTGGTTCCCTACCAGTGTGGTCTGATACAGAAGTACACAGCCTTGTCACCACAATGAATTGTCTGTCCCATCCCTACTATTTCTGATTGCTTATCACATGTTCTGATAAGAGCTGGCTGACGTTCATACCCTTAGGTGCTTGCATACTGAAGCAAAAGCACACCATTTCCCTTGCAGAATGAAAACTCCAAGTCTGAAAGCCATCAGCCTCCATGGACTGCCAACGCTTTTATTATCAGGTAAAAGGGTCTTTCCTCATCCCCTCAGGCTCTTGCCTGGTCTTCTACCTAAACAGATGTCAATCTCTCCAGAGTAGGTCCCCAGGGAGAGGCCCTAGGGACCGACCTCTGAGCACCTTTACATGTCTTTAAACCCACAGCTAACCAGACCTCTTTGCAGCAGCCTCAGAATATGGAGCCTTCCTTCTTAAGCCCAAAGCAAGCTGTGTCTAGTTCAGTCCTGTTGTTGTGATAAGTACCCTAGCAAAAAGCAGCTTAGAGGGCCCAGGGCCCGGGGTGCAGCCACAGAACGCAGGGTCCACGGCACATCTCATCAAGAGGGGGCACAGAATGAGGCGCTTAGTGCCCTGCTCGCCCCCTCTGTTCCTAAAGATCCCACCGCACTGGTTGTCAGCCTCGCGGCACCCTGTTAAGACAGTTCCCGATGTTGTGGTGGCCCCCACCCAGAAAGTTATTTTTGTTCATACCTCACAACTTTAATTTTTCTGCTGTAATGAACTGTTAACTTTTTTTTTTTTTTTTTTTTTTTTTTTTTTTGAGATAGAGATTTGCCAAGGGGTTGGGACCAGCACTCTAGAGGCAGAGTGGCTTCCGCTGTGGTTCCAGGCCAGCCAGAGTGCCATGTGAGATCCCGGCAACACCTCCGCATGCTGGTTAAGAGCTGATCTTGCAGAGGATCTAAGCTGAGTTCCCAGCACCCACAGTGTCTTATAACTGCCTCAGCACACTGCAGGAATTCTCCCACAGGCCCCTCTCCTAACTCACGCTCTCGGAAGCCCCCTACCGCCGCTCAGCATCCTTAGATCTCCCCCCCTCCTTTGTGTGCTCACACTGCAGGTGGGAGGGGGAATTGGCAGGATCTCTCTGGGAAGCAATTCTGTAACCTGACTCAAAAGCCTGAAAAATATTTGTGCCCTTTGTCCCAGTAATCCTACCTCTAAAAAAAAAAAAAAAAAAAAAAAATCTGCCTAAGGAAAGAATCAGAAATGCTGACAAGGTTAGATGTTTAAAGATGATAATCTCACTGTTATTTTAACAGCAAAAACTGGAAACAATCTAGAGGCTAACAGCAGCGGCTAACTTAAATAAATTGTGCTAAAATGGACTGAGGTATCGTGCAATCAGTAAAAGTATCATGTTGGAAGAGTAGTTGACTGGCAAGCTGCATAAGTGGAAACAGCACATACGCTATCTGTACAGTCTGGGGCCGGTTTCTTTCCATATAAAAATAGCTAACACTTCTGGAATGTCTGCTCTTGCTGTTACATACGTTCCCCGAGCCTCGGGACATTCCTGTCCTCTTCACACCATTATCCTCCTTTTGTAGAGAAAGAACAGCACCACCGTCTGTGGGTTGAGGAGCCATGTGGGAATATTTTCTTTATCCTCTTCTGTAGTTTCCAGTTCTTTCTTTCTTACATTTATTTTGTCTTTGTTTTTTGAATCAGGGTTTCTCTGTAGCCCTGGCTGTCCTGTAACTCACCATGCAGACCAGGCTGTCCTCTGCCTGCCTCTGCCTCCTGAGTGCCCGGATTACAAGCGTGCCCCACTGCCCGGCTTCCAATTCTCTGAAAAGCATTAAAACAATTTTTGTTGTTGTTTTTGAGATGGAGTTTCTCCTGGAGCACTGGCTGTCCTGGACCACTGTGTAGACCAGGCTGGCCTCGAACTCAGAGATCACCTCTGCCTGACTGAAACTTTTTTTTTTTAAATGTGTGTGGATGAGTGTTTTGTCTGCACGAATGTCTGTGAATCACGAGCATGCAGTTGCTTGAGGAGGCCAGAAGAGGACGCTGGGTCCCTGGAGCTGAGGTTGTGGGTACTGGGAGTCCAACCCAGGTCCTCTGCCTGAGCAGCCAGTGCGCTCGCTCATCGACAGTGTCATCTCTCCGGGCCCTGGTTCCCAGTTCTTGGCAGAGGCTACTTTATGGTTTCATCTGGGCTTGGGGAGATTTTTGTTAGTTTGCTCTTTTTTGTTTGTTTCTCTGTGTAGCCCTGGCTGTCCTGGAACTCGCTCTATGAACCACCAGGCTGGCCTCGAACTCAAAGATCCTCCTGCCTCTGCCTTCAGAGTGCTGGGATTATAGGCCCCCGCACCACCACACCCAGCTTTGCTGTTTGGCTTTAAGCTATTGCTATTTGAGGTTTTATTTGTGCGAGTGTGTGTGTGTGTGTGTGTGTGTGCGCGCGCGCGCGCGCGCGCGCGCTAGCTGAAGTAAACAGTTTCTCACTGGTGCTGCAGATGTTAGCGTTGAGGAATTTGAACCACACAGAGAAAAGGAAACCTTTCCCGCAACGTTAATCCAATTGCTAGAGCTGGCTCTGAAGTCAGGCCTCTGCTTAACGGTTTAAAATGTGTCTGGGCACATAGGCACTTTCAAGCAAGTGCCACCCTCCTCCGCGGTCAAAGCGCTCCCCAGCGGGAGTCCGTTAAGAGCGTGCACTCATATCCAGCATTTGTCCTGCAGGGGCTGGTCCCCCCCCCCCCCACAAACCATCTCTGATCCAGACGGTTCCAGCCCAAGGAGTTGGGCCTCGAAAACCCCAGTTCCTGTCAAAACTCCATTCCTGTTCTGGCGCACCGTTCCCTACCGCTGCCGTCAAAGGCTAACACCTTTCCCTCAGGTTTCCTGGCCCCATCTTTTGGCCGGCTGGTCACTTAAGGGACGCTGGCCCCGAGGCGCCCGAGTCCTGCTTGCTCCCGCCCGCTATTTCCCCGCTGAAGAGGCGATCCAGGGAAGGGGAGGCGTGCGTCCCGGGCTGGCGCTGGCAGCAGAGGCTGTTCCCACCGGTGCAGTCAGGGCCTCGGAAGAGCAGGGCAGGCGGCGTGCGGACCAGCAGGGGGCGCCTCCAGGGCGCTGCCTGCCGGCGGCCAGGCCTGCGGGAGTGGCGAGGGGCCTCCTGCGCGGAGCCGTCGCCCTCTGGTGGCAGCACGCGGAAGGCGCAGCTGCCCGCCGGGCCCCACCTCCCGGGTTTGCCACCTCTCGGCACATCTGGAACGTGCTAGGAGGGGCAATCCGACACGATCCGGCCAGGACTGGAACCTGGGACTCCAGGCAAATTCCCCTTTCAACTGACGTTTACAGCGACCTCTAGAAACAGGAGGAACAGACGTCCCAGGCTGAAGATGTGACTCAGGCCACTTTAATAAGGAGAATGTTCGTTAATGGGGAATATTTCCAACAAAAGGGACGAGGGCTGGAGGCAGGCAAAGAGTCACCAGAGAGCACCGTAGCGACAGGAAGGAAGGAGAAGTGTGGAGAAGGCCTTTTCAGTCAAAGTGGTCAATCCCTCAGCTTTCTCCTGGACCCGGAATTTAGCAGTGGGAGTGTGTCTGCTCAGGCTGCCTCTGTCAGCATGTAAGCAGCCACAGGATATTGCCATTTATGAGAGAGAGGAGGCGCTGGGGAGGTGGCTCAGGGGTTAAGAGCACTTACTGCTCTAGTAGATGAACTGGAGTTCAGTGCCCAGAACCCAGCTCACCACTCCAGCCCCAGGGAGTGGGCGCACACTCACACACACTTTTTAAAAAACGCTAAAGAAGAGGAAGAAAGGACACTGGGCGCCATTATCAGCAGAAGGGAGACTCCTAGCTGCAGACACCGGAAGTTGAGGCAGGAGGCAGACTGACATGCTGAGTCCAGGGCTGGGGTTGCATAGAGGCGTAGCTAGGTTGCTCAAAGAGGAATAAAGAGGAATGCCCTCCCGGATGCCCCCCCCCCCGCCGCATTCGCCTATTCTGCTCTATCTGATCTCTGGCCAGCTTCCCGGATCTCCTCACAGGGACTCCTCACTGTCTCAGGAGTTCCAGTTTTGGAGTGTGGCTCCACTGGCAGGCCCCGGCCTACCTTATCAAAGCCCTGGGTTTGATCTCCAGCAATGCATAAACCCCCCCGAGAGGTGGAAGGAAGAGGAATAGGTGATCCCCGCTACACAGTGAGGTAGGCCAGCCTAGGGCATACGGAGACTGTTAAAAAATCCAAGGGGGCAGGGGAGCTGGAGAGATGGCTCAGTTCTTAAGAGAACACCCGAGCTCTGTTCCCAGCACCGCAGGGTGCAGGCCACAGCTGCCTGCAACTCCAGCTTCAGGGGTTTAAGGCCCCCTTCCAGCCTCCCAGGGCAGCTCGCGTACACCCCCCCCCCATAACTGAAAATTAAAAAGAATTTTTTTTTTTAGTATCAGGAGGACCCCTATCACGGTGGATGAGGAGGCTAAATCTGGGGAGCCAGACTAGCAACAGCATCTCCCCAAAGCTCTTCCAGCCATCACAGCCTAGCTTCAGCTGCAGGAGGTGCTGAGGAGGGAGGCCAGCCCAGCAGCCTAGGCCAGTGGAACCCCTTGTCCGGGCTTGACTTCATCCTTAGCTGTTCCATTAGTACGTAAAACAGTGGCTTTCCTTAGGGCATTTTCATGCTTGCTTACCATTGTGTTTTGCTTATATTCACCCCAAGAGTTAAACTTTATTGTTCCCCAAGCCCCTCACGATGGCCTTCTTGCCTCCCCCCAATAGCCCTCTTTCTGTGTTCATGCCATACACATTCATTTTCAAAAATCTAAATTTGCCTGCAAGACAAAGCCTGTAACAGCCATCTTTCCAAGTCTGATGCCAAATATGGAGCTTCAGGATTTGGGATCTGGTCAGCTGGATTTTGGCCTTGCTCTGGTCCTTGTATACTCTGATTCTTCCTTTCAGGAAAAAGAATGTCCACTCTGTGACATTATATGTCGGAGGTATATAACTTGTTTTGAACTGTGTAAGAGACATTTTTAAAATTGTTTAACGTGTGTGTGTGTGTGTGCGCGCGTGTGTGTATGTGGGTGGAGATCAGAGGATTTGGGGGACCTTGGTCTCATCTTCTACCTTATTTTGGGGCAGAATCTCTCATTATTTCTGCCATTGGGTTGCCAGGGACCAAATTCAGGCTGTCAAGGCTGTGGTGGCAAGCACCTTACTTACTGGCCTATCTTACCAGCCCCAGGTTTGTGCTTTTAAAGTATTAAAATGATAGCTTTCAAGTATTTTTTAATTTTACTCTGTGTGTACGAGTGCTTTCCTGCCCCATGTATGTGACCCTCATGCATGCAATGTCCTTGGAGGCCAGAAGAAAGAGGGTATTAAATCGCTTGGAACTGCACTGTGCACAGCCTCGAACAGCCAAGCAGTCCTCTGGGAAAGCAGGATGCACTCTTAACTGCTGAGCTCTCTCGCCATCCCTGACGACCAGAACTTTTTAAGTTGGATGCACTTTACGTCGCAAGAAGCTACAGGTACATAGTACCATAATGTCTTAATGTGGAAGAAATAAAATAAATAAAAAAATCAAGGACACCTGCATGTCTTTTCCAGCCTTTTCTCCATGAAAGTGGAACACAGTTCTAACCTTACCACACTCATGTATTTGTGTTCTGCTGTCCAGTAGATCAGATCATGACACATGATGCCAAACAACTCAAACAACAATGAAATAACAAACTGCCCCATGGATCAAAAATATGTTTCATGGCACACTGGTGGGTGGCTCAGTCAGTACAGTTATGCAAGAAGGAGGACCTGAGTTCAGATTCCCCAGAACCCACAAAAAAGGCTCGAAATAATGGCTAACCCTTATACTAACTCCAGTGCTGGGTGGAAGCAGGAGGAGACAGGTAAATCCTGAAGCTCACTGGCCAGGCGGCCTAGCCGAATCAGTGAGCTCTAGGTTCAATGAGGGACCCTGTCTCAAAACAATAACATGGGGGCTGGAGAGATGGCTAAGCCCTGAGGAGCATTTCCTGCTCTTGCAGAAGACCTGAGTTACCCCATGGACATCAGGTAACTCCAGCTCCAAGGAGATTTGGTGATGCCTCTGGCTTCCATGGGCACCTTCACACACATGCAAACACCCTCCTCCCCCCACCACACACTTAATTCTAAAAATAAATAAAGAAGATGGGCATGGTGGTGCGAGCCTTTAGTCCCAGCACTCGGGGTAGAGGCAGGCGGATCTCTGTGAGTGCTGAGCTGGCTGGTCTACACAGAGAATTCCAGGACAGCCAGGGATGTCTCTCAATGAGAAGGGGGAGGGAGAGATGGAAAGCAATGAGGAAGACAGCGTCAACCTCTACAGTAACAAATGCATACAGCACACATACAGATCACACACCAGCAGACAAAAATGAAAAATAGAATACGGTGGCCAGGCATGACACATGTCTCTATTCCCAGCGCTTGGGAGGCAGGGGCAGGCGGATCTCTGTGAGTTTGGGGCCATCCTGGTCTACAGAGTAAGACCAGGACAGCCAGGGCTACACAGAGAAACCCAAAGCAAACAAACAATGACCCCTCCAAAAAAAAAAAAAAAAAAGGAGTGTATGGAAACTGACAAATAAAACAGAGCTGTCTTCTGTTAAAGTAGGGGAGGCGAGTCTACAGGGTGGAGTTTTTGTACACCCCAAACATTTCTTCTGCTGGCTCAACTTGTTCTGTGTGAAAAGTTGGGACCCTAAATATGTAACTTTATTATACTATATCAATTAAAATATCTTACATAGGGGCTAGCAAGACAGCTCCGTGGGTAATGGTGCTTACTGTGCCTTAAGCTTGGCAGCCCGAGTTTGATTCCTTGGACCCATGGAAGGATGGAGAGAGAGAACTGACTGTCGTCCTGGCCTGGTGCAGTGACATAGGCCCACACACCACCATACATGCACACATTCATAAAATAATCATTATTGAATAAAATTAACATAAAAAAAGAGGTTGTACTCAACACTGTCTCCCACAATCAAGTTTCTCTTCAAAGGGGCGAACATCAGCTGATGTTCTCAGATCAGGCAACTTTGATGCAAAGCCACCTTCATCAACTAGTAAGGCCTGATGGCCGCAGGAGGAACAGAAGAGGCAGGGACCAGAGCCCCTTCTTTATGTCAGGAATGGTTCAAAGCAACCTGGCATCATAGGCTCTTGGTTGACAATCATAATACATGCTAAGACTGGTACTGAAATGCTATGTGGCCATAATATCAAACCGTTATCGCTAAAAAGCAGAGTTATGAAAGATTTTCATTGCCTTTGTTTGACTTATGAGCAATCTGCCTTTTTTTTTTTTTTTTTAAAGAAAGTGTTCCATGTATGTATTACATAGTGGCCCCAAACTCATTATCCAAGGATGACTCTGAATTTGTTTGTTTGTTTGTTTGTTTTTCGAGACAGGGCTTATCTGTGTAGCCCCGCTGTCCTGGAACTCACTCTGTAGACCAGGCTTGCCTCAAATTCAGAGGTCCAGCCTGCTTTGCCTCTGAGTGTTGGACTAAAGGCATGCACCATCACCGCCCAGCTGAACTTCTGATCCTGCCTCGCTGGGATTACAGGCTTGCACCGTCACATCCAGGACTGGGGGGAAACACAGGGCTTTATGTGCGCTAGGCAAGCTCTCTACCAACAGAGCCACACCCCAAGCCCTTCTCCTCCTCCTCATTGTTCTTGTTCTTTTCTTCTTGTTCTTGTTTTTCTTCAGTTTGATCAAGGATCTCACTGTGATGCTCAGAGTAGCCCTGAACTCAAGATCCTCCAGCTTCATGCTCCCGGGTGCTGGCATTACAGGTCTGTTCCACCACACTGCCTTCTGCTAGTAAGTCTTTTTACAAAGCCAAACAGGCCAGAATGCACGCGTGTGTGGTGGGTGGGTGGGGGCGTATGCTAGGCAAGGGCGTATGCTGCCAATTAAGCCGCATGCAAAGACACTTCCCATTTTCTTATCCTTCATACTCACTTCCTAGTTGTTCTTTTTATCAAATTGTTTATCCATACATCTGCTCTGTTATTGTAATGCATCCACAGGGATTCTGCAAAGATTAATGAATGTATCCAGGAAAGCTGTGTGTGATAGTAAACTATGCATATGTTCGAAAAGGCTGAGGCAGGGCTAGCAAGATGGCCCGGTGGATAAAGGTGCTTGCCACCAAGTCTGATGACCTGCACGCCCACAGGGTGGAAGGAAAGAACTGACACTTGCCCGGTGTCCTCTCAACTCCACATGTGCATACAAGTAAATAAGTGAAAAAATTAGTAAGTGTAAGAAAATGGAAAGGTTGAGGCAGAGAAGTCCTCCAAGACAGGAGAGGTCCTGAAACCATGCTTATTGGTCACAGGATAAAAATCAGGGATATTCCTCCTGGCCGGGAGGCAGCTCAGAGCGGAGAGGGCTTGCTGTCTGATCGCCAGCATCCACGTACAGGGGAGGCAAGGCCTTCTTGCTTGCTTCTGAGAGCGCCTGCACACATGTGCACACACACATTTGTACATACAATCAAATCTTTGTAAAGATGAACTGGAGAGCAATAGAGGACATCCTTCTTTAGCTTCCACATACACGTGCCTATCACATATACACACACCTCAGACAGTGCTTCCCAAACACATACGTGCATGTTCTCATATGCTAGTGAACACACACAATGAGAAGTCGGAAGAGTTTACAGGCCGATGAAGGAGATGTGGGCCAACGTAACGGATCTGACCAAAGGCCTTGATGATTCTCTTTCAGAGCGAGTTTCTTCAGCAGAAAATGGCGGCTTCTAACAGAGATGTGCTGTGAGACTAAGTGAACTGCACATTAAACAGCTCGCACAGGCCCAGCCCTGTGAGTTGGGTAGGCTCGTTTCTATTTTTAGCTCAGCATTCTACTGATCTGACATAAAGACAACCTATGGATCTTGACATCCTATGCCACTGGGGTTATGCCACTGGGGCAAAGCCAGGAAAAGCCCTCTGGCTCTTCCCTGGAAGGGGGCCCGGCGCCTCTCACCTGTCCAGTGCAGCCCTGTTTCATGTCACCAAAGCCCAGAAGACCTTGTGGTGTAAGTACACATGAAGTTCAGTTTTTACTTAAAGAGTCTAATTTCTGGACATTTATTTGGGGGTTACAGCTGCAGCTTAAGTGTAAGTTGAAGCTTCTCCCTCACTCGGCTGCTAAAGTTTAATTCACTCTAATTATTTCATATGGCATCGACTATAATAGTTTCATAATTTCTAGTATATTAAGCACTTAATATGTTGTGTCATTTGAAATCACATATTAAATTCAGCAAAGTACATTTTAATGAGAGTTAAGTGGTGTGAAAATATTAACACAATGTGATGGTTCATCTTGGCACTCTCATTTTCTGGTTTTTCGAGTCTTTCCTGAAGGTGCCAACTGCCTCACTCACAGGTAAGGGGAGTGGAAGCTACTACTGTCCCCTGGGAGGGGCCCAAGGTTCTCCGGAGTTTCTGGTGCCCTTTCTCATCTGCCCCCTCCCCCAGCCCTGGCTGGAAAGGGCAGGAATTATGTCTTCCATTGAGGAGTCAGCAGCTTGGCACCTGGAGAAATGGGAAAGGTTTGCAGAGAGGCTGTGGGACCCTCGTGTTTCAGCTCTCCCTCCGTACCACAGTTGGCATGGCCTAGGACGTGAGTGACGTCAGAGTCCAGGGTGCCAAGATCTGAAGGTTTGCCCGTTTCTTCATGCCCTGCAAAACCACACAGATACGCTGCCTCAGGCAGAGAGAGGCTAGCAGATCTGCCCATAGATTCCGCTCTCGCGCCTCCTTTAAAAAAAATTATTATCGTTGTGTGGAGCTTGTGGGCTTGTTCACGTGCTTTAGCACACATGTGGAGGTCAGAGGGCAATTCTATGGGTCAGTTCTCTCCTTCCACCATGTGTTTTCCAGGGGTCAAACCCTGTCGGCAGTTTTAGTTGGCCGTGCGTAACCTGCTCCCCACCACACATCCCTTTTTCCTGACTGTTGAGACAGGGTCCTGTGTCACCGAGGATGACCCTTACACACTAAATAATTACAATTTAATAATAAGGCTAGGCTTGGTGCTGCATGACTCAAGAGGAAGAGGAAGGAGGTTCTCTGTAAGTGGAGGCCAGCCTGTTCTACAGAGTGAGTTCTAGGACAGCCATGGCTATATAAAAACAAAAACCCCTGTCTTTAAAATAATAATAATAATAATAGGAAAAAGAAGATCGTCAAACCCGGTCTGCATTCTCTCACGGAGGGGTGGGAAGCCCCACCCTCAATTGGACCAAGCCACCAACCTTCTCTCTTGCCACTATGGCCTGAGACACTCAGGGTGTCCACATTCTGGTCACCTCAAGTCTGCAGAACGGAGAGAAGCCATTGACTGAATCTGCTGCCACCATAGCGCCAAGATGGCCGCCCAGAGCCAGTCCTCAATAGCACCCTTCTGCTTTAGTGCCTATGTCCCGGGGCATAGGACTTCCTGGGAAGCCATGATCCACTTGGTTCTCCCCTTAAGGGGTTCCTTCACGTGATCTCCCCTCCTCTAGCCTCATACCACACCCATTCTGTCTTCTCCATTCACCCATTATTTTAGTCTGTTTTCTGATGCTATAACAAAACACCCAAGGCTGGGAATCTGTACAGAAAAAGAGGTTTATGCAGCTTACAGTTATGGAGGGTTAGGGTGTGAGGCTGGGTGGCCCCATTGCTTGGTCTTTGCTGAGAGTACTCAATGCACAGAGAAGGCGTCTTCTAGCAGCCTCTCCCTGCAACAACAACAAAATCACACGGAGAGGAAGACAAGGGTGCCACACTGACTGCACAGCCTACTCTCATGGTAAGGAACCAGCCGGTCACCAATCCCAGTCCAGCAAGAATTCAGCTCCCGGAGAAACCAGTGGTGCCCTGTGGCCTAATTGCCTTCCAGTTGCTCCCACCTCTGGATGAAGCTAGAGGCACGAAGCCCAGTGGCACTCCCCACCTTCTTCCATGTTGGGCCTGCTCACTGTCCTCAGCAGGCCTGAGAACGAGGTCTACAACAGCTCCTACAGATCCTGCTGGGGCCATTACACCTCAGGGATGACCAGCATGTTTGTAACCCTGTAAACAATACAAAACTAATATTGGGATTTGAAATTTTATTACCTTTTATTTTGTGTATATGTGTCCATGGCACAGTGTCAGAGGACAACTTGAGGTCAGAGGTCAACTTGTGAGAATGAGTCAGTTCCCTTTTGATCGTGTGGGTCCCAGGGATCAAACCCAAGTCATCAGACTTAGCCTGATTATCCACTGAGCCATCTTGGAATTTTTACATCCTGCTAATTATATTCTCTCAGGAAAGCCTTTCAGTTACACAACTGCAACATGTCAAGGCCGAACAAGAACAAGACGTTAGCAGTTAACAGTCCTCCGCAGGCTGCTTCTTTCAAGCTAAAACAGGACCAGAGCCAGAAAGAGTGGAACTAGAACCCAGATTCCTCAGCTTCACAACCTCTGGACAAGAAAAAGCAGACAACAAAAACAGACAAGACCACCTCTGGCTTCAAAAAGCCAGGACCGGTCAACAAGAACCAGGTCTGTTTCCTGCTGGCTTGCACAATAACGCAGTCAGGAACCCACCGGCTTTACCTGTCACCAAGACACATGTGCGCAGCCACTGCGTCAAAAGGCTCTCCTTCTAAATACGTGAATAACAACCGTAGGTTCTGCTTGAAGTTTAGCATCACCTCCCATCAATGCTATTGTGGTTTGGTTGTTGGCAATTCCCGTTTGTAAATCCAAGGGAAACATCATTGCCCAAATTAGCTCTCTTCACTCAGTCAGGGCCATTATTAGCATTCTGAGGCTTGCAGTTGCTTACTGCTAATTTAGAGAGAGGTCACGTGAGAAGCGGAGCGGCACGCACCTGATTTCAATCTCCTTGAAAACAGGTGGGGGGGGGGGGGGAGGCTCGGCGCCAAAGCCAGCCCTGGCGCTCCTCTGCCTAGGCTGTGTCCCAGTCCTTCTAACTCAGGCTGTGAGCAAGCCGCGCTGGTGGCCTCTCTCGTGCTACCGACCCTGGCGAGTGGAAGTGACTCCAGTGGCTTTTGCCTGGCAGTCTCGGTCCCTGTCCTCTCAAGGTTGCCTGACGCCAGGCCACAGAGGTCTCAGTGAGCCCCTGCATAGTGCCTTCACGGAGTGCGTTTGGCCCCCTTGCTGGCACCGGAGCTCGCTGCTCACTGTGTCACCTTAGAGCGCATGGCGACGCGCCGGCGCTCCAGGTCCGTCAGAGCACGGGAGGAAGGGCGGAAGAGTCATGCGAGCCTGGGGTAATGTCTAAGCCTGAGGGATGGGGAGGCTGCGTTCTTCAGAGTCCGACTGCGCAGGAGAAAAGAGCGGCCTCGGCATCAGGCTTGCATCCAGCAGGCCCGCTGGATCAACCTGCCAGAGCCTCAGTTTCCTCACCCGCAAGGTGGGCGAGCCACACCCACCAAAGTGCCTGGCCCTTAGTAAACGAGGAGCAGAGAGAGGCCTTTCCCCACGACCACCGCCAGCCGCGGGCCCCAGAGTGGACACCCCACTTTCCCGTGGCTCCAACAGTAGGTTTCTGACGAGCCGGGGGCAAACTGAGGCCGAGGCCGCCCGCACACCCTCACACCCAGAGCAGGTGTGGGCGGCCGCGGCTTGGGCGGGCTTGACGGCCGCTCGCAGCCTCTGCCGCAGCCTCGGCGCCTTGTCCCACTGGGGTCAGCGCCGCCGTGGGGGGCACCGGCGCCGGCCCCGCGCGCCCGGGCGCGTGCCCAGCGCGCGTCACGTGGCGGAGTGTGACTACGGGGCCGCGCACAGCTCGCCCCGGAACACGTCTGTTTCCCGTCGTCCCCTCATTTGCATATGCAATGTAGACAAGGGATTGGGGACTATTAACGAATTTATTCCGAGCTAAACTAAAAATATACTAATACGCAAATAGAAGTCAAGAGGCACTAACTTGTAGAGCCGTTAAAATGGAAAACACGGTCCAGGCTTCTCACCGTAACCTGGAAGGTTTCACTCGTTTTGCCTTAATATAGGCCCCGAGCAGAGCCGGGCGTCGTGCTCGCTTCGGCAGCACATATACTAAAATTGGAACGATACAGAGAAGATTAGCATGGCCCCTGCGCAAGGATGACACGCAAATTCGTGAAGCGTTCCATATTTTCCTGCCCGTCCCCGCGGGTCGGGACCGCACTCCCCACGGCGGCTGAGGTGTGGCCGGCAGAGCTCGGCGGCGCACGGTGCTTTATTTTCCCTCTGAGACAGGTCTCACACCCCCCCGCCCGCGAGTCTGCCACGCGGCCTACGACCCCCCCAGGCTGAAGAGCCCCCGGCCCCGCCGCCCCTTCGCTGGGCCTGCAGGCCCGCGGCCTCCCCGCGGCCTGCTCCCCAACGCTCCCCCACCCTCCACCACGGCCTCTCGCTTCCCTCCCACACGGCGAGACCCGAAACCAGGCCTGCACGCAGAACTGCCCGGCCTGCTCGCTGTTCCACTGCCAAGTAACCAAAAGACAAAAAATAATAATAATTCCTAATTATCCGAACGAAGGCGAAAGCACGGCCCTGCTCGGCTTCAACTTTCCCGCGCTGGTTTACCCGAGGCCTTCTGAAATACCAGCTTCTCGCGCAGAGAACACCGGTGTGCGGCTTCGCGGGCGCCCGAGCCCGCGCGTGGGTTCTGCAGGACGCCAGGGCCCCCCGGGCCCCCGCAGGGCACCCGTGGTCACACCGGAGGGCCGGGGCGGCTGGGCGGACTCCCCGGGCCGCCGCTGGCTGCAGAGCGGCACCGAGGATTCGGAGGTGACCCTTCCCGACCACAGTGGCTAAACAAGATCTGTGGGTCTCCTCCTTGCACCTCGGCTCTCGGCCTTCCTCTACGCACCGACTGCAAGACGATTCTGTTGAAGTCAGATGTCTGGGTCAAAAGTTTGAAACTACCTCCCAGAGTGCTGCCAATCAAAGACACCGCCATACTGGTGCCTCCTTTAGAAAGGCCCGCAGGATCGCTGGCTGGGACGGAGTGGTTTAGGAACTCAACCCTCCGAGAAGCCCCGCATTCTTCTCCACATGGCCTGCCATTCTGCTGGAGTATGCAGCCCTGAGGGCTGGAAGAATCTGAAGCCCTGGCTGCCTTCCCTGGCTCTGCTTTGACTTGCTCAAAGAACTTGGGCCAGTCTCTTGCCCCGCTGGCCACCTGTAGCCAACAAATGTTGGTGCCTTCGGATATCTTTCCAACCTGGCTCTTCGTGGATACTTTCCAGTGTCTCCAGAAAGTTCCGAAGTCCAGGCTGGAGAGAGCATTGGCTTGTCTCCCTTCCTAGGCCCTCGAGGAATAGAGGGCCACGAGGAAATGCATGGCAGAGAGCGGCGGCCTTTTCTGTCACACACAGACGGACTGTCCTCTAGGCTTTGCATTCATTAATTAGCTTGCTACGCCTACAAACCAGTTATATGAAGTCGTGCGATAAGCAGAAACACAGAGCTCCAATACAGGTCCCCGCCACACTAGGCGGCAGCGGAGCCTCGGTGAGTACCGTTCCATAGTCTGTGCAGTTAGCAACCACTGCGGGCTCGGGGAGGCCGTGTAGAGTGAACCCAAGTGCAGAGAGGGCAGGAAGCGCAGCTTTGCTTGTACTGGTGATCTGGGTTCTAGGTGGGAGCTGCATATCCGCAAGGAATGAAGCTTGCACTGTGTGGCAGGGTGTCGGGGAATGAGTGGGTGGCGGGGAATGAGTGGGCGCACCGGCGGCCGCGCACCCGCCAAGTGTGAGCCAGTGTCCTGAGACACAGTTGGGACAGGAGGAAGGTTTTCCTTTCCTGTGTTGACAATAAATCACACCCTACCCCAACACTAATTCCACTGATGAAGGACCTTCTTTGTGAGCAGCAAGCTTCTGCTTAATTAACCTCATGTAAATGAGCATAATTGCTTCTCAGTGGCTGTTGTCCAGAAGCACCTGGGGATTCCTTCCCTCAGACGATTCCTGCACCTAGGCAAATTCTCCCCTCACGTGGACATTCCTCGTGAGCACTGCCATGCCTGCGGTGCACCGTGGGGGCGGCAAGGAAGAATCGGGTGACCTCGGCCATCTCAAGCACACTCACACGGAACAAGGAGGCGAGTACCGTGAGGCGCGATATGGAACCCACTGGCAGAGGAGGCAGAAGCGGGAACAATTTGCTGTTGTCTCAAGGGCATAAAGACGTCTCTCAGCTCGGTCTCTCTCGCAGAGTTTGCCGCTGGTGGAGAGCGGCAGTCTGTCCCACACCGCTCCCAAAGGGGATGCAATTCCTCTGGAGAAAGTGTCGCCTAGGCGGAAGGGGCGTGTTTACCGCAGACCTGTTCTCCAGCGCCAGAGTCTCTTAGAGAGCCCGGGGGAACAGGGTTGCCAAATCCAGTACCCGGAGAAAACCTCCCCTGAGACAGTCTGGCCCACAGTCCCCCTTAGTTCCGAAAGCCCACTTCCTCCGCTAGAGCTAGCGAAGGTGTCCGGGCCTCGAGCTCTGGATGTAATGTCCAAAGTCCGTCGCAAGGTGGCAACATGGTGGCGAGAAATAGACATTAAAAATCCTGAGTGTTTTTTAAAGCATATTTTCTCTATTAATGTTTCATTTAACTTAATTAGAATCTGGTAAGCTAATTAAAGTAGCTACGAGCCCAGCAATCAGCAATAATTCGTATAATTATTGATAATTACATCCATACCAATCGTTTGGTTATTAACATTTTGGGGAGAACAAGCCATTTTGAAGTGATGCAGAGCCCAGGAGGGTTTCTATGTTTTGTGGTTTTATTTTTTGCGCGATGGAACTTTCTAGGTCGGATCCGCCTACACCTCCAGCCTCAGGGGCTCCGTACCACCCGAGGCTCCCCTTCTGGCCAGCTCCAGGTCCCTGTATGCTTGTATACTTTTTTCCTCTTTGGGGGAGTTTGGAAGGAAAGGCGAAAATGAAATGTTTGCCAGTCTCCTCTGTAAGTGTGTAAGCCATGGTGACAACTGTCCTGTCCATTTTACAGAAAAGGATTGTGTGGCTTCAGATGGTGCCTTTAGACCAGGGGAAACTCCGCGATCTGCAAGCGTGGTCCTGTCCCTGGTGTGCCTTGGGCCACTTCCGAAGTGCAGCCCAGCCGTGAGGGGGCCAGTAAGTGGGCCCTTTTCCCCTTGCCCTACATAAGCAATCCCAGGGCCCAGGAGGGTCCCAGAAGGGATGAAAGCAAGATGGGACCTCAGTTTGCCTGGCACCCTCACCACCCTTACTTCCGCCTCATCCTCTGTGGATCTCACCCTCTCAGTATCCAGGCTAAAGGTTCACAGCCCCTGCGCACGGACCAGCCTCCTGTCTCACCCATGCGTGGGGCCCCAGCATCTGCTTCTGTTCCCTATTGCTCACTGTGTCCCAGCTCGCCTGCACCGCAAGAGGCCTCCAGTGAAACTCTGGCTCCCCACCTCAGACACCCCAGAGAACTCCCGACTCGACTTCCCTTCCAAGGTCCCCCAGAGACTGCTTGGAGCTAGCCTGGAGTTCTAGTCTGAGAGTCTGGTCTTGGAGGCGACAGTTCTGTCAGCAGCCTGCAGATGGGCTTCCTTCTTGGAGCGCTTCCTTGAGCCTCAGGGCATAGACAGCCGAATGTCATTTAGTGGAGATTGGAAAGCTAGGCCCTGGAAAAAAATAATAAAGGGCACAACGCAGGACCTTTGCTAGCCAGAGGAGGCCATGAAATTTTCTGGGTCAAAAATTTGTTAAGAGAGCTCCACATTGTTTTGGGGGAGGGGTGTGTTTCCTGAAGTTTATGTTGGATGTCTGTGGCGCAACCAGCAGGTGCCTTGCAGAAGCTGAGGCTAACGGCCCCTATGAAGCTTTACACTTCTCGGCAACAGCCTGGGGAGTGTCCTGGCCTTTGCAGCTGTGGCCAGCAGACCTCACCTTCCTCACTGGGGTGCGGACAGAGCTTTCTCCTTGGGGATGAGGACAGGCCCATGGCAGGGCATCTGTTTGTGCTGGACCTCAAACTCTCACCATTTTTTCCAGATCTGTCCTGCCATTCTACAGCCTTCACTCCTCACCCCCACCTGGTCAGCACTACCGGTGCCCGCTCCAGCAAGCAGAGCAATTCGGATGAACTTGAGATTCCTAGCAGCCTGGAGACCTCTCTTGCTGAGTGCACCCCAACCTGCCGGTGACTTCATGCACAGGAGATGAAAGAGGCAAAAATTAACCTCCTGGCTGTACAGGTGAAGAACAGCCCTGCTGTTCAAGGGACCAGGCTGCTGTCCCTTTCCCCAGCCAAAGCGCCAAGTAGGTTTTAACTCAGAGGCCTCTGGGGAAAATTGGGTGTCTTTGGGTAGGTCAGTAGAGTTGTTCAGGAACCCTGTCCATCTCCTGAGAGAGCACTCTAACCTTTGCAGTGGCACCCTAACGCCTACCTCCAGTAGTATCTTCCATCAGCTCCTCCCCTCCCTCCTCCACCTCCTGGCCCACTCCCAGCTCCACAGTCCCACGTAGTAACAGCTTTTTTCCTTTTATTAAAAACAAAAGTCACGGATACAGGTCTCCCCAAATAGGCTCAAGATGGTTGCCATCTCGTGAGTCAGTTGTGTCCCTTTTTAAAGTGCTGTTACGTCACACAACAACAAAAACCACAAAGCAAAATTCAAAGAGGAATGAATGCAAAATGAGGACTGGAAAGGGGCGGGGGGGGGGGGGGGTGGTGGTGGGGCAGTAAACTAACTTACAGCGTAAATAAAGTGAACCTAATATGAACCAAGAGACTCACAGCCCGTTTATATCCATTGCACATAGCCACATTGTCCTTAGGAAGGAGAGTTTCAGAAGTGGACGGGACAGGGAGTGCGCGGCCGCAGCTGGAGAAGATGCTACATATATTCACAATCCGGGTTCCAGGCCCTGCTGGGGCCAGAGAGGTCGCCCCTCTCCCTTTTCTTTCCCCGGGTAGGTCCAGTTTACCCCTTAAGGTCTGATGCCCTGGAGTTCAAAGGAGGGGCGAGGCAGTATTTACAGTGGACACCGAGCCGGCCCGCATGGGGCCCGGCGGACAGGTGGGCGGCTGTATTTACAAGGGTCCGGTCCCAATGGCTTGTTCCTCTCTCGGCCGCCACTGCAGCGGGTATTTACAGAAGGGAGCGGAATGGCTTGAGGGCGAGTGGGCGCGGCCAGGCGGGCGCTAGGGCAGCAGCGGAGGCTTGAAGGAGCAGCTGCCGGTGCAGTGCCGGGGCGTCAGCATCTTGCAGGAGAAGTGGTGCAGGGCGTCGTGCGCTTCTGCAGAGAGAGTCGCGGAGACCTCGTCGGCTGCCTCGTCGGCTGCCTCGCCGCCTCCCCGGCCCCCAGGCCCACCATTGCCCCCTCGCGGGCCCCACTCAGCCCTCTGGGCACACGAATTCTTAATGGAGCAGAAGGGAGGTAGGAAGGCAAGAATGAGATCCCTGGCCAATCAGAACCATTCCTTAGCTCCATTAGTCCCATTTGGCAGAAGAGGAAACTGAGGCACAAGGTGGTCTAATTGTCCCAGGCCAGGGTTGAGTGAGAAAGCAAATTTTCGGATGCCCGGAGTTCAAAGGGCTCTTTCTTTCTATATCACAATTATAAAAGAATTTCCCTCATTTCATTCAGTTCCCAACTCCATTCTGATCCAAGTGGGCCCTGGCGGCCTTACTTTCCTACCTCCCATCCATCCATCCATCCATCCATCCATCCATCCATCCATCCAACAGTATAACCAGCCACCTCTCCTCTCTCTCTCTCTCCCTCTCTCTCATCTTTGATTCTGGGCTCACACCTTTTAATTTCTGCTGGATGGCATAGCGGGCCTTCCTCTCCTGGTCCAGTTCGTTACACAAGGTATCTGGAAGACAGGAAGTGCTGTGGGCAAACACAGCACCCAGCAGCCCACTGGCCCAGGTCACAGCCTCCCTCCCAGAGACACCTCTGGAGACTGAGGAGGGGAAACCAACACTTCAGAAGGCAGGCTGGGGCGGGGGGGGGGGGGAGGACACGGCCTGGGACCGAGCTTACAGGCAGCCGGATCTAACCAAAATTAAAGCAAACTTAGGCATTACTTCCCAGGTAATTTTACGCCTCGATTTTTAATTTAGAAACCGTGGAAACTGCAGCGCTAAGAAGTTCAATCACTCCACGTAATGATGCCTGCAAGCCGTTTGCTGGGCTCGCTTGCCATTCTGAGGCTAATCAGACTATACAAAGGATATTAAATAAAAAAAATAATTGTTAAATTACCTTCAATTTAAATCCAAATGGCTGAGGCAACGCGCGGCTCCTGCCAGACAGAGGCAGTTACAGCCGCACAAGCGCTCACCTGACTCCCGTCTTACCTCTGACAATTTGCAGCTGTTGCACCATTTCTTCCCGATAAGCCAATTCCCTCTTCATTTGATCCTGAAAATTATCTGTGCAAATTGATTAAGTGAGAGCTGTTAAGCACAGCCTCCTCTTGCAGCTCCACTCCGCGCTCCCTCCCATCCTCATCCCTACCCCCACCGCATCCAGGCCTTCACCTAGCTGGAAACGCTGAAGCTGGGGTCCTTCTCTCCCCGGGGCTGTGGCTTTGGGAGGCTGCTGTGGGGTGGGAAGGAAGGAAGGAAGTACCTTTGAGACTCTGGAATTCTCGCTCCAGCTTCTTCCGAAGCTCCATTTGCTCCAGAAGCAATTTCTGCAATTCTTCTGTGAAGAATTGGGAGAGAGCTAAAGCGAAGACTGAGGAAATCTGGGAGCCAAGGTTCTGCCTGACACTTGAGCAGAGGCCTTCTGCACTCTGGCTTTTTTCATTGGAACCCCAAGATTTTGATGGAAGATGGGGAGCTATGGGGTAGTCCCAGGATATTCAAATTCACGAGGGTAGGAACTCGCATGCCTGGGCCTGGCTCCAGGGAATAACTGGGGCCTGGCATCTGCTTTAAGTTGCTCCCCAACCACAGAGGATGACCCACAAACACCATTCCCCATTTCAAATGAGACTCCAGAGTTCTACTCTAGAGGCAATTCAGGGAGAATCTGATCAAATCCAGGGGCAGCCTTCCCAGAGAAAAAGCCAAAAAGACACACACAGAAAGTTTGTCTACAATTTCCTGGGCTGCTTAGATCCCCAGACACAGTCAGGTAGAACACCAGTGGTTCTGATGTGGTGTATCCGATAAACTCTGAACTTGGGGCCAGCAGCCCGTGGCTGCTTCCACCCTCAGTTGGAAGCCCAGTTTTTAAGACCTTCCGTTGGCGGGTGTGGGGAAGGCTCAGCTCAAGGCCCCAGAAGCCTGTTTGGGAGGACTGGGAAGACAGGCTGCCCCCAGCAGGGAGCCACTAGTATCTGTCTCTCCCCCCCAAAAAAGGCTCCTCTGCAACCCAGGAACAGAAGGTGGAGAGCCAGAGGGGCCTTCTAAACCACTGTCTTAGGCCACTTCCCTCCGGCGGGACTGGGCTGCAGCAGGAGGGGGGGTGTCCTGTTCTACAAGTGGGCTCCAACCTTACTGCTTAGCTTCGTGAATTCCAGAGGGAAAAGTAGCCTTTGCCGCATTCCTGAAACAAATGTCTGCCTGCCTGCCTGCCTGCCATCTTGTTCAGAAAAAGTTGTTTTTCTTGCGGTTTGAGAGGCCCGAACTGTCCACAGGTTACAAGCTCTGAGAATTAAGGCCCTTTCTTTCTCATTGGGCCCTTGGAGACAGACTCAGGTCTCGGAACCCAAACTTCCGTAAACTTACTGGGGCTGGTTCACTCTCTCGCTCACACGGACCTGCGCCAGGTGCCCACGGTTATTTTTTTCTCCGGATGAAATGAAAACCGACACCTCCTCCCCAGCTGTGCCACACACCCCTCCCATCCACCTCAAGCCCCTCACGGCTCCACTTCTCGCATTTGACCTCACCTCTGGCCAGATTTTCAATATCTTTCTCCACCATCTGAGTTCCTGTGACATCCAAACTGAGCCCATCTTCACCTAAGGGTGCAAAGGGCCGACAGAGGGGGTCTGTCCCTGCTACTTTCCTACCTCCCCACTAATTTTGGGAGAAGGAAAGTGAGTTCAGGAAGCACCCTCATTCACTCAGGTGAATGAGGCCTTTCCTCCTCCCGTTTCTTTCAGCAGCCCCCTTACTCAGAAGACCCGCCAAGCCAACAAGGAAGAAACAAGTCCTGAAACCCGGCCTGCACCTCTCCACAGCATTAACTATCTGCTCAGTGGCATCATTTGCCCTTGATTAAAACCTTCCTCCAAGCGTGCGGTGACCCGGATGAGCTGGACCTCAGCTCGAGGCCACGGGTGCGAGCCAGGACTGGGGCTCACCTCGATCTGTATTTGCAGGGCTTGGCTGGGAGACTCTCCTTTGGTCTGAAAAGGATTTCCTGGTTTCCAAGTCGTCGGCTGTGGTCGAGTGATTGTCTTCCTTATCTGGCTCTAAGAGGCAGACCGAGTTTCAAGGAGAGGCAAAGAAACGTGACCCGGATACTGCAGAGCGGCCTCGGTTGGGGCGCCCAGGTCCTAATTAAAAATGTCGCGGCCGCCTCTGCTTCCCGGCTGTGCGCCCAGGCGCGCCCCGAGGCTGCAGGCCCCGCAGCCCTCCCCACACGCGGCCTGCGCCGTGCCGGCTGCGCGCCCCCGCCCCAGCCTTTGGCCCCCAGGAAAAGATCAGGACCAGCAGCTGAGCCCACCGGGGACGAGCGACCTACATCGTGCTCGCAGATACTGGGGCGCCGGGAGGGCGCGCAGCCGCCGGGTTTGGAGTCGGTGGAGCAGGAGTCCACTGTCCCGCACACCGTCACCCCGTCACCCCGCTCTCCCTCTGCCAAATGCAAACGCAGGGCTGCCTGCTCCCTGATCGGGGCTGCGGCCACCCCGAGCTTCTGGGGTACCCGAGCCGCAGCTCCCAGCTCCCACCCTGCGCCCCATCAGGCCTGGCCACCACGCAGCCCAAGGCTAGTTTCTAGATAAAACGAAAGGGCCTGAAAGAGATGCCAGGCAGGCATAGGGCTTCTGTTCGGTTCTGTTCTGTTTTAAGGCTTGAACCTCCGAGAAGGCGTTCTGGAGTGTGTGCGCCTGTGGGAGTGCGGAAGGCGGGTTGTGGTTGTTTGTAAGCAGCCAGACCCTGAGCCTTGGGAGTTCACACTTGCTTTCCTCGTTCTTCTATTGTTTTTCTTCCCCCGCTCGCTCTCTCCTTTTCTCTAAGCTCTCTTCTCGCCTCCTCCCTTCCCTAAATGGCCCGCCCTGGCCCCGGGTTCTGTCTGCGCTGCCTGCCTTAGGAGGACCGGAGGCCTGGGGAGGCCTTACCGTGGGCCTCCGGGGCGCAGAGGAACGAGGCCGCGGGCCCCAGCGCCGCCGCCGCGCTCTTCACGTGCTCGTCCCTCTCGGCGTACACCTGCGGCGGCCGAAAGCGACAGGGTTAGGGGGTCCCTGTCCGGGACCAACAGGAAGGCGGGGGCCGGCGGAGCTGGGGGCCTGCGCGGCGGTGGCGTGACCGGGGTGGGTTTGGGGTCATCTGCGGCACTCCCAGGGATTTGCTTAAACACAAAGCGGGAAGCCGGCGTTCTGTGCTCGCCCCTCTCCGTGCGTTCCCTCCCCTCCCCAGGGCCGCCTTCCCCGCGGGCCAGGGTCCCCGGTCTCCTAAGCCCCGCTTAGGTGTGCAGGTGTGCTGGCCGCTCGCGGCCACCCGGCCCTCGGCCACCGCCGGCCGCCCGCCGAGAGCTGCGGGGTCCCCGGGGCGAGAGCTGGGGGATCGGGAGACCCAGTCTGGAGGCCCCTCTTGGCGGGAGACCCTCTCCCGGGCCCCTCCGCGGCCGCTCCTGGGCGTCACCCCGCTCCCACGGGGCCCGGCCTCCAGCGTGCTCTCTCCGGTTCCGGGCGCCCTCTCGACCTCTCCCTTCCTCCCGAGCCTTTGTCTCCCTCCCGGACGCCCAGCCGTCCCTGCAAGTCTCCCCCGCTCCCGCACCATCTCTGCAGACGGAGCTCGCTCGCGGCCTCTCGGGCCTGTCCTCCCGGGTTCTCCGAAGCGCTCCGGCCCGGGTCCCAGCGAGCCCACGGCATGCCCCGAGCTGGGGCCGCGGCGAGCGGCCGGGACCCTCTGCTCCCGGGTCGAGCAGAGCACACCCGGCCCCGGGGCGGGCCCGCCGTGCAAACAGGGGCCGGGAGCTGCGGGGGCGTACTCACCTTGGCCGCCGCGGGGCCTCCCGGGGGCGCGCAGGGCTCCCGCGTCTCGTAG
>NW_026585691.1:798979-861479 GCF_907164565.1 Psammomys obesus
GGCGCCCCAGGTAAGCGGCCGCCCAGCTGCGGCCCCGCCGGCGGGGAGGCCGAGCGCGAGCAAGGGCCGGGGGCCCCGAAAGTTTGCCCCCTAGACACGAGTGCTGAGGGTCCAAGGCCCGCCGCTGCCACCGGGCAGCAGGGGCAGGGGCAGGATCAGGGGCAGGCCGGGCGGGGGCAGAAGCAGGGGCTGGGCAGGCCGGGCGGGGGCAGGAGCAGGGGCAGGCCGGGCGGGGGCAGGAGCAGGGGCAGGGGCAGGCAGGAGCAGGGGCAGGCCGGGCAGGGGCAGGAGCAGGGCAGGCCAGGCGGGGGCAGGGGCAGGCCGGGCAGGGTGGGCTCAGAAGACAGGGGAGTGGGGGGTCCCACTAAGAGCTACCCGCTCACAGCCGGGCCAGGGTCCGGAGCTCTGCGGAGAGGGCAGCCTGGCAAGGGCAGTGCAGCCGCTGGGCACTGGGGACCTGGGTTCGTGCCCCAACCCCCGTGTTCCCCGTCATCTCTAACAGGTCTAATCGGAGGAAGCGTGGTAACTGCGTGGTCGACACTGCTGTTTTCTCGTGACGAGGGGCCCAGGGTTTGGCAGCCGCGGACACCCCGCTTGGTACCCCATACCCCAAATCACTCCATTTCTCCTCCCTGTGTCTGTCTCTGTCCTTCCCCCCCCTCCTCTCTCTCTCCCTCTCTCTCCCATCGGGTCTCCTTTCATCCTAACCTATGAGTTACTAGTAGAACACCCCTCGCCTGTTTTCGGGCGCCCCCACGGCCATTCCACCTCCTCTTCCTGCCCCCGTGGCATTAAGTGTCCTTAATGGACACGTTAATTAAACTGTAATTAATCATACTGTCTAACCCAAGTTTGAACAATTACCCTAATCAAACAGAAGTTAATAATGGCAGCGCTGGCCCGGGGCGCGGAGGGCCGCGGGGCAGGGGCGCAGCGGCCGCGCAGCCTGTCCTTGGAACCTGAGCGGCGCCATAAATCTTCCGTCGCCCGGGCCGCCCCCCTCCCGGCCCTGGGTCCTGGGCCCTCGGCTCGCCTGAGCCCCAGCTTCCGCGGGTCGAGTCCCCGCTCTGCGCTCTTCCCACGCCCCTCTCCGGCTCTCCTCTCTCTGGCTGAGACAGGGCCCCGGAGCAGAGCTGTCTGGCTCGGGCCTCCCGAGCAGGTACCCGGCGGGGCCGCCCTGGAGCCATCCCCAGCAAGCCTGAGGCTCCTTTCTCCAGGCAGGGCGCTGGCTGTGCCTAGCTTTGCCTTACTTCAGTCTCTGCTCTCTGTCTGTCTGTCACCCTCTCTCCCCCGCCTCCCACTCTCTTCAGCCTGGAGCCTCCTCAGGCCCTCTGTTTGCGCCCTTCCACTCCGGCTGTCCCACTCCAACTCTGCGCGCTCATCCTCCCGCTCTTTCAGCCCGTTTTCCTCTGTCCCAGCTCGCCTACCCCTGCTCATCTCCCCTCCCTCGGCCCAGGCTCCCCCACCCCAGAATTACAATCCCACTCGGTAATTGTTCCTAGAACCCTAATGATTCTTTAAAGGCAACCCCGGAATTCAGTGTGGTGGTGACAACGATGGCCCCGCGCCCCAGGATGGTGGAGAGGACGGAAGGTCCCCTCGGAGGGGCCTGCCCGTTTACTGCACTGCCTGTTTACTGGGCGCGGCCTGCGGTCGGTCCCGGACGCAGAGCGCCTGGAGACCTCTCACACAGAAGGTCCTGCCCTGGGCTGCAGCCCCGCCGAGGAGCGACGTCTCCTCGGCTCCCCGTTCAGCACCAAGCTGGGGACAGCTCCCAGCCCAGCCTGCCCCGGCAGCTGCAGCTAAGCTCTCAGTCCGCGGAGAATCTGGGGGGTCGCCGCTGCCGGGGCTGGCTTCTAGGGAGCTTGTCTGGGGGTCGGAGCTCGGGCTGGGTCCCACAGGAACACTCCAGCCAGCCACATCTAAAGACTGCCAGCCCGTTCTCCCAGCAGCCTCAGTTCGCGCAGTTATTCCCACTTCACAGGAAGGGGACAGCAGGCGCCGGGAGCCGCACACCGCGTCCTCATTCAGGAGGACGCGCAGAGCTAGGCCCTGCCTGGCCCTCTGCAGAGGGGTTCGGTGAGGAGGTGGGAAGGAATGGTGGGTCTCAACCTGGGTGCTGAGGAGAGATGCCTGCTAAGCCCGGGTCTTCGCAAGTTCGCTCAGGGGCTGATGGGAAGGCAGAGCTGGGACAGGAACCTGAGTTTTGATGCAGTGCGTGACACCCCTTTTTCTCAGTGGTCGCTCTGGGGGCTGCAGCCCCGCCCAGTCTGGGGGAGTTGTTGCCCTTGGCCTCTCTCTCCAGCCCTCATTATCAGGGTTTTGTCTCCTCTAGCCGCTCCTGGCCTTGTCTCTGCATCCCTCAGCAGCCCCCGCTGCCCCCTCTTTCCTGGTGTGGTCCGCGCCGCCGGCCTCGAGTGCCCGTTCCGATTCTGGCTTGGGCCGGGCTGGGCTGACGCGCCTCCTTCTCAAGCACATATCTTTTACCAGTTGAATTAACGGCAGTTTTCGTCAGTTAATTAGGTTTAATTTACATAATTAGTACAGTATAAAGAGGATTGGGGATAATCATGGGGTACGTAGCGCTTTCTGTGTAAACACGTATTCTGAATTAAAAATCAGATGTAATTAAGGCGTGCAGGCCCTGTTTAGGCAGTGTTTTAATTGTAATGAATTTCTAATTAACACTCAATGATTGCCAAATGCAAAGGGCTGTAGAATTTTCTTGTAGTTTTGCTAATTTATTGTTTACTTAATATCTGGATATTAGTCCAATGGCCAGATACAGCCTACCTAGCTTCCGATGCCTTGGCCCCAGAGAGGGAAGGCGGCTGGGCGGGGCCTGCCCAGAGACAAGAGTCTGGGCTAAGGAGGAAGCCAGCGAGGTGCCGAGCGGCCGCCTTCTCCTTGGTGTCACTGAGGCCGCAGGACAGCTCCCTTCTCTTCTCAGGCTCCAGGCTCTCATGCGTTCCTTGTTCATTGGGAACAGGGGTGAGGGCAGGAGCCTGCTGAGGAACACGGAGGAGACAGACGGGTGCAGGTTCGATTATTCCGCCGAGCTTCACAGGAGGGACTACGCACACCTGTCTGGCGGGCGCTGACTGAGCAGGACTCTTCCCGGACCATCCTCTGCGGGCAGCTTTCTTGTGGAGCTCAGGGCTGCGGGAGGGGTGATCGGTTACAAGTACATGGAGGGGAGGGAGGGGCAGAGCCAGGAGGCCTGGGAACCCGGCCTGGAGGATTTGGGTCCCAAAGTTTCTTCTGCACTTAGAGCTGCAACTTACCCTAGTGGGACAAAGGAGAGAGCGATGGAGCCTCCTTTGCTCGGCAGACAGCAAGCTGGGAGGCCTCTGTAGCCGGCTGGCCTGAGCTTTCCCCAGGGGGCTCTCCCTTTCCTCATTGGGTTCCAGGCCACTGTCCAGCTGGCGCCCTGGGAGAGGAGCTCCTACCCAGGTGGCGCCAGCTTCCCCCGAGAATCCTCTGGAGGTCCGAGCTGGGAGACTGCATTCTCTGTGCTTAGACGTTCACTCCAATGTGAAGAAACACACCAGGCAAAGTTAGCAAAGCTCAGAGGGTTCCGCCCAGAAAGCGGGCTGCTTTAACCTCTCCCTCCCTGGGACTGACTCAGCGTGCTTCCCTCTGGCTGGCAGGGGCCCCAGACCTGGCTGCTGCTGCTGCTCCCTGCTCTATTTTCGTCCTTGGCCCAGGAGTGGGTTAAAGTTTCTTGAACACTTGTCTGTGTTTTCTGTCTCTCACGCTGGAGTGCAACATTCCTGTTGTAACCCAGGTCTGTGCAACAGGGCCTGGGACATAGTAGGCACCCAACATGTTTGATGAATGAATGAATGAATGAATGAATGAATGAACAAACGAACCAATGAGGAAACAACATTTGATGGGGAGGGCTCTGGGGGTCCTACTGGCCAATGTGACACTGCAGTTCTGTCCCCTCAATGCTGTTTAGGAGTCTTGGGATCCCCATCTTCCACAAGGACTCAGGCAAGGCCTCTGGAGCAAGACATCCACAGCAAAGGCTTGCAGAGCGTCCAGTGGTTGCAAGGAATGCCCTTCCGGGGGCTCCTCAATTTATCCCCTGAGGAAGCTGCCTGAAGAACAGGCTCTGGAGCCAGCCAGACCTGCTCTGGCTGGGGGTGGTAGCTGATGCCTGTCATTCCAGCACCTGAGAGGCTGAGGCCAGGATCTGAGGCCAGCCTAAAGTACATGATAAATTCTAGGCCACTCCCTCAAGGCCAGGCCAACAGGGCTGGTGTGTTACTGTCTGTGGTGGTTTGAAGGAGAATGGCCCTCAGAGGCTCAGATAGAATGCTGAGTCCCAGTTGGTGAAACTGGGAAGAATTAGGAGATATGTTGCCTTACTGGAGGAGGTGTTCCCCAGGGGTGGGCTTTGAGGTTTCAGGCTGCCAGGCCAGCCTCCCTCTCTTTTTGTCTGCTGCTTGTGGGTCAGAGCTCTCAGCTCCATCTCCAGCACCTGCCTGCTGCCGTATCCCTGCCTCGATGGTCCTGGACCCGTGGAAGCTGTAAGCAAGCACCCAATTAATGCTTCCTTTCACAAGCTGCCTTGGCCATGGTGCAAGACACTGCTCGGCTCCGAGTCTGTGGAGTACTCATCTAGAGTCTCACAGGGATCGGTCACTGGGAGTGTGAGACATGGCCAGGTATGTGGCCTCCCGAGGGGGCCTAGAGTGCTTCTTAAATTTTAGGGTCCTTCCCTAATCCCCACAACATATAAGCATACCTCAAAAGTGGTTTCTCAGCACATTTGCGCCCTCCCTTCTCTGAGACTCACTTTGGGAGGGATGCTGGATATTGGAGTCCAGTCTGCCTATCGGAAACAGGTCAAGGGACTCTATGCCCAGCCCAAAAGATGCTGGGCAGACTGCCAGATGCCACATGAGTTGGAAGAAGGTCTGGCCTTCAGCTCAACACGGGCTCACCGACCCCAGGGAAGCAAAGTTACTATGCCATTCACATGCATATGTTTAGAGCAGACAGTTCGTGTCTGCTCAGCCAGTCAGTGTCGCACAGCCATCACTACCATTCAGGTTAGGGTATTTCTATCCCTCCAAAGAGAAGTCCCGTGCCTTTCAGCTGTCGCCGTTCAGTCCCAGACCGTCTTGACGTCTGTCTCTGTGGATGTGTTTATGGTGGATATTTCATGCAGATAGATTCAATGAGACAGTGTGGGGTTTCAAGTTTATCTACGTTACAGTATTATCAGAATTCTATTCCTTTATAATTTTTAACTGTATGTATGTATGCACGCGTGCATGCATGTATGTATATATGTATGTGAACATAAATATTTGTCCACCGTGGTGTACATGTGGAAGTCAGAGGATAACTTGTGGGAGATGGATTTCTCCTTCCATCATGAGCTCGGGATTGAACGCAGATCGTCAGAGCTGCTGGCAAGCATGCTTACTCATGGATAACTCATCAGTTGCCCATATTATTAAACAATGGCCTGCTGTATGGACTCCACACTTTGTTTACTTTGGTGATCATTTGGATTGTTTTTATTTTGGGCCTTGCACACTACTGACATTAGTGTGCAAGTTTGTGTGTAGCTCATGTCTTAATTTCTCTTGAGCATATATCTAGGTGTGGAATTTCTGGGTCTTGTTACTCTGTGGTTTTTCCTTTTAAGAAACTCCGAAAAATTCTCTATAGTTTTAAACAGGGTCTGTTCTGCCTGGAGAATGATCTATGATAGCCATAGTTTTGATTTTGAATTAGTGAGTTTATTAAGTACGTAGCAAGCAAAAGAACAAACAACAAATAGCCAATACATAGCAAAGCATCATCCAACCGGGCATTCCAGTGTCCAGCGTCCTGGGGTCTCCGCTGAAGTAATCATGCTAGTGTTTCTGACCCGGGCTTCCGTAGGTAGAGCAGAGCGATCTCTCCGTGGAGGAACTCTGCCTTCTTGGCGATATTGTAGGCCTTTTACATCTATTCATTTAGAGGTGTGTGAGTGTGTGTGTGTGTGTGTGTGTGTGTGTGTGTGTGTGTGTGGACACTAACTATATAGTGTGCTGTTGTGGAGCTCAGAGGACAGCTTCTTATGGGTCCATCTCCCCCTCCGCCTTCTGGATTCTGGAGAACTGAGCTGGGTTGTTGGGCCGGGCAGCAAGCACTGTTCCCTCTGAGCTCCGTTGCCTTCCCTGGCTGTCTGCACACAGGTCCTTCGCCTGTGGCTGCGGTGGCAGCCATTCTCACTATATGACGACAACAAGCTAGCATGTCCTCAGCCTGCGCCTCTGCAGGCTAGTGGCTAGGCAGAGCAGCAGCCTCAGCTGGCCACGCCAGGGTCCCACACGCGCTATCTCTGGGGAGGCTGTAGGGAAGGGACAGATGTAGTCTCGAGCCACATCGCCCACCGGCAGCTAACCTCAGTTTCTCCAGTCTGACACTCTTCCAGGCCGGTTTGGAAGCAGCTAAGCACAAAACTTCATGGCTAGTGGGGAGAAGCAGGACAGGGCTCCTCTACCTGTGGGTAAGACAGGACGGTGGGTGCCAAGGCCTCCCCAGAGGGACTGCACTGTGGCAGGGACTGGAGGACGAAGACAGGGAAACTGTCCCAGGCTGACAGAGCAGCTCAAGGCAAGGGCTTGCCACGGCCAGGAAGCACAGCGTCTGTCTTGAGGTGGAAATGTGGAGGTGGGGGTGCTGTCCCAGGCTCTCAAGGGAGCCAGAAGGACCAAATCAGACCAGGGGGAAGGTGGTTTCATACTCTGTCCACAATACAAGACTGATGGGATTTCTCCTCCCTCAGAACCTTTCTTTGTGTGTATTGTGCATATGTTGGTGATGCTTGTGTGCGTCTGTGTGGGCAGGTGACAAGTTCTGTGCATGTATGTGGAGACAGGAGGATACTGGCTGTCCTTGTTCCCTCGAGAAAGATTTCTCCCTGAGCCCAGGATCTGCCGTTCCCCAGCAGGCTGTACCGATCCTGTGTCTGTCTGTCTCTGTGGTGCTGGGGTGGCAGCCGTACATGGCTTCTGCATGGGTGCTGGGGTCCTAGCTCAGGTCCTGTGGTTTATATGGCTCCCTGGCCCCTTTCTCAGGCCATTTTCACCTGCCACCTGTCTCTCTTTCCCATGTGTGGGCCATTGCTGTTGCTGGCCCCCATGCCCCCGAAGCGGGGGAAAGGTAGAATGAATTCCTAGGAGGGCCGAGTAGCACAGTGAGGCTGGCTGCCTTAACTAAGTCTGCGGGCAGGAGAGACTTTTTATCCCCTGCAAGTTAATGCAAGCTGTTAGGGAGATAGATAAATGACAGAGCTGCCGATGGACTGTTGGGCTCAAAGCAGGGACATTTGTCTCACTTTAGAAGAAGGACCTGGAGGGCTCAGCCCCATCGACTCGTTCATTGTGTTGTTATCTGCCAGAGAGGCGGTGACACCACGGCAATTAAGACAAACTTTGGTCTGTAAGTTCCCGCTTGCAATCTTGGGGCTTCAAAACAAGACAAATGATCCCGCCAAGGGAGGAAACAAAGTCTTTCCCAGACTGTGTCCAAAGTCACAGCGAATATTTGTGGTTGTTCAGCAGAAAATTTGTCATTATGAGACTTGGCTCTGCTGGTTTCCCTGTCCCACATTATCGGTGCCCTCTGTGGCCCGTGATAGTCCAGGCCTTCTGTGGGACCTCACCTGGTCTCCCCAGATGGCCTCACCCCTGCCAGTTCCCACCTTCTCCTTCCAGCCTGCCAGTTTACAGGCTTCTCTAGTATAACAAAGATGTAATAATTGTCAAGGAAGAGGCTGATCAAGCCAGTGCCACTGCAACCCGGTATTGCCATGGAAGCACGCTGGCCTCCTCCTATATCACACAACTAGCAGCCTGGCCCCATCCACAGGGACCAGACTTAGGGCCTGCGTCCTAAGATGCTGGCCGTTTCTACTGGTCAGCCCTCCCTGCTGCCTTCTTAGGGCTCTTTATCTTGCCACAGTGCCTGGCCCTGACCCTGGCCTCTGTCTCCCTTGGTAGAGCCCTCCCCCTTTAGATGAAACTTTACAGCTGCATGAAATGAAAACCTCTGATGCCCTCAATGTGGACTTGGTCCAGGACCAGTCTCAGGGGCCCTCTTGATCCCAAGAATGAAATCAGGACCCTGCATGCGCTGCTGTGAGCTTACACTGCTCCTGCACCTGTTCTTTGAACCTTGGGACAGAGTCTCTGCTCTCCCTCCCCATAGCCTCCTTCTCTGACCTTTTCCCTCACTCCGACTTGTTATGATTGGGATTGCACCAAAGCATAGGACCATGGACTCTGGGGTTCAGAGCCCTGAGAACCATAAACCATGAATAGAACTGCATGTGTGTGTGTAGACTGGTTCGTGCGTGTATGTGTGCGTGTAGACTGGTTCGTGCAGGCATGCATGCATGTGGAAGTGTAACACAGGTATGTGTGCATGCAGGCGGGTGCTTGTTATTCCTATGGGGATGCTCACAGGAGACCATGGTTCAAGCCACAAGAAGCTGTTCAGGAGGCCTGAGAGGCTGGCCAAGACTCCAGAGCCCAGTTACTTCACAGCCACAGTAAGGGAAACTGAAGTCCAGGACATCTGTCTGGGGCTGGCCTCCAGGTATGGCTCAGAGGCTTTGCCCAAAGCAGTGCCACGGAAGGCAAAGTACACTGTGTTTGCATGTCAGAGTTTGGGGGCCTTTGTGCTGGAGTGTGGGGTGCAGCGCTGGAGCTGTGCTTGGAACATAAGCTAAGAGGGGGCTCTGGTGCTAAGCAGTAATCTTCTCTTACTTGAACGACCCTGGGCAAGTTGTTGTGCCTCCGTGATTCTGCGTCTCCATCTGTGAACGGGCAGAACAGCACCACCTCTATCTCGGGGGTCGTGGAGGAAAGTGAGCAGGTTGACAATAAAGATGCGCACAAGCTGGTTTAGGATGACAGCTCTCCTTCCCCACTCCCTTTCTGAGTTGGAAGACGAGGATATAGCTCTTTTTGCAGAGTGTTTGCCTGCCTGGCAGGCCTGCGGCCCTGGGTTCGATTCCCAGCACTATGGAATGGTGGGTGTGGTAGTCCGTCCTGTAATTCTCCACATTCTGGATGGATTCCCAGTGTGCAGACAGGAGTGCTGGAGGTTGAAGGTCATCTTTACCTGCATAGTGATTTGGAGGCCACCAGACGATACAAACCCCTCTTACCCCCACCCCTACAAGACCAGTAACAGACCCTCCCACTCACCTCTGCCGAGCTGGACTCTGGGGACAAATCATGGTTGATGCATCTTCAAAGAAGGAGGCAGAGCCTTAGGCCTGGTTGTGGCTAGTTCAGGTTTTGGGGTGGTCAGGGTCAGGTCCCCTTCCTCCAGACCCTCTCGTCAGGAAGGCCTACCCCATGCACTGCTTACAGATCTTGCCCTGAGTACTGGTCTAGGGGACACGGTCCTTCTGAGAAGTCTGAGAATTTCTATGACTGAGATAAACACTGCTGAGGTCTGGGCCAGCTGCAGGCTGGCCTTGTCACCACACAGCCTCTCCCTGGAAGGACAATGAAACTTCACACAGAAGTCCCTTCCACGGGGCACTGGACAGAGCATAGGTTATGAATGATGGTCCCACCATGGTGGCCATTTGGCCAACAAATGTTTGTCATGAGCTCCCCCCCCCCCCCCAGCCATGGCTTTTTCTAGGTCTGTGAAAAGCAGGCCCGAGCCTGCAGGGGGTGAAGCTTCCATTCTAAGGGAGGATGGGAAGGTGTAAATAGAGAATGGCTTTGTCGGTTACAGAAGAGAGGGCGGGAACTGGTACAGGCTAGGGGACCCTGGGTCCTGGAAGCACGTGCCTGTGGAGGACAAAAGTTGATGCCGGGCATCATCCTTGACCTCTGTCCACTTTATTGACCAAGGCAGGATGTCTTGCCTGGGAGGCCCTGGAGCCAGAATGGGAGGCTGCGCGTTCCAGTGGCGTGGGTGGTAGGTCTTCTGAGAGGCCATTTGAGTGAAGATCTGCAAGATGAAATGGGTTGTGCAGACAGTGGTGACAGTGCCCGGCATGCTGGACAAAGGTCAGCTGGGGTTGCCGTCATACTGCTGGTAACACGAGAGCCCAAGCAGACAGCCAGCCCCAGCTCGTTTAACATCCCATTGCAGGTGAATTTGAGGTTCCAATCCTTCCACGACTCTCCAACTTCCATCTCCTTTATCAAAAGAATGGAGATGGGCAGAATCTTAAAGTGAAGTTTTTTGGCCCTCTTCACTGTACTGATCTCTAACCACATGGCCCCCTTTCCACAGGGGTCTTCTGATGTAGTCTCTGAACAGGCAGCGGCCTCTGAGCTCCACCTCCCTATGAAGGAGGGGATGGGGAACTCGTGGGGGCTTTTGCTTTGGCCTGGGGTGGCTGCAGCAGAAACAGAACTGGAAGCAGCAGGAACTGAAGTGGGCAATCATCACCCAGCGTTGCGAAGGTGTTGGTAGATCTGTGGCCTGTCTCCCCCCACTCTCCCTGAGTATTACCCACATTCATGCCCATTCACACGTATGTGGGCAACTGTGCATGCAGGCATGCATCATGTGTGTGGTCACAAGTTGTCTTCTCTGACGCCACTTCACTTTATTTATTTACCGAGGTAGGCTCTCCGGATGAGCCTGGAGTCTACCAATTAGGCCGGACTAGCTGGCCAGCTTGCCCAGACTACTTCAAGTGGCCATCAGTAGCCTGGGTCAAGAGAGGAGTGCTGGGCAGGGTCACAGGGCGAGAGAGGAGCTGGGAGTGGTGTGCGGGGTGGGGGTGGGGGTTGAGGGCCTCTGAATTCCTGCAAGTCACCCTTGGCCTCCTGCTTCCTCCTCAGCCGCCCCAGGCCACAGCAAGGGTTAGTGCTGGTTTGGGGCTGGGCTGCAGCCAGCTCCAGTCCAGGAGAGGACGACACTACGACACTACGACCTGAGCTTTGGGGTCTGGACCGGCCTCACTCCACCTTGCCCTGGAGCCTGGTGCAGGCACCTGTATGCCTCAGGTGACAACTGAGCGGGGGCACGGCCTCAACGCCGAGCTCCAGGAAATGCACAGGACCTTGCAGGCATCCCTGTTGAGTGGGGATGCGTACAGCAGACGCATCAAACAAACACGATCCAAAGCAGTAATACTTTTATTCCCATCAGTGCTGCTGACAGGGCCTGACCCTCACAACGAACAGGAGGAAATAGAAGGGGATGGGGCCAGAGGAGTTTCCATTCTTATAACCCCATCATGCTCCCCTACACTCTCTGCACCACCTCCCCCCCAGGGTGAGGGGCTCGGCAGAGGCTGCCTCTCTTGAGAGCTCTACATAGGGTTGGAAGTGGAAACAGGAGCCTGGGCCCAGCTCAGCTCTTCACAGGCAGCAGACGGAGAGGGGTCACGGCGTGTCGTTGGTGACTGGTCCGCATGGTCAGTGTCCAGTCTCATGGGGGACCCTGGTGGCTCCGCCTCTCCTCTAGCGCTCTGCATACCCACATGGACACCACGGTGGCGTTCCCATCATTGAACTGCACGATGAACGGATGCCCCTGTGGGAAGAGCAGCAGGTGGGACTGCAGACCCCAGGCTAGGTGCCTGGGGCAGAGGGAAGTGCTCGGCGGGCAGAGCACTTGCCTAGCTCATGCAAAGCTCTGGGTTTCACCCCCAGAACCAGATAAGCCAGGCGTGCTGGCGTGTGGCCGTGATCCTGGAACTTAAGAGGCCGAGGGAGGAGAATCAGAACTTCAAAAACATCCATAGGCTACCAGAGCTACTTCGGGCTTTGTTAGGAAAAGACAGACAGATGCCTGGTGATGGTGGCAGACGCCTGTGATTCTAGCACTCCGGAGGCAGAGGCAGGCAGATCTCTGTGAGCTGGAGGCCAGCCTGGCAGTCTGGTCTACAGAGTGAGTTCCAGGACAGCCAAGCATACAAAGAAACTGTGTTTCAAAAACGCAAACCAACCAAACAACCCCCCTCCCCACCAAAAAACCAAGAGACAGACAAGCAGGTTAAACAAAAAGACAGCTAGGCATGTCAGTATGCATTCCAAGGTGTTTTCTAGTCTGGATTCAACTTTTTTTTTTTTCAGGGACCCTATATGGTAAGAGGGAAGGCTAGGGTCTTTGAGATGTTTCAACAGGGCCTGGAGACCTGTATTTGATCTCTGCGGCCCACACGGTGTTAGAGAGAACTGACTCTGCAAGGTTGTCCTCTGATCTACACATGCACATACACACAGGCACACACTCACACATAAGCTTGTTCTGAAAAGAAGGGCAGGATCATGTCCATTTCCCAGCCTAGATGGCTGAGGTCTGAGGTTGGCTGTGACCTGCTTTAGCCTGGCACTGGCCAGGGAAGTGTCTGCGACCTTCTCTAGGAAGCTTTTTGAAGGTGTAGCTTGCCTTAGCTTCATGCTCTGCTTGGTCCTCTCTCAGCTGAGCTTCAAGCCATAGTTACTAAGCTCAGGCCTGGCCCCAGGGTGGCCAGCTTTCCGGTCCAGTTGCTGCCCAGAGAGCAAAGGATCATCTTGTCAGAGGTGTCGTCAATCCCTGTTAGTTCCTTCCTTTGTCTCCTGCTCCCCTGTAAGTGAGCCACAGTCTGCAAATGAAGGACAGACACCAGGCTCCAGGAGGAGGTGGCTAGCAAGAGGAGAGCTGAGGGGTTCAGGGCAGAGGGCCAGGCCGACTTAAGAGGGGCCAGTGTTTCCACATGGTCCATCCCCGGCTCCAGATAGGCCAGGTTATCTTAAGCACAACACTCCCAATCTCAGGGTGTCTGGGGTGGGGTGGGGTGTTCCAAGGAAGGCCAGGAGCAATCAAGGACAAGCCACAGGACTGTCAGAGCCACAACAGGGAATGAGACTGGAAAGCATTATTCCATTCACTAAGTAGCTTATTTGACCAAAGGCTTTCAGTAGAAACTTTGTAGCCCCCATGAAAACCAGGCCCTGGGGAGTTACAGTGAATGGGAAGGATGGGGAGAAGAAGGATCCTTGATGTTCACCCCTAAGCTCCTGCACCCCCCAGCTGCCTTCTTTCCTGCTCCTCACTAGTTGGCAGAGCCTCGCTCTTGCTCTCTGTCCCTGCTGGCTCACAGGCTTTGAGTACTTTTCCAGTATACCTGGCTGTGGCCTGTGGCCCTGGCAAACAGCCAGGCCCTGGCACTGGGCTCTAAGGACCCCTGTGTCCAGCAACAACTTCATCACATCCCCCATGGCTGGGAGGGTCTACTGGGTCCTGACCCCAGCACCTACCAGGATCAGCTGGAGCTTGGGCATGAGGAGGAAGAAAGCAGTACCCAAGCCTTTCCTGCCTGGCTGATTATGGTAAGAAAACTCTCTGAGAGCTGGTGCCAGTTGAATGCCCAGGCCCATGCCTAAAGCTTGGATGGTATCCTATTATTTCTCATAGAACTCTGGGGGGGGTCCAGGTATGAGTTCAGGACCCTAAGAAAGGGGTATTGAAGGCAGGCTGGGTGGGGAGTGATGGTGTCTGAGGGTGGCACAGGCCTGGGTGGGGCTGAGACAAGAAGGACTCCATTTTGGCTTCAGTATGTTTTCCTGCTCAGCCTCTGCCTGCTTTAACGATGGCTGCCTAGATAGAGAGCACTCTTCAGAATTCCCGTGCATGCTCTTTTCTGGACTTGGGAAGAGGCGACCTTGCGCCCTTCTGAAGAACAAAGACAGAAGCTGTGCTCAGGAGCGTGGGCCCCTCCCCCCAAGCCCAGGGTAACACAGTGTCACTTTCCCAGAATGCCTGGTGACTTTGAGGCCATATGCTCCATCACGGTTATCATCTGTCTGAGAACAGGCAGAGTGGAACTAGCAGGGGAGTGGAGGCATCCTTCCTCAGTCTAGGAAGGGCCGATGGCCGCGCAGTGGGCAGCACTGCCTGGGACCCTGTGGTAGTTGGGAAGTACAGGGACCACCAGGTTGCTGGCCTTCTGGTTCTGTGGATGCACCTGCCCTTCCCTGACCCTTGCCTGAGGGCTGACTTCCATCTCCTATGTACCACTGATGAGGCATACCCTCCCCTTGGTGCTTATATTACCTCACAAGAAAGAGACTTTGACAATAAGTTTTGTCCCCAGTTGCTGCTGACTGCTTTCAGGCCGGTGTCTGAGCAGCAGATAAGGGGTAATCTGCAGGAGAGAGACATGCTCAAAGCATGCCAGCAGCCCTGTCCACAGAGCTTGGCAGAAGCTATGTAGCTTCTTGCTGCCTTCCGCACCAGGCAGTGGGAGCTCTTCTTTCCTCTTCTCTCACAGGGCCAAACGCAACCACCAAAGTGGCGGCGCTTAAGTCTGCAATACATGCTTTGTCATAGAGGATAAAGATGTAATGAAGGCCAGAGAGGGGGCTAAGGGATAGGATATGCCCGAAAGTGCAGCGGTGGAGTGAGCAAGGCGAGCCAACAACCAGAGAGCTAGCATCATTTGGTACAAGACAACCTTCAAAGAGGAAGAGGAGGAGAGGGAGGAGGGGGAGGAAAGGAGGAGGAGTTGTGTCATCTGACATGGCCTCCTTGGTCCCCACTCCTGGTCTTTGGTGTTCTGGTCTTAGCTGACGGCACAGCTTCTTGCTCACTCAGCCTACTGCAATAAGTTGCTTTCTTGCAGAAAAAGCCAGGCTGAGCCTTCTTTGAAAGGCACAGAAGTGGCTGCTGTGTGGCAGGACTGGGGCTCCAAGCCTGCCATGATGAGTAAGTGCTACTTGAGACCCAGCAGCTGCTCTCCTGGTTTAGCACTCAGCCATAGCTCCCCATCTGCCATTAGCTGGGCTCCGAGTTTCCTGCCAAAGAAGAGTTTGCCCTTTGGGGTGCCCACTTCTTTCTGTGTAATATTGCTAAGGAACACCACACATTTGAATTGAACTTGTACCTGGGCTGCAGGCTTGGTGGGATTCCACCGGAGTCCAAGGAGTGCTTGTGGCACAGGAGAGCAATGTGTGTGTGTGCAATCTGTGTGGCCATCCCTACCCACCAAGCCCTCACTGTACAGGCACTGGCTGCTCTGCAGCTGCACACAGCCAACTTGAACTCTTCTATTGCCAAGGCTTCAGACACTGGAGCAAGGCAAGCACAGAGCAAGGGTGGTTTATGAGCAGGGCGCACTTTCTCCGTGCTGCCTGTCTGTTGGTTGGTGCTCCCTGAGGTGGGGCACGGTCAGTTTTACCCATTTTGTTTAACGAGTATTGCACATTGCAGGCACTGACTCGCTGACCTCAGTGTGGGTGAAGTGTAATTATAGCACCCTCATTAAGATTTGTGTGTGCCAGGCGCTGCCAATCATTTACTACTTATTCAGCAGCTCCACTGTGGATTAACGTCATTCCCATGTTACAAATGAGGACACAAGGCTCCCGTCTAAGGCCACAAAGCTGAACCTTTCCTTCCACTGTCTTCAGAGCCCAACCCCGGGATTGGGTTTCTATTCAGTGTGCGGTGGGGTGGAAGGCATGGCACCTGCCTGCAGGAAAAGCTGACCCCAGGGCAGGAGGAGTTATCATCTGCCTGCTGGTGTCAGCTTCTCCGGCACCCAGAACAGGGGGTCAGGGCGGGACCATCACAAACTGGCTACCCTGGCACTCCTTCCATGGAGCGCCTCTGTCTTGCCTTTCCCAAGACACCTTCTTGCTGTCCTTCCTGCGGTACTCTGCTACAGGTGTCCCTGCCACAGGCACAGGTCCTAACTCCAGTGAGGGCAAGGCAGCACTAGTCAAAGTATCCCAACAAAGCTGGCTGGTGGCTATGCCGCTCTGAGGCCTGTGCTCAGGTAGAGCCAGATCTCACCTGCAGGGTGAGCCCCTTCCCAGATGACAGAAGGCTGTACAAGGCAAGGCTGGCCTAGGCCTCCTAGACGCCAAATTAGCAGAGTCCAACAAGCTGCTGGACAAGAGTGCCGGACAGGCCATCCTGTAAAGATGATCTGAAGAGGGCTGGTGCTGCTGGTTGGGGAGCTATAGCCATCTTCCTGAAAGATCCTGCCTCCCCTCTCAGCTCTGAGGCAGGGCTATTAGGGGTCACATGAGCTTAGAACTATGACACCGCAAGAAGTGAGGCACACTGAGCTTCTGCCCGTGTCCCATCCTGATCCTGTTTAGGGATACTTTCATATGTATTTTAAAGACTCCACTAATAAAAACGACATGTTCTCAGCTATGTCCAATTCAAAGTACCACAATGAACATCTTGTGAGGGGCAAAGTCAGTCAACATGTGTAACCCGTGCACCTGTTACTTCAGATGCGGGCCAGCTGTGTGGCGCGCTGGCTATCTGAACACACAGGGCTGTGGTTTCTGTCCCACTCCGACTGTACCTGACTATAAAATCATGTCACCAGAGAGTCTAGGCACATGGCCAACTAGGTGACAGTGAGGCGGGGAGTGGCCAAGGTTGTGTTGGCTGTCTGAAAGCTTCGGCTCCAGAGCTGTGTGGAGCATGTCTGTTCACCACACTCACTTCATGTAAACCCTTGGTACATGCTGTCAGTGGCTAAGTCTTGAAATAAAAATTTGCTGCTATTCCTTTAAATATTTTAGAATTAATGTAATTTTAATTGTGTGCATGTGCGTGTGTCTGTGTGTGTGGATATGTGCACATGAATGCAGGTGCCTCTCAGGACAGCGTCCAGAAGGGTGCGCTGAACCCCTGGAGGTGCAGTTACAGGTAGTCGTGAGCTGCCTATGTCAGGACCAAGTCTGACAGCTCAGGCCTACAACCCCAGCTATTTGAGAGGCGGAGGCAGAAAGAACTGAAAGTTCAGAGCTTGTCTGGGTTCAGAGTGAGTTCATGGTCAGCCTGGTCACCTCAAAGTGAAAAGAAGAAAGAGGGCTGGGGTTAGAGCCCATTGAAGAGTATTTACCTGGCAAACACCAGCCTTAGATTAAAGAAGCATCATCATACAAGCACATATCCAAACCCCCTCCCCCTCCCCTGACATCCATTCCCTCACCCCTCCACACTTACTACCCCACCCCCTCCCGCCTGCCCCTCCACACTCACCCTCCCTGCACACCCACTCCCACACCCCAACACCCTCCTCTGCTTCCTTTTATATGCGTGAGAAACACTCTTCTGTCTCCCCTTCCCCCTCCTTCCTATAACGTAGCTGAAAACTTCCTTCCTAAAACTCAGGCCAAGAAGGCCAAAGGCGTCTCAGCCAGCAACACTCTTGCCTCACAAGCATGAGGGCTGAAGTGTGACCCCAGTGACAATGCACAATCGACAGGCCTGGTGGGGCCTGACATGGAGAGGGGCTGGGGAGAGGGCAGAGACAAGCAGGTAGATCCTGTACTTGAGGCTAGCGAGAGGCTCAGCTGTAAAACACAAGGACGGCTCCCGAGAGGGGAGCTGGGTTGTTCTCTGGCCCCCACACTCACACACGTGCACACGCTAGAACATGGACAAACCCAGGTACACACAAACACTGAGAACTGGTGCTGCACTTGCTGATTCTCCAAGCCTTGGTCAGCTTGGCGATCAATTAGATACTGGAATCAGAATGTCACTTTCTTGGTTTTCTTTTTCTTTCTTTCTTTTTTTCTTTTTCTTTTCTTTTTTTTTTGAGACAGAGTTTCTCTGTGTAGCCTTGGCTGTCCTGGATTCCCTTTGTAGACCAGGCTGGCCTTGAACTCACAGAGATCCGCCTGCCTCTGCCTCTGCCTCCTTGAGTGCTGGGATCACAGTCGTGCAGCAGCACGAGGCTCTCTTTTTGTTTTTTGAGATGGGGTCTCTCTGTGTAGTCCTGGCTGTCCTGGAACTCACTGTGTACACTAGCCTGGCCTGGAACTCAGAGACCCGCCTGCCTCTGCTGAGATTAAAGGTGTGCAGCACCACCCCTCAGCTAGAATGTGACTTCTAAACCAATGGTCAGGCCATTCACTAGGCAGTCATGGCAGCCATGCCTATGTTCTGTGAATGTGACCTGTCACATGGGTTCATGTGTGGTTTCTCACCATGACATCACACCTGTGCTCAAAACTTCTGAATTTTGGAACATGTACTTAAAATTGAATGGTGTGGGTTGGGATCAGTGGGAGAACATTTGCCTAGAATGTACGAGATCCTTCAGCACCACCAAACCACACCAAACCACAGCAAGCCACACCAAGCACGGCCTGCCCTTGTTGCAGGTCATCTGATCACACTGTGAATCCCAAAATTATGTTGCTCACTGGAAAGACCTATTTTAAGTTGTGGTGTAGCTCAGCCCTAGCACACACCTTTAACTCAAAACAGGATTAAATAAAGTTAACCCTCAGTCCAGAGGTGGCGTAAGCAACCAGCTGACAGGAAGTGAACATGGGAAAAATCACAAAGAGTAGAGGAAGTCAGGAGGATGGATAGAGAGACACGCAGGAAGCAGAGGGGAAGAACATTCAGTTTGGGGGTTTTTGAGATGGTGTGGAAAAGAACTGCCTTTTTTCCTTCTGGGACAGCGGCTGAGGAGGAAGGTCAGCTGGGTGCCTTCTCTACCGCTCTGAGCCAGCAGGCTTTCACCCCAGCATCTGGCTCCTGAGTCATTATTGGTAAATCCAATGGTGGAGGTTTTGTTAAAAGTTTACCCCAACCAAATGGTGTTCAGTCTGCGCCAGAGGTGGAGCTCAGTGGTATGGCATTTTCCAGCACGCTTAAGGTCCTGAGTTATAACCCTATGATTATATCATTACCTAATTATATAAGCACTTCTCAAGAGCCCTCCACAAGCTGACTGACAGTGAAAATACCTCATATAAAAAAAGAAAAGAAAAAAAGAAAGTATTTCATACATATGTTTGTGTGATGCAGCTAAAACAATACTTGACTTAAGTGCCCAATAGATTATGAAAGATTAAAAAGGAAATCCTAAGAAACAAAATAATGACGATGGAAGACTACAAAAAATTGCCCACCGAAAATTAAAAAAGAAAGAAAGAAAGAAAAAAAACTGGTTGAAAGTTCAGATCGTTTATGGCCCAGTGGCAAATAAAAATCATCAACAGAGGGCTGGAGAGACAGCTCAGTGGTTAAGAGCACTGGCTGCTCTTTCAGAGGTCCTGAGTTCAATTCCCAGCAACCACATGGTGGCTCACAGCCATTTATAATGGGATCTGATGCTCTGTTCTGTCATGCATGTGTACATGCAGCTAAAGCTCTCATATACATAAATAAATTATAAAAAAAATCATCTACAGAATCCACTGTTAGCCTTGAGCAGTATTTTATAAACCACGACGCAAGGAACTTATGGTACTTAGCTATTCTGTTATTGATACAAGCTACCTTGCTATTGACTGTGCTATGCAAGAAAACGCCGAAGGAAGTTAAACTAGAGAAGCCTGCTGTGTCTGTGGGCGGCTGACGAGTGTGAGGCGGTGTGCTGGCTGGCCACGCACAGGTGACGCACACTGGGTCGGTTCTGAGTAAGCTGGCCGCTCTCTCACTGCTAAGGCGGTAGACGGTGACTTAGTTATAAGCACTGCTTTGCTCTCCCAGGACGGCTGGATTCAGCCAAGCTTCCCATGAAGGTGCTAAGGGTGCATACGGGCTGGAGCTAAGCCTGGGAACTTTTTCTCTGGCACATTCCTTCTCCCTCTCATTTTTGACATGCTCTCAGGTAGCCTAGCTTGCCTCTGTACTTATTATATAGCCAAGGATGTTCTTGAGTTTCTGCTCCTCCTGTTTCTACTTCCACTGTGCTGGGATGACAGACACAACGCACTGTGCTCACTCTTGTTTATGCTGGGGATGAACTCAGGGCTCCTGCATTTTTGGGCAGACATTCTGCCCACTCAGCTGCCTCTTAGCCCTCTTGAACACATGGTTATTTTTGATGCCCTCAGAAAATAACATTTTGACAACAAACTGACACCCACCCTCATTTCTAACTTAAAAGTAAAGGATCATATTGTGTCTCATGATTTATGTCACATTATTTATTGCTTATTTTCTATTTAGTGGAGCCACCTGCTTCCAGATCTACAGCTGTTTTGCAGATTATGGCCACTATAACTTAAGACCTTCATCTCAGACTATGAGTCTGGAAATTAAACTAAAATTTGAACATTTGATTTTGATCTAGTCCTTCAAGGCTTTACTTTTATTTTCGGAATGTGTGCGTGCATACACGAGAAACAGAGAGAGAGGGTGGAAGAGAGAGAGGGGGAGAGGGAAGGAGAGAGAGAGAGAGAGAGAGAGAGAAAGCATGTGCACACGAGCATATGCACAGAGGCCAGACGCTGACTATTGTTTTCCACAGTATCTTGGGACAGCCTCTCACTGCCACAGGAGCTCATGCATTTGGCTGAAGGCTGCCAGTGAGCTCAAGGATCCAGCTGTCTTTGCTTCCCCAGCGCCAGGATTACTGCTGCACAGGCCACGATTCCCAGCTTTTATGTGGGTGCTGGGATCTGAATCTTGGTCTTCATCCTCAGATCACAGCACTTAATCCACTGTGCCAGCTGGGGGCTTAATTTTAACAAGTTTGGCCTCTCCTTCTTCAATCTCAAACACAAAAGAAATGGCCAAATACAAAAGGACAGAAGAAGCACAGTTCAGAAAGGAGGCCAGGACCAGAACTGAGAAGCAGCACCTGTCAGCAAAACCACAGGAGAATGAAACCGAAACACTGGTTTGGGGTCAACCACCTATGGGTGCATGTCCCTAGAAGGCTAACAGAGGAGGACCCCAGCAAGGCTCACTGGCAAGAATTATCCAAGGAATTAAAGAACAGAAAAGACAAGTCTGGAAGTCCAGGTGTGTGGAATCTGTTTAAAAGGAAAGAAGTTGTGACATGTGTGTCAAATCTCTGACATGGAGTTTTTCATTCTTTCTTTTCATTCCTTCCCTCCTCCCCTCCCCCCTTCTTTTTTTCCTTGAGTCTACAGAATGTGCCTTAGTTCTCGTTGGCTGGTGGCTTCCTGCGGTGTAACAGCTTATTCACCAGCGACACTGAAGTCGCTGCCGCCACCGGATGTTGGAACAGAAATCTTAAGCACAGGAAAAGATATCACTTTGTCCACGGCCTTTCTGGAGCCTTCTCTAGGAAGCAATGTGTGATGTCACAGGCGCAGAGAGACTGAACCTCCCTGCCCAGAGGTTCAGTAAAGGCACACGGAGCACTTAGGGCCCAGGCTGCTCCTGGCTTCCTCTGAGGAGTTTGGTTTCCTCTAAGATTTATGCCCAAGGTGGGGGGAAAATAAACATCGCTCAGTAGATTTATAACCTCATCGTGCTTTTTAATAAGATCAGGGATGACACCCTATGACATAATCTTGGAATGACTGCAGAACAGCTCAGAAACTCAGTGTGAAGTTTTCTATTTTGGCTTCGGAGCATTTTGCGGCAGCAAGGTCAGGTAGAGAGGGCCAGGGAAATGAGCCAGAGAGGCTTCGGAGAGTGAGTGTCAGCTGCTTTAATTTTCTGTGTCAACTCTGAAAATTAGATAAACAATGACAAACCAGGCTTTTTAAATGAACTTGTCACTTCTGGTTTTCTTGATACAGGGTAACATTTTTCAAGTCTTGGTAGCCCCAAAGACAGATTTAACCCCTGAGAGGTTTACCTAAGTGTTTCAAAGACTCCACATCTGAAAACAAAGGTTTATATCCCTTAAAAAAATCAAACTGTCCTTGAAGTCTAGATATTTTTCTCTTGACAGTCAAGGAGGAGACTTGCCAGGCCCCTGTGGAAGGCTTTGTGGAGGGTGTGGGAGGGTCTCAGCTCCCTCCTTGTTACACTGCCCTCTCGACTCCCCAGACTGTCAGCCCTTCAGCATAGTTCCTCTAATCTCAAGCCGCTTTCCATGGTGGCAGTCCTTTGCCATCGTTCTAGAACACAGAGGTCCCCACAGGTTGCACCTCCTCTGCCCAGACAGGTGAGTCCACACCCTGCCTTGCGCTCCTCTGCTTGCACTGCTGTCTAGGGGAGGTGGGAGGCTCTGCAGGACTGTCCACCAGCAGCCACAGCATGCTCCCTTGTGGCCAGGGGGCCTAGGAGAGGCTTTTCCAGAACAGTTGTATTATTTATTTATTTATTTATTCATTTGTTTATTGTGTCTGTGAGCATGTATACCCATGCTACACCAAGTACGTGAGTGAACCTCAGAGGTCAACTTGCAAGAGTCAGTTTTCTCTGTCAATCTCGTGTCCCAGAGACTGAAGCCAGGCCATCAGGCCCGGAGTCATCCTGTCAGTCCTGCCTTTGCTCTAGGGGTAGCTATTCAGGGACAGCATGGCCTGACCATGCTTCGTAGAGGCGGTTCACAGGCAGTGCATCTGGGCAGGTGTTCAGTCAACCAAGTGTAGTCGAGTTCATTCTCACAGCTCCCCAGGAAGTCACTAACTGCACTGCTGCTACTCTGTTCCGTTAGTTAGAAAACTAGGCTCGGGCTTGGTAAGTGACTTGGCCAGGGTGGGATTTGAAGGACAGGCTCCAAAGCTGTGCATTTTGTTCTAGCACAGCGAATGCAGCAGCAGCAGCAGCAGCAGCAGCAGCAGCAGCAGCAGCAGCAGCAGCAGCATATGACTTAAAGCAGGTTGGGGCCCATGCGATATCCAAAGGCCCTATCAGAAAGCTGACAGAGGTGCATGCCTATGACGTCAGCACTTAGAGGTGGAGGGAGGAAGGGTCTGAGGCCAGGCTGGGACACAAAAGGAGCTCCTGAGTTATGTAGCTAAAAACAGACAGACAAACACAAAACAAAAATTAAAATAAATTAAATAGTTGAAAGCTAACTTCTTTTACAGGCAGAGCTCCTACACTTTGAGGTAGTGACGGTTGCGCTCTGGGCACAAATCTCGTTGGCTGGTTCTAACCTCAGCTTCTCAGTTCCCCACACTCCTGCTCCACGTCCTACAAGCTAGGGAAGAAAGGACGTCCCCAGAGACAGTGTCAGCGAAGGTGCGGCGAGGCTGTCTGACATCCTCGCCTTTGCCTCATCCTTGATTCCCTGGCCATTCTGGTCACTTCAGGGAAATTTCCAAAAAAAGAGCCCAACCTTCAAAACCATTTCTGATGGCAGCCAAATGATCCACGAGAAGGCCCCATTAGAGGGGTGCTTACACGGGCCCACCACTGTCTAAATGAGCATCAGGGCTGCTTGAGGAAGCAGGGAACAAGCCAGCGGGGGTCCGGTCCCCTCGGACACATCACACCCGCTTTGTTCTGTGAACACTGTCTACTATAACACATGGCAACAGTCCCCCACCCACATCACAGGGAGATGCAAAGTCAGTGCAAACCGGCCCAGGCCACGCCGGCAATGTGACACCAAGAGGCCTCACTTCTGAAGCACCTATCAGTGGGTAGCAGGATGGGTAGGGAGGCCTGAGACTGCTTTCTGGGTATAAAGGCACATCATCATTTGAGGTGCGGCCCTGCCCCCAGGGCCTCGGCCCGGAAGAACCAACTTGTTCTTCATGGAAAACAAGGCCTCACGGACTTCTCCTAGGCTCCGCAGCCCATGTAAGAAAAGCACAAAATAGAAAAAAGGAATCCAACTGTTGCACTCACCACCAGCCTACAGACAAGACGTCAGTGCCCTCAGACAGCATTTCAAATACAGTTTATTAGTGTGTGATATGAAAAGGGTATTTTTATTGCATGATATAATGCAATGGGACCTTGGGCGCTCTGTGGAAAGACCTCACACTCAGAAGTGTAATGAACCCATCGTCCCAAAAACATTATACTGTACATTAACCTATCATTAATGGCACATTAGGGCCAGGGGCATTGCACGCTTGCTGGCCAGGGCCCATCAGGACAGTGCTGAGGAGACCACACAGCCTTCCCGGGCTTAAAACAAACAGAGAAAATAAATATTCCTCATGTCTACAGGCAGCTTTAAGACAAGTTCAGTCCCAGCTCTGCCTTGCAATTTCAAAGCCTGCTCTTTGACAAAAGGAAGTTACACACCGAACAAAGAGAGAAGAAAATGACCGTGTTGCTGTGGTGTACCCCAGCTAGTGGCCACACAGCCTCAGTGCTGGCTCAGCAAGGTGCAGAGCAGAGGACACCTCTGGAAGTGTGAAAAGTACCCAAAGGGGTGGGAAGGTGCTTTGGCAACGGCATGTCCATTCTCTCATTTTCCAATCTGCCATGTCAAGGAATTCAAGAAGTGTTAAAGAAGGTAACACAGCCAAGCAGAGGATTGGCAGATGATGTAAAAACAAATAAAATAAACCAACCAACAACAACAATAAAAAAACTGGCCAACAAATACTCAAAACAAAACAAAACCATTCATTCTCATTTAATAAAAGAGATGCCAAACAACAGACACATTTTACTGCTGATCAGATGGCAAATTTATATCAGATGAGGTAAGGAAATTGGCTTCACATATCCACCTTTAATATATATATATATAGATATATATAGATATATATATATATATATATATAATATATATATATGTATATCTATATATATATGTATATACATATATATAGTTTTTGTCTTAGAAAATTTACATATGTGTATGAATGTATGTATGCATGTATGGATGGATGTATGCATATGTGCATGTACCACAGCATGGGTGCAGAGCTCAGAGGACAACCTGCTGGAGTTGGTTTTCTCCTTATACCATGTGGGTTCCAGTAACTGAACTCAGGTAGTCTGGCTTGGCAACAATCGCCTGTACCCACGGAGTCATCTTAGCAGCTGAGAGTCATGGTCTTAACAGCACACACACAGAAACAGCTAACATGCTCTAAGACAGAGTTCTGGTGAAACAGCCACGGCACACACGTTATGGAGTACCACATGCACATTAAGCATGAGGACTTTCGTGTGGCGTAGGAGGATCTAGAAAACATGTGCAACCCAAGAGCAAAGGGAAGAACGGACAGAATTCAACGCTGGTGATTTGCACTGGTGGTTAGCTCTGGGATGCGGTGGGCAGGGCCCCTGCAGGAGGAAGAGACTGACTTCTTGGTGTACTAGGTCAGTAACAGCAATTTACAATCTAGTTTTGGAAAGCACACCTGGGAACTTCCCATTTCCTGTGCTGAGCACGTTCTCTTTCTGCCTGACCTGGACTGAACTTTCACAAAACACCCACGGTGAGTTGGTCACAAGGATCCTTTCCAGAAAGATGGAAACACCCATCTCCAGAGGACACAGTCCCTTCTACACCCTCCTCCTGAACACCCTTCACCAGACCCGACATTTACAGCAGAGCTCTTCCTGACTCACAGCAGCTTCCCTGGCTCCTCCTGGACCCCCAGGCAGTGACAGAGGAGAGAGGACATGGAAACTGGCAAGGCCAGGGCCCTGACTTTGGCTGGAGTACAATCAGATTTCTTTCTGGAAACATCTATCTGTGTAACATACACAGGAGAAGACCCGGGGCCCAGGACTGCCCAGTGTTTGTGTAGACAGTTCTTAGGACACCCAGCACAGCGTTAGGCAGGAAAGTGTGGCTGAAGGCCCTGCCATGTGAAGCTGTCTCCTCATCCCTCCACCTTCCCATCTTCTTTATATTTTTGGGCAACAGACTTGGTGACAACAATCTGAAATGCTGGATTTTGTTTGTCCTAGGGTCTGCCAGCACACTCGGTAATTAAAATGTTGATTAGTAAACAGTTTCAACATATGACAGGCAATTCGGCTAAAGCCTACAGTTAGGTCAATAAGTGATTTAGACTTGCCATTTAAAAAAAATCTCATTTAAATTTTGCATACATTAATCACTACCATACTTCAAGGTTCTGATATCCACCTGACTACAATATTAAAATAAAACTTGCTGCCCCAGGGAAATCCTACTTATTCTTAATTGTTTCCAGGCTTTGATGGGCTTTTAATCTAAGATTAATTTATGCAATTTTAAATAACTCTTCTTATGATTAATAAGCTTGAAAATTAAAAGGAGTCTAAAGCAATTATAATGAGCATTTGGTCATAACCTCATTAGACGAAGGAGTGAAGGGTACAGCTTTGGAATTCTTACAAGACTACAATTTAAGGTTACTTTTAGAGAAGTCAAACACAGTCCCTGCAATCGCAAGGCAGGTTAGCAGGGGTCAGTGTTAAAATGACGGCCAGCAAGATTAGCATAGTAATGATGTTCCCTGACAGAAGGAAAGGACACGGGAAAACAGGGAGACAAATGGCAGGCAGCCAGGAGGCTCTGGGCTTCCAGCTCTGTTTTTGGTTGTCTCGGTTAGAGACCTTCAAGGGATTTTGGAAAGAACTAGCAGGTTCGGACAGTTTTTGCTCCATGATCAGTTTTGGGTTAGAACCCGGCTCTTCCACTCCAGCAAGCAGAGCTCAGCCCTATGTCCTTCCTGCTGGCTACCTGTCTGTCCAGCCACCCCTTTGCTGAATAACTAACCAGCATCCTGCTAAGCTCTGGGTGGGCTCGCTCCAGGCCAGCTGAAGTTAAACAACACATTTCCAAGGCTCTCTTTACTTTGTCCAAGGTGGGGTCCTCACTGTCATCTCATCTCTGACCCCTTTTCTACATGGACTGTCTTCCCTCACCTCTCTAACTGCAAGGGTGATGGCAATGATGGGTGGCTACCATTCACTGAGCACTTGCAGGCTATGCAATATATACTTACAGGCAAGTAATATATCTCCATTATCATATATACCTCTGTCTGTCTGTCTGTCTGTCTGTCTGTCTATCTATCTATCCTCATCTAAAATGCCATTTTGGCTAGGGAGATTGCTCAGTTGGCCAAAGGCTTGTTGCAGGAGCGAGAGGACATGCACTCCACCCCCAGAATAGGACTGGATGTGTCGCATATGCTTGTGACCCCAATGCTGGGGAGGCAGGATGCAGGCAGATAGACCTCTGAGGTGTTAAGCCCCAGGCTAGTGCAATACCCTGCCTCAAGACAAAAACAAGCGAGCAAACAAACACAAGTGTCTTAATAGGGTTATCACACCACCCTGATGTCACACCCCCCCCGAGGAAGGGAGGTGTTGGCTTGTTGTAGTTCTCCAGATATCACCAATGTGCTTTAGCCAGTCTGAGGGCGCTGGCAGCTCTGGTGTTCTCTCTGCACCACAGCAACATTCACACTCCGCGACATACACTTCACTGCTGCTCTTGGCCTTGTCCTCCAAGCACAGGCTCAACCTCCCAGTGCAGACAGGGACAGACACGAAAAGAGTCAGGATTCCCGACGGGGGTGGAGGGTGGGGGGTGGGGAGCAACGGCACACCAGTCCCCACCAGGGAGACCACCGACCTAGTGGTCCTTAACTGCAAACGTCCCACACACCTGTATTTGTTCTAAGTCCAAGAAGCTACAAACTGGAGATGCTCAGGAATCTTAGATGTAAAAATCATAACCCAAGCAGGCTGTATGAGTAAGACCTCCACACATCAAGCAATTAGCAGCTTACAGACATATTTTCAGAAACTCTATCTTCCGCTGGAAGTTCACAGCAAAATGGAACCCTGTGACATGGGCATTACCATTTCCATTAAAGATGATGATGATGATGACAGGTTCTCACGTAGCTCAGGCTAGCCATGAACTTGCTATATAACCGTGGATAACTTTGACCTCTTTGATCCTTCTGCCTCTGTTGCCTGAGTCCTGGGATTATAGGCTGCACTGCCACACTTGGCTTATGCTGTGCTGGGAATCGAACCTAGGGCCTTGTGCTTGCTAGACAGGCGCCACCTCTCCCATTTCACAGGTAAAGGCATGAGCTAAGTGAACAGCAGGGCCCCCCCTCCCCCCGTTCTCTAGAGGTGGTGCCTGTGCTCGGAACCCTGCTTTGGAGGTCCAGACTCTGGCTCACCGGAGTGCTTGGCTCATGAACAAGAGGGGGACACTCAGACATGGCCTGCTCTCCTCTCTCTATTCTGAGTGACCTCAGTCTTTGTTCACAAGCCTCTCAAAGTTCTTACTATACCTGGCATTGACAGGGTCTTATGTACCCCAAGCTGGTCTGGGACTCACTAGGTTGTTGCAGTGACCTTGAGTTCCAGCTCCTCTCTGCCTCCATTTTAAGTGCTAGGATCACAGGTGTGTGTGCCTTGCCCAGATCTACAGAAATTTTTGTTTTTAAATCATGTATTAAGCAGAGACTACTGAAGAGCTCTTTGGGGTTTTTACTGGGACAGCTGCAGAGGACACAGTGGCTGGTCTCAGCCCTCTGACTTCTCTTACAGCAGGGCAACTCAAGTGGCTGGCTTGCGGCTGCTTGTTCCCACTCTTCAGGACACGGACACAAGGCCCGTGTCACATCCCAGTGAAAGCTAACAAGGAGCTTCCTCCACGGAGAAGTTTTGATGCAAGAAAATGTCAGCTGTTTTGAGCACTGCTCTCAGGCTCGATTCCTTTGCTCGGTGGCTGGGTTTAGGAAGTGATGCCGAGCCCACCTGTCCACCACCCAAACTCTAATCTGTATCTGCACATAGCATGTGCCAAGTGAAGTTGGCTGGGTCATGGCAGCCTCTCCCAAAGGAAAACTAATTATTTCTCTAACGGTGACTGGGACCCAGAGAGTGGGAAAGTTGTGACCAGAGAACTAGCAGGGCAAACTCTGTCCTCCGTTTTTGGCACAGCTTGCCAAAGCTAATGAACAGTAAAACCTTAAAGTGCTCATGGCTTCCTTTGGATAAGCACTTAGCAGACCTGGTGAAAGCAGCTGGTTGGGTGTTCCAACCAGCTTGTTGCATCGTCTGTTATTAAGGCTCCGATTTCAAGCAGGCCTCAGCTGCGCATGCGCAGCCTTCTCTCAGTCAGGCCCTGCAGATGCGGAATGCGATAGGACTGCGGCAGAGAGCTGGGCAAAGCATGCCAAGGCCGCACGGGCACTAGCTTTAGTCCTCTTTAGACTCTGGAGCAGTCATTCGGCTGAACTCAAAACGACAGTAACAACCCCTGTCTGCTACGCAGAGGCAGCAGACACAGCTCCAGTGTAGGACTGAGCACGGGGCGGGACTCCGGGAGAGTGGTGATCCTCCCTGGGCCTGCTTTAGGCGGCTCCTCGGTAGGAGGAAAAGCCAGCCACAGTAGCCATCTGACGGAAAAGGAGACACCGACGTTAGAGAATGCCAGCTCTCGTTCTTAAAGATGTCGCTGGCTTGGAATCATTTCTCTTTCAGGTTTTGTTTTTATAAGCCAGGGTCTCTGTGTCCAGGTGGCTATCGCAAACTCATGGGCTCCTGAGAACCTTTCATCTCAGCTTCTTAGATAGCTGCAAGCCTATGCCAGTAAATACACACATTTTAAAGTCATCACACACATATTAAATCAGAATTCTTTCTGAATGCCTCAGTCACGAGTTCTGTCAGTCATTACTTTTTTGTCTGTCAAGTTGGTTCTGAGAAGATAAACTAAGGTAAATTTGGCCAGTGTGGCCATCGGAGTGTGGGACTTTCCCTTAGGATCCACATTTGTGCACAGATATGGATGAATGCACTTAAAGACAACACCCCTTCCCTCTACCCCCTCCCATTCACAAAGTCTCCCAAGATACCCAGGGATGAGGGAAACCCTTCCTTCTCTCAGAACTAATTTTACCCATCAAAGAAATTCCTATTCTTTTAATTCAGTAGCCATTTGCCAAGTGTTGGTCTCACTCAGGCTGGGCTAGATACAAAGAGGAAGATAAATGGAACCTGATCGTCTGTCCTCTAGGAACTATATCTAGTTTATTACTACTACAAGATTCCTACAGCTGTGGGAAGGGGAACGTGCTAGAGAAAGCTACCTTCCCGCAGCAGGCCGGGAAGGCAGCAGCGGCTGAATGATGGTGGCTCAGCGGGAAGAGCTCACCGTGTGGCAGAGCACAGGGCAGCGCCAGGTGCCCAGAGACCGCCGGAACTGCGGGGCAGGGGTGCTGAGGCAAGGGAAGGGGAGAAGGAAGGGCTGGCTGTCCCTACCAGTTCCATCACGTGTTGCTGATTTATCCTCACCTCTCCCACTGGGCTGCAGGCAGACTGGACCCGGGGTCCACAGGACGCCCCTTCCCGCAGCCGTGTGGGACGCTGTGCTGAGGCGGGGCTCAAGACACCAGTGAGTGCTCACTGAAATTCTCTCTGCCTCTCCACAGTAGAGAAAGCTTAGGAACAGCCTGTAACCAGTGCAGGAGGCCACACCTTTGCTGGGCCTGAAAGCCTGTCACGCCTGCCTCAGGAGTTTAGCCTATTTTTCAGGAGCCCAGCCCAGGCTCTGCAGACCTCCTGACAGGCCGGAGCTGCTCTGGAGAATGACTATTCCAGCATCTGCCAGCTTCTTGGGTTGCTTGTCTGCCTTCCGAAAGCTAGAGGGAGATCATTCCAGAGGCAAGGCTATGGCTTGAAAAAAAAATCATGTTTAATTTAAAAATTAGAAACTGGAGCAGGCTGTGAGCACAGGGGTTGATTGAAACAAAATTTAAATTCCTGTCAAGCCCATTTAAACACGGGGGCCCTTCATAGACAATTAGCTGCTCCCTGTGAATGCCGAATAAACTCAGGCCTGGTCATTGCGAGAAGAGAGGTGCCTACTGTGAGGCGCTGGAAAAAAATTAACTAAAATCAGGCAGTATGAAATATTTAGCCTTCCAGTATATCACAGGGGTCTGCAAATGTAAACAAGACAAAAATCGATTCCTTGGTGCCCTCAAATCAATCCCCAAAATGGCGAGGGCATCTGCTTTTGCTAAATTTTGTTTACATCGGCAGATTTGCCTTAATTGCGGTTGTTTATCTCTCTTGGTCCCTGGGGCCCTAATCTCCCGATTACTAATACTTAACACTCATTTCACATCTAAAGCTACTTCTAATCCTCAACAGGTTTGGGGGGCTCTTAAAATTATTGAAGGCGCAGAGGCGGGAGAGCAGCCTCTTTGTGAAAGGCCCATTTTCCTATCTGCTACCAGCTGGGCCCAATCATCGCCAGGGAGCGTGACAACAAAGGTGCTAAAAGGCTCCTCCACAATGACTGCTGCTCCGCCGGGGATTGAGTCGATGAAAAGGAGCTTTGATGGGAAATCTGAACAAGAGGCTAAAGCATTCCAGCCAAATAAAGTTACTGTCATAATCAAAGGCTGTCAATCACCATGAAAATCCAATTAAAAAATGTCTCAGCACAGCCCTCTTCAGTGGAAAAATGTACCCTATTTATACAAATTTTTGTCAACTCCACACCGATCCCACAATTAGAAAGTCCTGCTATTAATTGAGTCCCCTCCCCCGCAACTTTAGACAGAGATGCAGGTTGCACTGAAGCCTCTAAGAAAGCCAAGACAAACGCAGGCTATTGGTGCACAATTAAGAGGTAATCGGGTTACGTTTGAAAATTCCATTTTTATTTGTGCCAGGGGAACCTTTGCTTGAATAAATGCAGGGTTCCTATTCTCCAACTTCGGAATCAGTGACCATTTACGGGGAGCGAGGACAGGAGCGGTAAAGCAGGATACAGGGAAGAAACTAGTCCACACTCCAGCAAATGTCTCTCGGTAGACCAGGGCTTGATGTTTAATTCGAATCTTGAAAATTAAATAGAGGACGGAAGGCCCAAATGTCTGTGCTGCCTTTCTGTAGTCTCTAAATGGCCTGTGAACCTCAAATGATCTGCAGGCAGGTTTAGCACCCCATAACTGTATCTGAAACTACAGACTGCCAGTCCCAAAGGTCCTGCTCAAAACTGCTGCAAATTAAAAAGCAAACAACCCATTAAACAAATCCAGCTGGCTACAACTGTAAGCAGGAGGCTTCTCATATTTTCCCCAGCCCCTGACATTCCTGGTTAGACGCATTAATAATTGATAAGAATTGCATCTATTTATCAGCGTGTTCTCACAGGGAAAACAACTTCGCTTTTACCTTCAACAGCCATTCCCGAGTCCTGGGGACGGGCTTCCAGGTCCTTTTGCACCTCCCCAGCTAACGGTTTCTGGGCTTCGGCAACCTGAGTGCTCAGCCCAGAAGCACTGGAGCGTGAGGGCGGTGCACGTCTGGCGTGCTGCGATGGAGACCTTGGGGTCTCCTGCTATTATTCCATCAGGACAAGAGGGTACCAACCAGGAGGCCTCCTCTGGGCCAGGGCTTGGTCTTTTTGGAATGAATGGTTGGAGGTGGGCTCTCCAGTGGACAGACGACAGTGGTGTGGGGCGACACAGGCCTGGCACTCCAGGCTCTTCCCAACCCGGGGCAGGACTGAGACAGTAACGATGGCTCTGCTGTTGATGGCCAGGCTGCCCAGTTTGTGAAATTCCTGTGAACACAGTCATGTCCTAGGAAGCTGACTGAACCCGGATTAGCTCTCCCAGGAGGGAGTCAAACAAAAATTTTTATTCCGACCATGTGCATTTGAATGGGTGCCCTAGCTTACAGAGTGTGTGTCATGATTTTCAGGGCTCACCTGTCCTTGGGTGAGCTTCTTCAGGGGACTTTTACTGTTTGTCTGCAGCTGTTCCTGCCAAGTAGTTTTACTGATTGGATTAGCAAAAATGGTGCATGAGAAAAATGATCAATAGTGTTTAGCCTGATCGAGAGGCAAGGTCCCCAACAGGCATTGAATTATGAGATCATGTTCTTCCTTCAGCAAACTTACAATCTAGTTGGAAAAAAAAATTGGGTATTGTTAGGCCATGAACTTTCCCTCTGGCTGCCATTTCTAATCGCCCAGAGGACTGTAAAACAAACAACACAACACAACAGAATATATCTGTTCCCTGACCACAGGGTTGGAGATGCTCAGTCTAGCTAAAACCACACATTTCTGACTCGAAACCTCTCAGATGGTTCTGATGGGCTGGGGGGCAGGGGTTGACTCTGCACACACTGACTGGCTCTGGAAAGATGCTGCTCAGAGTTGGAGGTGAGCCAGGGGTAATGCTGCAGGAGGAGGATAGAGACCCTAGGAAGGAAGAAGGCTGCCTTCCCAGCTGGACCACCAACAGCTGCAGGAGCCTCTGCACCCCGTAGGAGACGCAGGATGTAGCTCCCTCAGCGCCCCCCCCCCGTGTACCTGACATGAAGGGAACAGGAGGCCAGCCGCCCCACCTGCTGCATCTGAACTAAGCCCTTTCCTCATGGGCTAGGACCGAACGCCTCACTGTGCCTTGAAAGGGGCTGCTGCGAAGGTGAGCGCTCCATAAGACATGATGAACTGATGTTCACATTCAAACACTGCAGTCCTAAACAGGAACGTCACAGCTCTAACAACAGATCGGACTTGGGCCAGGGAGCTGTCTACCAAGGCTCAGTGGTTAAGGTGCTGCGAAGCCTGACCTGAGGGTCCACGTGGAGAGATGTGATCCCTGAAAAGTTGTCCTCTGACTTCCAAATGTGTGTCATGACGCTTGCAATACAACAAACAAATACATACCATCAAAAGACAGAGAGGGATCCAAGTTGAAAGACTGGGGAAAGCTATCCTCATCTGGAAATAAGCTGTCAGATCACCATGACCGAGGCTAGGCCTTTTTCATCTATATCTTGCCTAGTGCACGCATAAAACACACATATACACACAGAGAAACATACATACATACATACATACACACACACATATGTACTCACACGTACATACATACACATTTATCCTGTAAAGTCTCACCAAGAGAGGAAGCGGTCACATCTGAGGAGGAGCAAAGCCTGTTTGCTGCGGTTATAATCCAGAGTCTGGCTGAAGTGCTGACGCGGCGGCAGAAGGTCATCTTAAAGCCGACTGGTTTAGCACAGTCTCAAGCACTCAGACGAGACTCTGGCATTACATGCAGTTAGAGTGCTAACATGAGCTTTGCTAGAGGATTCCTAAGCATAAACAAACAGAAACATTACTCTAATGGCCTTTGAAACTGAGGAAAAGGAAAAGGATGGCATGCTTATCAGTTGGACCCTGTGAGGAGCCACCACCATCTAAAAAGGACTTTTGTGCTTGAAGGGGCACCTGGCCAGGACTTCTGTGTAAATCTTGGTGCCATAGCTAATGAGTGTATAGGCAAATTATAGAACCCAAGCAAAAATGAAGTCTGCAAGAATGAGCCAGATGTTCAGGAACATTTTAAAAACAGGTTGTATGTGGCAGACATGTTTGGCAGGCTTACAAGTTGAGATTGGGGTTGAGGAGGACCTCAAAGAAAGGGGAGGAGGAGGAAGACAAGAAGGAGGAGGAAGGGGATTAGGATGAAGAGAAAGGGACATAATAGATGTAGCAAATGGCTTTCACTTTCATGGGAGTTTGAGCACCCAGGGGACTGCGCCTTTTCTGGCCTTCAGCCTTTTCACTACGACGTGGTGGCGATGCTGGACAGGCTGGCCCTGGGTCATCAGAGAGCTGTGTATCTCCCCACAGACTCCCTCCCAGACGCAACGACAAGAGCCTCTCCCTCTGTTCTTTCTCAACTCTCTTTACCCACCTCCATGAAACCCTGGTCAACCCCTTTCCTTTTGGTCTTTCTTGCTCCTGAGATAGCGGGATAGAAATCATCTTACTTTGCCAAGAGCACTTTGCCTTTCACAGTGATCAGAGGGTCTACGTTCACTTGTGTAACCTTAAAGTTATGCTGGGATCTGAGGGTAGGAGGGACCAAAATTCTAGCCTTGCACCCCTTCCCTCTCTGAAAGAGGCTGTGTAGATGTCTGATTTATCATACACTTTGATTAATTAGAATAACCAAACAAAGTATCTGAAGATGTAATTACAATCAGGTTCAGGCAAACAGAAAAGCTACCAGTGACAATTTAATTTAGAGGAGTTAAACAAGTTAACATCTCTTTGCAAGTAATTAAATGTTTAAACAGGTTTTTTCCTCTGGAGCAGTTTGGTGTTTATTAACCCCCAAACATTCCTACCTCTCATATGCAGAGCCTTCGTGGAGAAATGAGAGGCCTTTATGTTAGCAGCTGGCATCAGGTGGAGGGAGCACACATCCAAACCCTGTTGTGATTATGGCTGAACACCCTCCCCTAAGGCTCACCCCTGCTTCTTGTATATCCAGTCCCACTATTTATGTGGTTCCTAAATGCACTGTGAAATTCCACAAACTGAGCCCCAGGTTGCTTCTCAGGAGCAGAAAAACCAAACGGGGCGGGGGAAGGGAATGGCAGCCCAGGATGCCTTGTTCTGGCTCGCACAGGGACACACAGGGAAATGCACAGAATAGCAGGCTTCATTAGAACCTACAGAGACAACCTGTGTTTTTAAACAGTTACCAAAGCAGGAGAGTAATAGCATAAAGACAATTTCTGTGCCAGCTTGTTTTTCTGAGCTTCTCTCTCACTGAACGGGGAGAACAGATAATAACTATTAGTAAATCAAACTCCTCTGCAATATCCAGCTGTGCCTCACGCATTTACATACAGATAGAATGGGTATATGTTTTTAATATGTATGGGATCTGTACTTTTCCCACAGCCCAAGTGTGTGCTGCAAAGGAGGAGGAGAATGGGTTCAGATCAGCATGAGATAATAAAGTGGCCTCGATAAAGTATTAGCCAGCGATTGATCTCAAACCGGGATGCTGCTTTCTTCTGACCTGATTACTTACTATGCATAGATTCCATTAAATAGAGCTTAGACACGGGAAGCTCCGAGAGATGCTCTGAATGCTTAGAAGGATGCCCAGATTGTAGCTGTGTGGGTGCCTGTGGCCTTCACCCGCCTGCTCCTGAGCTATGACCCACACTGGGGACAGGCTGGGAGGTTAAAGGGTTGCCTGACAGCTGGTGGGAGCCCACTGGGAGGACGCTTCCTCTCCCTCCCCCACACCCAGCAAGCATCCTCCCTGGGAGTGACTGCCTCCTCCTGAGCTGCTTGTCTGGCCTTGACAGGAAGCTGGAAAGAGCAGAATGGGAGGGTAGCCTGGGAGCTGAACAATCACTGAGGGTCACGGTCCCTTTGAAAAACTGGTGACAACTATGAATTCCTCTTTTCATGAAAAAAAAAAATGCAAATCTGCACATGCACACAGGATTTTGCATGTAACTTCAGGTCCTCGAAGACTTCCTGGGTCAAGCCTGCCTGATCCGGCACTTCTGGCTTTGTAGGTGACAATGCACATGTGCAGGGTCATGCCTTTGAGGTGACACAGTGAAGGGCTGTGGCTCAGGTCCTTGTCAAGCCCTCACCACCACGGAACCTAAAGGGAGACACTGCCTCAGACGCAGCTCTTCATGGTTTGCAGAAGCAGACTGTCTACACGGCAACTTTCCAAATCCTAGCTTCCTAAACACTTAAACATAGAATTTGAATAGCAAAATAAGACTAGAACTCCCACCTCAAGTGCCTCTCTGTGCCGAGTTTAAGGATCTCATGTAATATTTTTGTCTCTTCTAAGCTGACCTCTGCCATGATGTAAGAATTTCTCCACTGCCTTTGCAGTGTTGTCCCCCCCCCCCCCCCAAGCCTCACTCATCTTTTTGACTGGCAAAAGCTGATGTGGCCCCACTGCCTAAGTCTCAACTGTAAAATTTCCTGGCACAAGGCTCAGGCAGCACCGTTTGGTTCTTCAATTGTGGAGTCAAGATTCGAGGAGCAGAGCTGCTGGGTTGGTGAGCTCGCAGCCTGGCACACCAGCATGCTAAAAGCTTCCGGCTGTCTGCATGGTTGGCTCTACTTCCTGGGGTTTAAAGCTCTTGGGGTTTATTAGGCTCTTGATGGCTGAAGAAACCTTCCAGCCCTTGGCACAAGCGACTCACCTGCAGTTACACAGGAAGTGCATTTCAGAAGCATCTGCTCAAGGACAAGGGTCCGCACAGACAGGGGCGTAAGCTGCTTCGACGTAGAGGCGGTTTTTAGGCCAACACTGGAGACCCTTCTGCAGAAGATGAATCTCTCTAGTATCAGCAGCTGGTGATACACTGCTCAACTGAACTCCACCGTTGTAGGTTTGTGATTCTCTCAGGCCAACGTCAAAGGGCTTTCCATTCCAGTAGGCATTAGATGAGGGGTTCTCAACCTTCCCAATGCTGTGACCCTTTACTATGTTGTGGTGACGCTCAACTATAAAATTATTTTTGTTGCTACTTCTTAACTGTAATTTGCTATTGTTACGAATGTAACATAAACAAATATCTGTGTTTTCTAATGGTCTTAGGTGACCCCTATGCAAGGATCATTTGACTCCCACAGAGGTTTGACCGACAGGCCGAGAACCACCACACTAAAAGCTTCCACCGCTCTACAAAAGGTGTGGTGTGCACACATGGGTGCTTCGCCTGCTCTGTCTCTCTGGCCTAGAATGACCCCTGGAAAATTAATACACGTCAATCAGAGGCGCTTTCCACACGCCCCTCCCCGCACGGCATTTGCTCTCACCACCCTGGCAGGCCACACAGATCTCTTGCTGCTCCTTTACTTCATTCTGGCTAGCTGGCACCTGCTCTCTCCTTTGCAAGATTCTCCCTATGTGGTTCACTGTCCCTTAAAGCAGCTGCTGGGCCAAGCACAGAGCTCTGCTCACAGTGGTCTTCTTTTGATTGTTTGCCAGGTTCTATGAGCTCATAAGAGGATAAGGATGTTAACGATGAAAACTTTGACTGTATTATTATTTGTGCATTATATGCACGCATGTGAGTGTGCCCGACTTTTAGAGGCCAGAGGTGGACATCTGACGCCGTTCTCACTTTCTGTCCTGTTTTATAAGACAGGGTCTCTCGCTGAACCCAGAGCTCACTGATTAGACGGGCTGCCAGAGCCTCTCCTAGGGGCCTCCTGTTTCCCACTCCAGGACTGGGACTGTAGGTACAAGCCAAGCCTTGCTTTTAAAATTTATTTGCATATGGTGTATTTATACCTGCGCATGATGTGGGGGCCAGAGAAGGACATCAGATGTCCTGCTGTGTCACACTCCACCTTATCCCTTCAGCAGTGTCTCTCAGCCAAAGCTCTCCTTTTTTAGCTAGTCTGGCTGGCCGGTCGTCTCCTGGCTGTTTTACACGGCGCTAAGGATCTGAGCTCAGGTGCTCCACAACATGGGGCAGTTTACTCGCCGCACCATCGCCCAGCACCTTCTCTTTTCCTTCTTTCAAAAAGATTTATTTTATTAAATGAAAAAATACGTGTATGAGTGTTTTTCCTGTCTGTGTACTGTTTTCATGCTTGGTGCCCTCAGATGTCAGAAAAAGGGGCATTGGATCCCCTAGACCTGGAGTTACAGATAGTTGTGGCTCACCATGTAGATGTTGGGAATTGAACCTGGATCCTCTGGAAGAGTAGCAGTGTGCTCTTAACCACTGAGCCATCTCTCTACTATCTGCCTACCTACCTACCTACCTACCTACCCACCCACCCACCCACCCACCCACCCATCTATGTATATACTGTGAGTTTATGTGCACTTTAGTCAAGCAGGTGCCTACAAGAGGCTAGAGGGTGTTGGATCCCCGGTCTCTGGAGTTACAGGCAGTTGTGAGCTGCCTGATATTAGGTTGGGAATTGCCCTGGGTCTTCTGCAAGAGCAGTACACACTCTAACTGCTGAGCCATGTCCTGAGAACCAGGGTTACAGGTAGGAAGTAATGAGACTAGTGTAAGTTAGTATAAGTCCTGTCCACCAGAAAACGGTGCTAGTCGTACTGCCCTTAACATGAAAGCATTATAAACATTCCTTGGTCCAGCTTCATAAGACTTCTACTTAGGGCATAAAAACAGCGACAGAGAACAGAGGGTAGAGTTTAGTACACTGTACATACACGGTAATGTACTCTGAACCTGAGATTTTAATGCTCTTAAGAATTTAACCTGAGTCCCACATTTAATCTCAGAATGACATGGACAATGATTTTAGAGCTTGGTATTGGGCACCTGGGTCATTCTACCAAATACAGAGACAGTCTGATGCTGCACGGCCAGGTGCTCGGTCCGGGTGATCTCGCCACCTATCTGGCACTCAGAGTTGCTTAGGTAGGACCATGTGTATTCGCAGTCACAGCCCCACTTGGAGTTCGTGAAGGTTTCCAAATGGTGAACTGATGACTTTCATATACCCACAGACTTCATCTTTGATTTTCTTCCTGAGACATAGAGAAGATTTTGATAATTCTGTGGGCCCCACGGCTGACACAGCCCGGGTACAGCCCTTTCCGGTACTGGTACCCTGCTGGCTAGAATTACTGTACTTGGGAGATAAATTGCTCTCTCTCTTTTCCCCAAAAGGAACAGGTTCCCACCTACAGTGACAAATGGTCTCTACAGTGCTTCTATTCCAGAGGAGGCTCAGGCTTCAGATATGAGTACCATCAAATAGGCTGCAGATAGGGAGAGTAAAGGGAAAAATTAAAGCCATTATATGTTGGAAGGGAGAAAGAAATGGTCCCTTAGGATTGGATCACCTGGATGTGACTTAGGCTCAAGCCAGGGGCAGCCCGCCATCTTTATAACTTCTGACTAGGTCCAGTTTCTAAGCAAAAGCAGACAGGTAGGCCTCCATCATCCTGACTGCCGCAGCCACCACCCCAGTGTCTGTTACCTCGCCACCAATACGGGGTGTGCTTCACTTCTGCCCTGGGCATAAATGCTATCAAAAGACAGTGAGTACTGCTGAGGAGAAAATTAAGGACAAAATGGTGCTTCCTGTGCCTACGTTTTTCTTTGTTTATTTTCTAATAATATATATTTGTTAATTAAAATTATAGGACAGCACACCTGAGGGACTAGGGAGGTAAGTGCCGCCCTTTCGCCTTATTTTTATGGCTTGTACTCCCTTCCTTGGGGTGCCCCTCCCGCACACACACACCCACATGCTCTTATGAGCGCACACATGGCCGGCAGGTGTTTTATTTATAAGTGACCAGCTCACCTCATCGCCAATCAGGCAGATGCACACAGATCTGTTGTATGAAACCCCGTTTCTTTGCTTAATAGCTGAGCTATCCAGCCATAGCATAATAATGACCAGGTAAATGGGTCTCCATTTCTAGAACCTGCTCCAAGCTTTCTCAGTTGTGACTAACTGCAAGAACTCCCAAACCATCAGAAAGTAAACAAACAAAACCCAATAACCAACAAACAACAAAGCCGCCAAACCACTTAAACGGCAAACCAAATCCAAACCTTTTGCCCCTACCTTCAGTCTAGACAGGAAACCCACAGTCACAAACTGCAAACATTTTGGGGATGATGTTTTAACTTGAAGCTTTTGAGAAAAGCGAGACCTAGAGCAGGGTGACATGAGAGAAATGAACCTGCAGGTGACACCAAAGGGATCATGGGTTATGTGCCGACAGACTCTGCAGTACACAGATGCTGGGTGCTTAGAAGGACATCCAAAGAACAAAACCCTCTGAGGCAAGATGTGTAAGCTGAGCGTTGTTTAAAAGGCTGAGGTTGGCTCCAACTGTCCTCACCTGGCAATGGCAGGTGTCAGACAGAGTTACTAATGCTCCACCCCACTGCCATCCTAGCAGCTCACGAACTGTCAAATCAACAATCTGTAATAAAGGAAGGGCCCTTTGGGAACTGAAATGGAGCACCTCTTCCTCTCCCTGCTTGATAAAGTCTGCCATTTGCAATCAAAGCAAGCTTGCCCGGAGCTGGGACACAGCACCAGCCACCGAGCAGGATCTGTTTCAGAAGAAGGACCAAAGATTCACACTCAACTCATCTCCTTGTGTTCTACCTGAACCCAAGAGAATTCCACACTACCTTCAGGATTCCCTGGAGGACTGCACTCTATCCTCCGAACTTCTCATGCTGTCGCCCACTACCTGCTTGAACTTCTCAAAGGCAGCTCCGGCAAACACACTAAGCTGTGATCCTCGAATGAAGCAGATGAAGACAGTTCTGCATGAAGCTTTAAATGGTGGGTTTTTCAAGGTGAAACTTAAGCCCCAGAGTCTGAGCTTCAGAAATCCCTACCCAGGGCTGGAGACATGTCAGGAGGGGAGGGCTTGACTCATATGCATGAGGGCCTGGGTTCAGTCTCCAGCATGGAGAGAAAACAAAAAACCCAATAAGGTAAATAGAGTTGACTTTCCAGGCTGTGGATTTTTGAAATGTCCTAGTTTTAGGAAGTGGGATTAGGAACAGACTTGTGTGTCATGGGTTGGCCTCATAATCGTTGTGCAGCTGAGAATACTGTTCAACTTCTGCTCCTCCTGCTTCTACCTCTCAAAGGCCACGATCACAGGTGTGCCATCACGCTAGCTTAGCAGGTGCTGCCGGCGGATCCCAGGGCTCTGATCATGGCGGGCAAGTGACCACAAATGACCCACATGCCCCTCAGGCTGGACTTGGCTGTGAATTTCACGCAGACACAGAGCTGGAGAACTCTACTGCACCTAAGAAGATTCACTCACCATCAGTTCCTCAGGCGCTGGTCTTTCTTTGGGCTGTTTCCTCATGCTGTAGTAGGAAGACAAAAGACCTTCATTTATATCTGTATATAAATGTATTTTTTTTCCTGTTAATTTCTACCCTGGTTTCTCCTGGAATTTGCAAGTTTGCAAAATCCATCAACTCAACGCTTGTCCGAAGTACTAACACACATTTCTGCTCTCATGCTGGCCTTGGGTCAGACTTCTGGGGACACTGACTCAGTCTTTTATTAAAGTTATGGTTGAAATAAAGATAAGTTTATTGTAATTTTATTCTTTAAAGATCTATCTATTTTACTTTATGGCCATGCTTTGCTTGCATGTATGTATATGTAGCATGTACATGCCTGAGGCCAGAGGTGTCAAAAGATGGTGTCAGATCCTCTGGTACTGGAGTTATAGGTGTTTGGGAACCACCACGTGGGTGTTGCGAACTGAATTCAGATCCTCTGGAGACCAGCTCTTATCCACGGAACCACCCCATTACCCCTGTAATTCTGTTTTTGAAATCACTGTGGAAAGAGCAGCAATATTCTCTCCCTGACTCAGCTGTCAACTTATCAACCCTAAATCCAGCGGACAGTATGTTTCTATTTGGTCACTGGGATAAGAAGGAAAAGAGAATGGTGACAATAAAGTCACATGAGAAAGCACTCCTTGGTTCCAGCACTCAAAACCAAGCTAGAAATAAAGGTCAGAAGTGTAAATAATACTACAAGACCACAGATGGCTCCTTACACACCCTCTTGACTGGCATTTATTTTAGTTAAAATGCATGCTAATAATTCATTTCTCAGCTATACGACAGTTAAGTTTCTCTAAGCCCCTGGTCTTCCCTCCTATAGTTATAGTTAGTGGCAGTTGCATGAACTTAGCTCTGTGATGAAGGACCACAATGGTACAGAGGTGACCGAAGGAGGCTGCCTACCTGTGGCCATGTTTGTTTTAAACTCAGAGCACTTGTGAAATGAAGTCATGAAAAAAGATTGCTGTATTTGCTGACGATACTTTTTTTTTTTTTTAAATAGATTTGGTAAACAAGACCCATAGCTATGAAGCATTAGTGACACTGAGGACATTTGCTTTCCCTATAAATAACCATATGCACCTCTCAACTGCTGCATCCATTAACTAGTGACTCAAGCTGTCTGCACTGGAGTTGGTAACAGTCCTGAGCTGACATTCCAAGTAGCTGTATCTCTTGGGAAAACAAGGCTATTACCCACGATCGCTTCTGTTGCGGCTGACATCTGTGGAGATTTCAACACAGGTTATCCCTCCCCCTGTCTCCATAAAACTTTTATATAATAGCCAATTAATGCTTTGGGTAGAACGATGGTAAAGCCTCATGCACTGTTCTCCCTGGCTACCCAGCTCACTCCTCCTCCAGGCTGGTCTCAGACCACACAGAAACCACGCAGATGTCGGAAATCCAAGCTCTCTCTGTGACGCCCAAAGCCAGGGCTCCAGGCAGCCTGCAGCTGCAGTTCCTTCCTCAGTTTTTGCATAAAGTGGGGCACGATGTACTTCAGAGTGTTCTCAGAAATTACATAAATCAGAAAATAAGAGGTTAATCGGTTTCTGGACAAGGGGTCTAACGAACAGTTTTAATGAGCTTCAAGAGCTCATAGGCCCAGTGTTTAATTAATAGAATTTCCTCTCACTATGGAATGCTTTGGAAACAAAAGATTTCTGGAATAAAAACAGTTTTCAAAAGCTACAGAATATGATGTATTTTAAGTAAATAGAAACAATTACAATTTTTAGAACTGGGGGAAATTTTCTTCCTCATTTTTTTCTGGTGGAATATAAACCGTACAAGACATTTTCATTAAGAGGTAACATATTACACTCAGTCAAAAAGGTGATAAAGCTTGACATTTATATTAAGGAATATGTCTTGGTTTCACTTTTGTGTAGCCATCAGATGGATCATGGGGGGAGGGGACAGCGCACAGCCATTCCAGTTGAGCAAGGACATGTCGTGGTCCGCGCCACGCTGTCACCTCAGAGTAAAGGCTTTTCCTGGCGGGGGTGGCTTGTGCACCTTGCCGGAAGGGTAAAGGAGGGAGAGGAGACAGGCAGCTCCGAAAAAGTTTCAGAATGTTTAGTGTGTGCTGCCTCTTGCTCTGGAGATCACCATTCCAATGTCCCTAATTGCCTCTTGTCTCTGGGGTAATTCCCCATTCTGGGGTGAGCCAGAGGGCAGTGGAGCAACTGGCCTCCTGAGGCCACACCACAGAGGTCCAGCAGGACTGGGGAGATGGTGAAAGGGCTAATAAAAGAAAGATGTGTCCTGTGAGGAGGAAAAGGCAGAAAGCTGGACAAGAACCCTGGGCTGAAAACTGTTTGTTTCTTCAGAGTAAAATGATAAGGCCTTGCCAGGAGGCTTCAAAATCCCATGTCTGTTCCTCTGGATTGAGAGGATTTAATGAAGGTCTCTGCAACATCAAACTTCAGTGAGATGTGACTAAATTGTGTTTACAATCCACCCGAAGACAAGTTATTTACTGAGACTCAGGTGAATTAATAGACTACTTTGCTAGGTAATAGGCAGTTATATGGGTAACTTGAGGTTACATTAAAAAAAAAAAAGCATCCTATGTCTATCAATAGAGGCTATAAAATTATGTATTTCTTGGGAAGAAAAATCAAAGAGGATGTCAACAGTGCCTGTGTTGGAGGAAGCCCCTTCTCAGTACTTTATTGAGATGGGGCACCTCTGAAATATGTTCACAACCCTTTGTGTAAATAACATTTACATAATTTAAACAATTTCTTGGCTTTGTTGCCCCAGCTGCCCAAGGCCCTGAAGTCCCTCCCATCTCCAAAAGGAAGCAGGGAGAGTCACAAGGTCTCGGAGAGCCTCGGAGTTAATGGCATGTATCATTTACATTGAGGGCATGACGGGTTTGCAAACGGGCTCACCACTGAGTGATGAAATGTACGAATGGCTCCGAGAACTCTCCAAGCGGAAGGACCGGCGAATCCTGGGAGGAAGGAGGAAACAAGTCACCCAAAGTCACACAATGCTTTTTTTCTTTTTTTCTTTCTTCCTCTTCCACCCACTGTGGAGGAGCTGGAATGGCATAAGGCCTCATCCAATTAAAAGGACTGGCTGAACCCTCCTCCACACAGTGAGGTAAAGATGCCAAATTTCAAGCCACACACATTTCATGATGGTGAGAAACACAAGAGCAGAGAGGGAGGGGAGGTGAAAAAAGGACAATGATAGCCACGGGGTAGGATGGAAGGTAGGGTAAGTGTAAATGAGAAATTAATGATTATTTAAGTAACACACAAATGGTCTTGTAATTAACAAAGAGCCAGGAAATTATTCTTGTTTTGACCTTTGTTTCTTTTCCTAGATTTGCTATTTATTTACACTTTCCTGTTATTTACATTTTATTTGTATATTTGACTGCTCTTAAATTCTTGCTTGCCCCTTGCTGTATGTTTGCATCGAGTTTTTAGTTTTTTAATTTAAAAGTACGACACTTTGTAAGGTAAGTTGTTTCCTGAGAAGAAATTTCATCCGTTCTGCCAGTCTGGGCGGACTGTTGTGTCAGGAAGCCGGTGAATTAGGGACATAATGAGAAACTCCCACCTCCACCACCAGACCAAAAAACCAAACCAAACCAAACAAAACACCAGGAGTGGCTGTAGGAGCAACTCAGAAAGAGCAGAAAAGTACATGGCAACAAATAACTGGGCTCCATGACCCAGAGAGAGAACCCCATTGCCATTCGCAGAGGAAGGCTTTAAGAATTTAGGAGTTTTTCCACGAGTGACAGAGAGCGCCGCTGTGTTTATAGCAAGGCAGCTCAGGATGTAATGAAATTACACTGCAGAGTACTTCAACAGTCATCTCATTAGGCCTACAGTTGGAACAAGAGAGCCACATAAAGTAGGCAGCTGCAAATGACTCCATTCTCATCTATTCTCATTTGCTATTAAAAATACCTTTCGGCGCCTTTTTTCCCTCCCTGACACCCTACAGAAAGTGCCCTGCAAAGTATGATACATGCACCTATTTAAATTAACAAAGGAATGACTTATTTTAATCTCACTGCGCTTTCGAGTGCTTTGGCCATTCGGATGAGCAATATATCATTACACACAACCTTCCAGCGCTGCAGGCTAGGAACTCAGAGCATGCAGCATTTGGTGGGAGCCAAACAATTTCTCTAGCACACAACTGTGTCAAATGCATGCATGTATTCATTATGGAGAACGAGAGGAAACAGCTTTGATGTGGTGGAGAGCAGAGGAAGATAAAGGCACCTCTGCACTGTGTGTGCCATTATCCATGGTGGCAGGCAGACACAACCGCACAGCCTCCTATGTGATTAGTAAATATACATATAATTGCTGTGGCCAATTATCAGAAAAATGAGATCGGTAATTACAAGACAGAAAATTAACTAGAACTCTTATTAAGGCTTTGTTTCCGATTCAAACAGTTTGGAAACTGCTGGAAAATACAATTAAATCAAAAGGAACTGAGGGGGCCAAAGCAGCCAAAAAAAAAAAAAAAAAAAAAAAAGTGTGTGTGAGAAGATGAACTAGATACATCTTGGCTTTTGCATGTACACACTCTGAATTTATTCATCCAGTGAAAGCAAGAGAGGGGAGGGGATGGCTGCAATTCTAAACTTGAAATTGTCATCAGTAGAGAAAGCCTTCCAGGAGGAAAGAAAACAAAGGAAAGGGGGTGTGAAATAAAAGCCCATCAACTTCAAAGCACCACTCACAGGCACACACAGCGCAGGGTGAAGCGGCTTCTCAAAAGGCACAAGACCCACAATAACAGGACCAGCCCTCCCTCAGTAACACAGCTGTAAAATGGCCACAGAAGTCCCATTGGCTTGAAAAGCAGAAATAAAACAGAAATAAAACCAGGTCAATTTCGGACCTGGTCTGCTCTGAAGAAAGCCATCATATATACATCTATCTATCTATCTATCTATCTATCTATCTATCTATCTACCTACCTACCTACCTACCTACCTATCTATTTACCTACCTATCTATCCTGGATCAAGAAATGACATTTTAGCTAGACGTGGCGGTACATGCTTTCTGTCCCAGCAGTCAGGAGGAAGATGGATCTCTTGAGTTTGAGGCCAACCTGGGTTACACAGTGACTTTCCAGGCAAGCCAGTGCTACACAGTGAGACCCTGTCTCAAAAATAAAAACAAAGACAAAGCAAAAAAATTAAAAAAAAAAAACCCTCCAGAAATGACATTTTTCTGTCTTCAACAACCATGAGTGAGAAGATAGTTTGAAGGTGAAGACGAAAAAAATTAAACTCTGTCTGTGAAGAAGTGTTGTCTTTGCATGGACCTTTTCCTTTGTGTGTGTGCGTGCGTGTAGTACTCTGATTATCTGAGTGGCTATTGCTTAACTGATTTATTTATTTACTTATCACTTTTCAAGACAGGGTCTTACTCTGCAGGCCTGGCTGGCCCTGAACTCACAGAGACCCACTTGCCTTTGCCTCCTCCAGAGTGCTAGGACTAAAGGCATACCACTGCCAAGCCCCGACCGGCAGTTGCTTTCAAACTCAGTATTTAGGAATATAAAGCTTGGTACCGTAATGTGTCTGAATATTTACCAAGATGGTTAAACTTCTGGACTGGATTTCTTACAAAGATCCTGCATAAAACATGATGCTAATGTAGCCTTTGCTTCAAGGTGGGATGCCAAGAGCCAAATATGAGTTAGGGACTAGGCAGCTTGATGAGGCAGTGGAAGGGAAATGAGACACGTAGCACCTTGCATGGACATTTAATTTTATTTAAGACCTAATATCATAGCCTGTTACATCCCTCGTATTATAAAACTATGGAACACCGGGTGGTAGCCGTGAATAATTTATTTTACTTCTGAAAACACTAGCCCATGTTGACTTTGGAAAGCCACAGAGAGCAGATTCTCATCTCAGTGGGGCCTGGAGGAAATCACTCATTGGAGATGTGTGTGTGTGTCGGGGGTTATTTTAATCTCATGTGCACACTGCCAGATATTTCTTTCTCACTGCATGTCTCTTGCATGCCTCACGAAGCCTATTCTGAGAAGCAGAGGGCTAGCTGGAGGGTGGGTGGGGGAAACAGAGGTAAAGGTGGCCATTGAGAGCTCTGTGTTCCAGGAAAGCAGGCTGTTAACACTGGAGAGCGAGCAAACAGCCTGAGAATGTTCATAATGCAGCAGACTTCTCAAGTACACTTTTCTTTTTTAAAGAAAATAAAATTAGAAGTTGGTGTAGCTCAGAACAAGAAAGCCCTCTCAGAACATTCCTATTTTGTTATTTTGTTCAAATTTTAGGGAACGAATAAGGTCAGGCACATAGGAAAGTTTGGGCTTTGGCTTCCCAGGGGTGCAGCAGGGGGAGGCACCCCCATCTGGAACGGGTCCAGAGGGAACTGAGACCTTTTCCGAGGGATTCAGAGACTCCAGTAAAGTAGATGTTGCTATGTATCAAAAATGTCCCCTGTGAACTGGGCTCGGGCAAGAGGGAGAAACGCATTAGGAACAGATGTGCTGACTGAGGAAGCGGGTACACTAGCCTCAGAAGTCCAGGTGGGAACCGGGAGGAACACATAATAGCAGCCTGTGGGCCCTGGGTGCCGGATGTCACCTGTGGGCTTTCTTGTTTGGAAGCTTCTGTAAGCATTTAAGCATGAAGGTCTGAGCTGCAGGAGTGGGCACAACCTTAGCCAACAGCTTTAAGCTGAGACGTGAATCCCAGAACTTCGGAATCCTGCTTAGTATCACAGGCCGGATCCCGCCACTGCGCAGGTAATTGCTAAATGAGAGCAGCCACCATGAAGCACTTCAGTAAGCAGTTCTAAGTAAGCATCAGGGGCCACTCCGCCAGCCTCGGAGGCTTCAGGACTATCTGGTCAGCTCCCTCTGCTAAACAACTACACACAGGCAGGCCACACACCAGAGAACAGCGAAGGACACTGGGAAAAAAGTTTGACTGATGCCTTTGCCTTGTTGAGTAATGAACAGTTCGGAGAGGTCAACCCATTACAACCGAAACTGTTTAATTATTAATTATGCACAGTCTCTGAGCAAAGGGACAAGTCCGGAATGTTTAATGTGTGCTAACTTCAACTGGACTCTCTCTCTCTCTCTCTCTGGGTATTTTGTTATCAGCACTTGTCAGCAAGGTACTCAGGCATAAAAAGGGCAGCAAATGGTGTGTGTACGCGCACACTCACTGAGCTGGAAGGCAGAGGGGCTTACGGACATCCAGCCCCAAGTACAGCTGCGGCCAGCTCACACACAGTAGGTCTTCCACCGTGCACACTTGTGACTGACTACAAGGGCAGGAAGGCGGTATTCCAAATTCAGGAAGCACATGTGAGAAAATGCTTTTGAAACAACTGACTTAAAAGGGAGGTCGTTTTGGTAAAGGAAATCCTGTTTGAAAGCCATGCTTCTTGGCTTTGAAAGGATTGTGGTGAGGCTGGGAAGGGAATGCTTTTCCCGTGGTTTGGTTCCCAGCACTGGATGGGCCTGTAACCCCCAACTCTGGGGGTCTGACCTCCTCTTGTATCCTCCATGGTCCCTTGTACTCATACACACACATCCACATGTAGACATCCACCCATACATATAATTTAAAAATAAAAATAAGTCTTTGAGAGGATCTGTGTCATTAATGTTCACGTCTCCAATAACCCCTACTCCTGTCCCCACAAATAATCACATGTAACGTTGTAAAATCTAAGTAAGGCCAGCGCCCAGATCTGTGCCCACTCTGGCTTCCTGGCTGCCATGCTGTGTTAGAGTTGTAAGTGGGAAGTAGGTATCGCTACTGTCTCTGACTGCATGTGAGCCAAAAATTAAGTGAAAATGCTTAAAACGAAAACGCTATAAGAAATTCCTAGGAAGCTCAAATTCTTAGACCTCTGCTTTGTCACAACTGAAAAAAGTTGCTTAAAAATATTTCTGAGAGCCGGACTGTGGTGGTGCAAACCTTTAATCCTAGCACTTGAGAGGCAGAGGCAGGTGGATCTCTGTGAGCCTGGTCTACAAAGCAAGTCCAAGACAGGCAAGGCTACACAGAGAAACCCTGGGTCTTAAAAAAAAATTTCTGAGGATTTTAGTTGTAAGAGTGTAAAAGTGCCAGGCCTCAACACAAAGTGCCACCCAAACGGTTACGTATATGTATGTATATAAATGATTTTTCTCAAGCGAAAAAGACACTCGTCAAAGACACTGGCATTGCTGATGGCTGCTGCTGGTATCAGGGGATGGCAGCCGAGAACCCGTGCCCTTTAGCTGCTGTCTTCCCTACAGCCTGGGGCTGCATGGTTGTATGAGCATCAGGACAGCTTTGATTTGCTAAAATACAGACATCCCTCCAAACAAGGATTTTGTTTTACTTGACATATGGAAGACACAGGGACAACTAAACAAATCTTGGGGGTATTGACATTTTTTTTTTGTGTGAGTTCTAACACCACTGTTAAATAAAATGCAGTAAAGTCTTCTAATGGGCGAGAGGCTGGAAGGACGGCTCAGGGGCACACGGGAATGAGGGCGGAGTTCAGATCCCAGCAGGGGAATAGACACAGGGTGCTCACTGGAGCCGGCCTGGCTGAGGGCTGTGAGCTCCAGGCTCAGTGCGGGGCCTTGCCTCAAAGGAACAGGCAGAGCACAGCAGAGGGCTCCCGACCAGGCAGACCTCTGGCTTCAGCACATGCATCTTGTTGCATGTGTGTCCCTCCTTCCTCACACATACACTCGAGAGTGTGTGATCTAAGACGTTTAGTTTTATTTTGTGAGACAGGGCCTCTCTGTAGAACCCTGGCTCCTGGAGCTCCCTGTGCAGGCCTGGCGAACCTTTAACTAAAGGCTTGTGCCGCCGCATCTGGCCTACTCTCTAAGCTTTAAAATGGGCCATTTTACATCTACCGCTGCTTCAGCACCACGCCAGTAAAGTTAACATTAAAGAGTCACACGGAGCCAACAAAGACTCATGTCCTATATTTTAAGGCAAAGTCTTTTAATTCAGATCTGATGTTCCTGTGGCTTGGCCCAAACTATCTGGTCTTAGGTCCTGTGGTTCATACTAATTAGCACAGCAATCTTAGATCGCTCCATTTCTACTCATGGTGCTGGGGTCAACGGTCATTTGCTATTTCAGTGGCTTCAGGTCAGGCAGAATAGCATTTTACTGTCAGATTCCAAATTGGTGTTTGATCCTCACTGTGCATTCCTTACGGTAGCCATCTCTATGGGACAACTGGCAGGATTCACGGGCCAAGACTGTGCTCTCCTGGGGAGGAAACCTAGCCACTTTAAAGATGAAAGTCTAGCGCCAGAGATGCGACCCGGGTGGTGGAACTTGTGCCCGGTGCTCAGGAAGCTCGAGGTTCCGATCCACAGCTAATGAAAAACTGGGTGTGGTGGTGCAAGCCAGCTCGTGGAGGTGGGGGCAGGAGGACCAGACAGTCAAGCTACTAAGAGGTTCAAAATCAACCTGGAAGAGAGACTCTGTCCTTAATAAGTAAAAATCCAACAGCAAATGAGGAGAAATTTAGACAGCCCCCTTTATTAAATACATGCACAGGGAAGCTAGTGTCTGAGCCAAAAGCTCCCTGTATGGGTAACTGAGGTCTTGGATGGAGGGGCTCAATGGGTAAGAGAGCTTGCTGTGCAAATGTGATGTTTTGAATTCAAATCCCAGGAACCCACATGAAAAGTAGGATGTGGTCACATGTACTCGTATCCAGCCGTGTGTGAGCCGTGGGGGGGGCAAGGGGATCAGCGGAGCTTGCTGGCCATCAGTCTCCCTCGGTTCGGAGGATGACCATAGCACAAGGGAACACGGTAAAGACTGACAGAGCAGGACGTCCGGTGACTTCTTTTGGCCTCTGTGCTCACATGGGTGTGTGCATTCATTTTGCAGTCACCATACATTACCGTGTACATATACCTTACATAAATACACACACACACATGCTCACATACATGTGAAGTGTTATGGAGGATTATGGGCAATTAGTAAATTCTCCTGTTTCTGAAGTCCTCCAGGTTCGAATCTGCGTACGTCTTGCTGTCCTGACTGCCACGAGAGGAGAAAGGTAGGAGCAGCGTCCAGGCTGCTGTTCCATTAGAGACGCGAGCCGTGCCTCGGCTTCTTTAAGGGCGTGGCCGCGGCGTGACCTGAAGTGCACTCTTTCCTCCATGCCGAGGTGCACTCGCCCACCCGGGGGTGTTCTGAGGCCAGCACTGGGGTGGGTGGGAGCGAGGCTGTGGGCCACGAGGCCTGAAACTACAGCAGTGGCCTCCGAAGATGGCCTCCGAAGGCTCAGCTGGGGCCCAGAGCCCTCCACCTACCCCACTCTACACGGGGCCTAGGTGAAGAGAGTGAAGGATGATTCAATTTCCACCCTGGGTCACCCGGTGTCTGGGGTTGCCAGACGTGACAAATTACATGCGTGGGCATTTTGGTGTGAAGTTGTCTGCTGGGTCTCGCCTGACAGTAGCAGTTCATTTAACTGGACCTGGAACCAGGGGCTAAAGGCCTGAATTCTTCCTACCCACCCTGCCAATAAGCCCTTCCGTCAAGGGAACCAGCTGTTAGCCAAGAGAACACCATCACCAGATGGCTTATAAAAACCCACGCCATACAAATGAATAGGTCTAAAGGAATCTGTCTCTGGGTAATTGAAATTGACATCACAGATATCTTTTCAGTCATATGTTTTAGAAGTTCCTCAATATTAGGGTGAAAAAGAGAAACATGTTTGCCATAAATGTTACAATGAACCACATCAGTTACTTTGCTTAATTTGCTGTCATTAAAAGATTTACATAAAAGCTTTCTAACATGGCAAAAATCTGATGTTTTAGAAAATGCTTTGACAACAAAACTGGAAAGCAGTCTGTCTAAACCATGCCTGAGGTGGCTCCTTTCCCAAAGCCAATGAGCATCTTTTCCTCTTTCTATTTTGTGTTCTTGCTGCTCATAGGCTACAGGAAGTGGCATTATTTAGAGGTGTGAACCCCCGACACAGCCACACACTCACAGTCATACACACCTTCCTTTCCTGGAGCTTAGGCACAGCCGCAAAAAGCATACTTCCCTCGTAGCACAGTGGGGTTTCATTTACAAAGTACAGCCCGCCCCTCTCCCCACTCTCTGCAGCTTCCCAGCGCATTTCATAAAAACACTGCTGCAGATAATCAAGCGTGACCACTGACACGCACAAGATTGAGTTTTAGGGGCCATTAAATGAGCTCACCCTCTCGGGAGGTCTCCTGCTCAGACTGGTCTAGAGGTAATTATTTAGTGACTCCTACCTGTGGTTCTACCTGGTCCCCACATAGTGTCTGAATTCCAGACACTGGTAAGGTCAAGCTTTTTTTTCCTCCCGAGAAGTCCAGCGACACACACTGGAGCCAGGACCCACATTATCATGCTAATATACACAACTGGCACTTGACCAGGTCCCCCCCCCCCCCCCCCCGCAGAAGAACCGATTAAAAGCTGTTAGAGCTGCAGCAGAAGCTGTATTACGCAAAAGCAGGAGAGAAAAATCGCCCTCCACAGTCCCGCAGGGGAGGACTAGCCCTCCCTGTACACCCCTCAGCTGCACAAACACCGAACCACACACGCCCCGCTCAACTGCAAGAAGCTGGTAGGTTCTGAACACTCAGCGAGCCATCAAGTCAGACTCAGAGAAGTCACTGCAGACCCAGCGTCCGCTCGACGCACCGCGTGTCCCCCGGAACGTTCACTCGACTGCTAGAACAGTTACTGCCATTTGCCACCTGCACCGCAAGCTGTGGGTAAGGGGAAACCTTGAGCAGACTCTCGTGACTTCCGGTGAAGGAGCTGGGGCAGAATCTGCTTACATTTTTAACCAAACCCAAAGGCCCATCAGCTACAATAGCAACTTTGGGACTGTCTGTGAAGCTGTGCTACACTTGGCTCCATAGAATAATTAACAGGGAGGGAATTTAAAGCTGGCTGAAGAAGACACCGCATTGGTTTAAAATTAGTTAATATGAGAGGAACAAAGGCAGGGGGAAGAGGGAGAGGATATGAAACAAAACAAAACTACACACTGTGAAATGAACAAGTTCAGTTAGAATGTTCACCAGGATTTGGAAAATCATAATGCCATCTGCTACTCTGGACCTCAGAACATCAGGGATCTCGGGGGCCCAGATGCTTCCATTTCCAGGAGGAAGGAAGATGGCTGCCTCCATCCTGGAACGGAGGCCGACACCCAAGCTGGCCAGTTTGTGGTCTCTTTTGAGGACATTTCACTTCTCACACGGTGATCTCCCCTGGCTTAGGGAAAACTAACATCAGGCAGAATCATTACAGCAACCGACCCTGGCAACCAACTTGGGTTCAGGGTGTGAGGGTCCCATCATGGTGGATTAAATGAGCACCGTCCTACGGCTGGGGAAGACTTCACAATAGCGCAACACATGTTAAATGGCAGCAGCCAAAACTGGCCCCATCGGGCAACTGCCCATTCACACGGTGCTATTCATGGCCTCCGCCACCACAAAATTAATTCATTAATAATACATCAGGCTTTGTGGACAATTCAAAGAAGCAGCACAAAGCTGCGCATCCTGTCTGGCCTCAAGATGCGGTCCTTCCTCTCGAATCAGGATGCAATCAAAACCACAGTGATGGATACGTTAGTATTTTGGTTAGTGAAAGAAAAACGTGGAGAAAATCTCTCCGCTGAATTTGCTCAGTGCTGCTGAGAATTCATAAAACACAGATTTTCAGCATTAGTAAAACATGATTTTATATAACTGTGTTTTTAAAACTAGTTTTTCTCTCCCTTCAAGTGACTCTGAACATCTTTCAGACTATCAGAGGGAGAAAAATTTTTTACATAATTTTTCCTGTAACATTTTTAACGCATTTCTTCTTATTCCTCCCTCCCATGAACTCATAAATATGAATTAAATATAATTATAAGTGAACAGAACATTAACTTTTGGATTACTGCTGTGTTTTTGTAGAATGTTAATGTCATTTCTAAAGAAATAGTTATTGTCAATAGAAGAAAGTAATTACTAATGGAATCTAGTCTTAACCTATTTGCAATCTTCAAACCAGCCAAACTGCATTAATTTAAACACACTGGACATTTCAAAGGAGGTATTAGGTCTCTAAAGACGGACTGAAATAAAAGAGAAGTACTGAGTTCCAGTTTCCAACGATCCATATTCGCATCATCGTAAGACACGCCGGAGGATGAGACCACTGTGTGCATCCTGGTGCCCCGGCTCTCCACGTCTGAGGCCTCATCAACCCACATGAGCTGAAAATGCAGAGATACACCTCATCTGACACTTCCCATTTGCCAGGGAGGACTGGGTGCTGACACTCGGTCAAAAGCACTGCCTGCGTGGCTGTGGCGGGCTCAGGCTGGGGCTCCTTTTGAACACGTGTAATTTCATGCTGTGGAAGTGCAAGGACCCTTGCATGCTGCTAGCAGGGGAGGTGGAAGCTGTTCTCTTTCCTTCTTGCTAGCTTCAGGACCCAGGAAAGCGCAGCATGACGATGTTCTGCCTTGGAGTCCCAGTACCACTTTCTGAATTTGGAGGGTTACTGTCAGAACTTTCCCAAAGACTTTCCCCAACGCTCCCCTCCTCTCACAGCCCAGAGCCTTCTTAGTTACGCTGTCCAGTAATGATTCATTCTGCAGAGAAGGACTTTTTCCCTTTTCCTTACCTCTCCCTCCAGCCTCAGAGATAGCAAAGATTTAACAGCCAAATCTTTTGGCTTTACCACAGAGCTACAAGGTAGCCACAAACTGCAGTATTTCTTAGAGACCTCGAAACGTTACATAGATGACAAACAACTGAATCGCCCTCTCTGAAGTCCTGTGTATGTCAAACACCACAAGATAGATGACCCTGAAGTAACCACACAGCTGAGGATGACCTTGGACTCTGGGGTTGACAGAGGTAAAGAATAATGCTTTAGGTGACAGTAAACATCCATCCATCCATCCATCCATCCATCCATCCATCCATCCATCCATCCATCGGTTTTTCGAGACAGGGTTTCTCTGTGCAGCCGTGGCTATCCTGGAACAGCTCTGTATACAAGGTTGGCCTCAACTTAGAGAAATTGCCTGCCTCTGCTTCCCAAGTGCTGGGATTAAAGGCGTGTGTCACCGCTTCCCAGCATCAACCATTTTTAAAATAAAATGAAATAAAATGTATGTGCACATGTGTGTATGTGCATGTGTTTATATGTACCATGTATGCAGATATTCCTGCGGAGGCCGAGGGGTACCGGATCTCCTAGACAGGGAGCTGCAGGGGGTTTGAGCCGCCTGAGGTGGGTGCTGTTAGCACTCTCAACCACAGAGCCATCTCTCCAGCACCAACAGTCAAGATTTTAAAAGCGTCTCCGCGGCCTCCTGCACCGGGTGCTGGGAGAGTGCTAGGTGACCCGACGGCTCACAGCTTGCCAGGGGGCTTCCGAGTAACACTACAGAGGGGTTAAGGGTACAAAGCTAACTCTTCAATTATTGTTTAAGCTTTTTTTCTTCCCAAAGGGACACTGAGAACAAACCCGGGGCTTGACACGATCTACCACTGAGCTGATCCCTAACCCACGAAAACGAATTTCTGAACCAACAGGAAGATACGATCTCATTTGTAAATGCTTTTAAAAGTATGATTTTTAAAACAAATTCAAAACTACAATGCGCTCAGCATGGTGGCACAGCTTTAATCCAGCATCTGGAGGCAGAGTCAGGAAGACTGTGAGTGTAGGCCACATAGTAACTCTTACGTCTAAGCTTCTAACAAACTGTCAGCGTACATTTCATAGCAATTCTGTCACTTTACACACCTACAAGCCCCTTATGAGGGTTTCACCTTCTCTAAGGCCTGGTCAGCACCAGCTCTTCTGCTGTCACAGTTCTTCTGGAAGTGAAAGTGAAGTCTGACTTGCTGGTAATGGTTAGTGTCTGAGTCTCCTTATTGGCCATTTGCAGGTCTTTGGAATAATGCTACACAGATTCCTTGGTCATTTGTCTTTTCTCGTTGCCTCTGACTTGTATCTTTACATATTCTGGATATTAAACTGTTATCATATATATATAAATAAAATAAATGTTTTCTCTTAGTATGTTTCCCTAACCCCCAAAGTTGTTCAGGATGGCTTTAAACTCACGATCGCTCCTTCCTCAGCCTCCTGAGGGTTGAGATTCATTCTTTTGCCTGTAGCTGAAAACACAGCTTTTGCCCGGGATGGCCCTGACATTTTTGTCTGGACACACGGCTATGCGCAGCAGGTTAATCGTGGCCTCCCGGCTCCGCCCCAGGCCCCTGCCTTTTGCCAGAGTCACACACCTTGACTGCTGCAAGTTTGCTGTAAGTTTTGAAACACATCAACTTTTTCCCACTCCTGACTGTTCTGGATGCTTTGAAGGTTTAAATATTTTTAATTATATGTATGTGTGTGGACAGGCCTGGCCCATGCAGGCCAGAGCACTGTGTCCTCCATAAGCTGGACTATATGGGATGTGAGTTCTGGGGGTCCTAGGACCTGAACTCTGATCCACTGCAGAAGCAGCAAGTGCTCTTAAGCCCCATGCTCTGGCTACTCTAAGTCCTTGCATTTGCATAGATATTTTGGAACCAGCTTATTCATTTCTGCATAAAAAAATATCCCAGTAGCATTTTGACAGGGATTACATTAAGCAACAACTCCCTGATTTATACTTCTGTTTATTTATTTTACACACAAACAGTAAATTTGTTGAAGTGACATTTTATACCTGCTCAGAAATAATGACTGTGTGTTTGTCTCTTAGAACTACAAGTTTTGGGCTGGAGAAATGGCTCAGAGTTTAAGAGCACTGGCTGTTCTTCCTAAAGGTCCTGAGTTCAATTCCTAGCAACCACATGGTGGCTCACAACCATCTATAATGAGATTTGGTGCCCTCTGCTGGTATGCTGGCATACAGGAAGGCAGAATGCTATATAAATAAATAAATCTAAACAAACAGAAAAACAACTACGAGTTTTGTAAATGAGCAAACTTTCCATACTTCCTCACAGCCTAAGGCTGGGCGTGTGGATAAGCAGTGGCCGGGGTCAGATACTGAGTAATCCTGAGAATACTGACTCCTCTCTCCATTCACATGTAAAGGAGACTGTGTAGTCCAGGCTGACCTCACACTTCCGATCTTCCTGCCTAAGCCTGTCATACTGGAGGTGCCAACAGGGAACGCAAGACTCATACATCCTTGACTGAAGACCGACTTGTAGCTTCAACAGACGCAGACGGAGCAGTGAGCAAAGGGGACCGCCCTCTAGCCAGCCCCACATCTAGGTGTGTACTCTTGAGTCCAGAAGTCCCAGTTCTTGTCTGTCTCCAACCAGTTTAACACAAGCCTGACATTTTGTTGCTTGTTGTTGTTGTTGTTGTTCCTCTCCCCGCTTGTGTGTGTGTGTGTTTCAAGACAGGTTTCTCTGTGCAGCCCTGGCTGTCCTGGACTTGCTCTGTAGACCGGGCTGGCCTGGAACTCAGAGAGATCCCATCTGCCTCTGCCTCCCAAGCGCTGGGACTGAAGGTGTGCACCGCAGCTTGGTCTTCTGAATGAACCGAAGCTTTGTTGATTTTTTTCCTTCTCTGTATCATATATTTCTGCTGTAATCTTTGTTATTTCTCCTTCCCACTTACTTGAATCTATTTCAATCTATTTCTCTACTTTCTTAGGGTGGAACCTACGGCTACTGGTTTGAGATCAGTTTGCAATGCTTACAGCTCAGAGCTGCCCTCTGTGCACTGCTTTTGCCGCTGACCTGGCAGAGTTTTCCAGTGTCCCCTTGGTTTGTTCATCATCCCACTGAGTGTATATTTTCACATATTTGTGAACTTTCCAGGTTCCCTTCTGTTTACTTTTGCTTTCTATCCATCCTGGGCTATTTGGCTCCTGGTGAGTTGTCTGGCTTTATCAAAGCCTTGCTCCTGTGGTCACCTTCCTTAGGGAGCCTTCTTAGAGAAAACAGGGTGTTCTATGCCTTGTCATTCCCAGGACCAGAATCATCTCCTTTGTACGTGAATGGAGAGAAGAATCATTATTCTCAGGATTACTCAGTATCTGACCCCGGCCACTGCTTATCCACACTCCCTGTCCTAGGCTGTGAAGAAGTATGGAAAGTTTGCTCATTTACAAAACTTGTAGTCATAAGAGATCAACACACAGTCATTATTTCTGAGCAGGTATAAAATGTCACTTCAACAAATTCACTGTGTATGTGTAAAATGAATAAGCAGAAGCATAAATCAGGGATTTGTTAATGGTTCTTTTCAACACCTACAGATGCTGGGCAAGAATTTATTTTTAGTTATAATATACCTGAAATGTATTATATGCTTAGAGTAATAACCCATTTTTCTGGTAGTCATATTTTAGACAACATGAACATTTTGGAATACATCTGTGATCTCAAAAATGATTTATAAGATAGTTTCAGGTCTTTCTGCCCAACATTTATGCTTTCTCCTTTTGTAATCTAGGCAACTCCATGTATCTTTTAAAACTGGGTTTATATATGTCTCCTTACCCACCCGAGTTCTGGCTCTGAAGCACCATCCTACACACAGAATCATGCTTGTCTGCTCTGTGTACATCTCTTTCCCAGGGCTATGGACCATGTAGGGTCAACAGACTCCTCGGCAGGGTTCCCTTCTGACTTCCTAGTGTTCAGCCCTTTTACCCACTGGCAATTGCACTAGCTAGCTTGAGAGACCTTGGGATCTGGTGACGCAGACATAACACAGTCTCTCCACTGTGACAATTGTGACAATCCCTATCTGGCCAGTCCTTTGCTGCCAGCCTTGCTGGGATTCCAGGAACTAGGGGATGGGGGTAGGGCCTCTAGTGTTACAGTGAGTGTCAGTCCTGGATAGTGGACCGTGGCCCTACCTTCCGACCTCGGGGTGCAGCTGGCTTTGCCCAGAGCCCATTCCTTCTGGGTTGGAGGCTGTCCTGAGTGTTCTCAGCTCAGGCTGGTACATAACTGGACCTGATAACTACGGACTAAGTGAATCCAGGCCCATCCACTCCACTGTACCAGAGGGACCTGAGCTCTTCCTCCCTCTTCAGAAAATGGTAAAGGTCAATTGCTATGTCAAGAATACACATCTCTTTTTAAAATACAAACTTCTCACAGATACCAGATACAGTCATAACATTTCTTTTATCTAGACAAAGGAGCTCTTGGATTTCCGAGGGTACTAGGTACATAAGGCACCAGCTACAGGTAAACAGACAGTGTTTACAAGTGAGAGGCAGCCAGGGCCTGGGGTCTTAAGAAGTTCTCCTGAGACTTATACCCTCAGTGAATTGGCTCTAAGCCACCCAAAGCAGACTGGACTGTCCAGATTGTGGATGGAAGCAGTCTGGCTGCCTTGGCTACTCTTCCAGTTGCTGGTCTGTGGGCCAGGTCTCACCTTTGGGGCTCTTACGCTCCTGTTTCGTTTCGGTGTCTTCTGCTTGACACCAGCTGGCTCATGTTCTACCCTTGACTCTCACACTGGTTCTAACACTCACCTCCCACCTCCGGCTACTTTGGGGCTAACTGGCTTCTATCCACCTGCATGTTGATTAGTCACTGTCTACTCTCTGCTATGCTATGGTCAAGGTGGAGCTGAAGCCAGTAGTATAATATGCCACACTAGGATTTGCCACTGTTATGCTGTATATGACTAAATGGGCCTGGATTAGGTTCCCTTAGCAGGCACTGTGAATGTCTGTGTGTCGGTGCACATGAATGGTGGTTCCTGCTTAGGGCAGAGGCATGGGCTCCCCGGAAGCTGAAGTTACAGGTAGTTGTGAGCCACCCAGCATGGGAGCTGGAAATTAATCTTGAGTCCTGTGCAAGAGTAGTGCAATATTTTAGTCACCAAACCATCTCTCCAGACCCTGGTGAAACTTTTTTGATGTGACTTTTTTTTTTATTATTATTATTATTTTTTAACCATATAAATAGCACACACTAGCAATCAGATCCTCAAACCCAAGGAGTAAAAAGCCTCAATTCTTGGCTGGTTATATTCACTCACAGAAACCCTGAAAGTCAGAAGTAAATGACGTTGGAAGAGAGTTCATCACCTCATGGGACTGAAATGAACAGACGCTGTCTACACTGAATGTTAGTGCACAGGCTGGGAGGCCAACGCTTTTGGAGCATCACCACTGAGAAGTCCAACTCAGTGATGGGCCCAGGGCTCTGCTTGGCTTGTTTGAGACTAGGTCTCACTATAAGAATAGCCCGGGCTGGTCTCAAACTTACAGTCCTCCTGCCTCAGCTTCCTGAGTGCTGGTCAGGCACATGCTTGCATTTGCATGTTTAATGAGTCTCAGTTATTCTGATGCAGTTAGTCTTTGGATCACTGTTTGAGGAACCAGCAGCACACAGTGGAGTGACACACACAGGGACAGGCACAGTGAACACAAAACCTCAGCCATGACCTCTCTGAAGCCATGATGTACCTTGCCTGAGGGAGTTCATCTGGCTGCTCCTTTCCTAACAACCTTACTCGATGAGATTTGAGAGCCTCCCTCTTACTGCTGTTGGTGTAAGATGTCACCTTAGTTTTAATATCAGCTTGGGATTAGTGAAGACAGTGTGAACTTCCACGTTTCTAGAAAGAAGGTATTTTAGCAGGGTTTTGGAGAAACAGGGATACTAAGTTCTGCTTTTCTTTTGTTGGAGCGAGAAAGGCTATAAAGAAGACAATGCTATTTAAGTACAATACTACTGTCCTTCAGTATGGCTCTATAATATTTTCAAGTTTCATGATTTTTCCCAAATTAAACAAGTAAAATATTTTAAATGGATAATGACCATCTTGTCTTGAAATAAGGAGTGTGAAAACATCTATTTGATCCACAAAATCTTCAAATTAGCTCTGTGGCAACACATGTATCACTGGTGAGGAAGACATGTGCCTGAATGTTTTGATGCCCAGGAGCCAGGCACACCAAGAGCGGTGGAGCCCAGGAAACAGCTCAGGCTGTGCATTTGACTGGATAGGCCAAGTTTCCCTGGGCATTTCCCCAAGCAAAACTGGATCTCAAAACTGGGGATCTCAGGAAAATGGCTTAATTAGAAGGATTCTGATGGGGACAGAATGCTTTTGGAAACCAAGATGACAGAGATATTGATGGGCTATGACGTCCAGGAGGCCTGTCTGGTATTTGAGATGATGGAGTCTCTATTTGTCTCACGATGCTGCCTTCATTTTCTCACCACCGTGGTTTATGGCTTGCAGGGGATGTATGGACTGGTGGAGGCAGACATTCAGGGTTTGAGAGCCTTGCTCTCACTGCTGCTGTGATGTGTATGTGTGCATTCTTTTCCTGGGAGGATCTTTATTTTCCCTCCCAAATCTCCTAACTGGTTATGCAGATGTTTAATTGAGAAGGATAGCTATGAAATTACGGTTTGTTTGTTTGTTTGGTTGGTTGGTTGGTTTTTTTCCTTTTGAAACTTTCCTATCTGAACCACTTATTATCTCTCTTCTCTATTTATAAATGCTCCAAACATTATAAAATTTAAGTTTTAAAATGTAAATTTGCTAGGAGGCTTAGGTTCTAAAAGAAGTTATAGTGTGTCAGCTTCGAACTGTGTGACTCTATGACTGCTGAGATCAGAAAGAGCTGAAGTCAGAATAAGAAGCAGAATCAGCTGAGTGAGGCAAAGACACAGCTGAAGTACAGGGGAAGGATGCTCAAAGCAAGAGAACGTGGGAAGAAAGAGGCTCCTTTCTGGAATATTAGAAGATTCAAGAGGTCAGAGGCAGATTCTCCAGAAAATGCCTCAGGAAGTAATTAAAGCTCAACTATTTGACCAGAGCTTTGAGCAATCCCCTTCCCCCATTTTAACTGTGATTTGCTTTGATGGCTAGAACCAGAAAGGCAGATTTTACCCAGCTTATGTTTTTATTTCCTCAACTCTGACCCTTCTCTGTGGAATGCCTTGCAATGTTACTTACGGAAAAAGTGATAGTGCTTTAATTTCCAGCCCCATCCCCATCTGGCTGGGAAGAGGATCAATTAATATTATCATGTTTTGTCTTCAGGGCCTCTGACATCCCTGAGGACCAGCCTGTGTGGCAGCGCCACCACAGCGCTTCTCAGCCCGGATGGGGAGAGAGGACTCGGGACAAGGCCAGCTCCTGTAACACAGCTCAGAGCATACCACACAACTTGCTTCGAGGATGTTGGGCATTGTGCTTCATTAGGAAACAAAATATAAGCTTTCCACACCATTAGGGATG